>NC_087516.1:11976972-12317890 GCF_963921805.1 Phalacrocorax carbo
GCAAGCCATCCTCTCCGCCCGGGTACCTACCGCAAGCGCCCCGGGGCTGCGGGTACGGACACGCACGCATTACCTGGGGTGGATATCCACCAGCAAAACCAGAGTCTGCATGGTAATAATGTCTATCCGCTTGCAGTGGAACCGGGCAACTTTCAACACCTTTAAATAGGTGAAACACAAGATCACCAGCGACAGCATGAAACTGGTGGAGTGAAAGACGATGGTGAACACCGTAAACCTTCTCCGCTCCGTCTCTTCCTTCAGGTGCAAGGTGCAAGAGGCATAAACGCTGCTGTAATCTACCCACGAATAAAACAAGGACACCAAGGGGAACGTGAGGGAGTGGAGCCACGAGTAGCCCATCAGTATCACAGCGTCCTTATACCGCATCTTGCTGGTGTAGCTTAACGGGAACACCACGGCAATCCATTTGTCGATGCTGAGCGCTGCCATGCTCAGCATCGTGTTGGAAGTCAGGAAAGTTTCCAGGAAACCCACGGCTTTGCAGACGCAGTCCCCGAGGGGTTGCTGGTTCCTCAGGATCCCCAGCAGGGTAAAAGGCATGTTCAGGACGGTGAGGAGCAGGTTGCAAAAGGACAAGTTCACCAGGAAAACCCCGGCGACCTGCTTGCGGATCTCCGTACTGTAGACGAAGCATAGCAGCACCAGGAGGTTGGAGAGCAGGGAGACAACCAGCACCAGCACGAGGAGCAACGCCAGCAGCACGCCTGCCAAGTCCATCTCTCAGCGGGTCGCCTGGAGCGGGCGAGGGCAGGAGGAAGGGGGCATCCGAGCCGGCACCGCAGCCTCGCCTGCCGCCGCCCGCGGCCGCCCGCGCATGTTGCCGGCGGCGCGGGCCGGGGGCAGGGGGCCGGGGGAGCGGGGAGCAGAGCCGGGGGCAGCGGGGTTCGGGCAGAGAAGAGGGGGGCGGGGAGCAGAGCCGAAGGTGCAGGGAGAGGGGCGAGGGCAGCGGGGCTGGGCGGCCGGCCGGGGCAGAGGGGAGAGGACCCGCGGGGGAGCGGGGCCGGGGTCCCCTGACAGCGGTGCCAGGCAGAGGGGGAGCGGGCTCCGGGAGGAGTGGGGCCGGAGCCGAGGGTAGGGACGCCGGGGCACCCAGCGGCCGGAGCCGGAGGTAGGGGGGAAGTCGGGGCGCCCGGGAAACGGAGCCGGGGCTGGGGTAGCGGGGAGTCGGACCGGGGATAGAGGGCGGGGGTAGCGGGGAGTCGGGCCGGGGGAGCGGGGCCGGGGGTAGCAGGGAGCCGCGCGGGGGTACCGGGGAGCTGGGGGTAGAGGGGAGCGGGGCCGGGGGTAGAGGGGAGCCGGGGGTAGCGGAGAGCCGGGCAGGGGGTAGCGGGGAGCCGGGCTTGAGGTAGCGGGGAGCCGGGGGTAGCGGAGAGCCAGGCAGGGGGAAGAGGGGGGCGGGGCCGGGGGTAGGGGGGAGCCGGGGGTAGCGGGGAGCCGGGCAGGAGGTAGCGGGGAGCCGGGGGTAGCGGGGAGCCGGGGGTAGCGGGGAGCCGGGCAGGAGGTAGCGGGGAGCCGGGGGTAGCGGGGAGCGGGGCCGGGGGTAGCGGGGAGCCGGGGGTAGAGGGGAGCCGGGGGTAGCGGGGAGCCGGGGGTAGCGGGGAGCCGGGCAGGAGGTAGCGGGGAGCCGGGGGTAGCGGGGAGCGGGGCCGGGGGTAGCGGGGAGCCGGGGGTAGCGAGGAGCCGGGGGTAGCGGGGAGCCGGGGGTAGCGGGGAGCCGGGGGTAGAGGGGAGCGGGGCCGGGGGTAGCGGGGAGCCGGGGGTAGAGGGGAGCGGGGCCGGGGGCGCGGCGCCGGATCGGGCTCCGGGGGCGCGGCGGTGGCCGGCGCTGTCCGAGGTGCTGAAGCGGGCGCTGCCCCGACGGCCGCCCGCCCGGGCTCAGGCCGCGCTCCGCGGCTCCCTCTCCGCCGGGCGCACGGCCTCCTTCAGGCACTGAGCATCTTCCCCCGGTGCCCAGCCCTGAAATACTCCAGCCGCGGAGCCTCCCGCGGCGACTCATGCGCAGACGAGCGGCTGCGAGGCACAGGCTCAGCCAGGGATCGCGGAGTCGGTCTGATCCATTCCCGGACCGCGGGCGAGAGAACAGGAAGACCAACTTTCCGCTAAGGCGCGCAGCTCAGGGAGGATCAGACCTGGCGACGAGTTGCTAGTAGTTTAATCCCGGCGCTGTGGTCAGGCACACCCTGAGCACAGTGGTTGCATCCAACATTCCTGGAACCTGTCAAAAAGCTAGTGCCTGTGCCCCTTGGAAGGTTTCCCCCAGTCCACCTGAGGGATTACTTGCCCTTTTCCCCCATTTTATTTCATAGCACCTAGAGGAGCTATGGCTGTCTTCTGGGTATCTACACTGTCCCCATTGGCCAGCAATGAGGGATGTTGCTTGGTTAGAAACTTTGGCTGCTTGGACTCCCCCATTTTTAATGTCTTAACAGCTGAACAAGTGCCCACATTAGGGTAGTGCTGGCATTTTCCATTTACACTGTTAACACGACAGTGCGATGGTAAGAAAGGTAATTTCAATTATCATGGTGTGGCAAAAGCTGAAAAGACAGACATGAAAGAGGCCAGAAGTTCTCCCTCTGCATCTGTCAGAAAAATGGATCACATGACTAATTCCCAAAGGTGCCATAAATCTTTATCTTAGATTAAGAAAAAAAAATAGAAAAAAAAAAAAAGAAAAAAAAAAGAGGGAGTAAGTTTTTGGTGCAACAAAACACTGGTACGGAAAACAGCTGCCATGTCTAATTACTGTCACATTTTACAGTTGATCGCCAGGACTGACATGAAGAAAAAGAAAAGGTAGCTTTCCCGCACTCCAAAATGGCTATTAATATCCTAAGGAAATTCTGTATTGCATATATTGTCCCTACAACGTAGCCTTGTCACACAAGAGTGACCACTGTGTGAATAACTGCACATAAAACTGCTTGAAAGAGCCTGAAGGCAATGGGTTTGGGGTTTTTGTTGTCGTTGTTTTCTTTTTCCCCAACTGCAGTTAAAAGTTTTGGATCAGGCACTAACTGAAAAGCTTGTTATGGTATGTTATATGTCTTAAGGAAAGAGCAAAGCAACAAGACACAAGATGTGTTATTTGGAAGAGAACCAGTACTATATTATTCCTCAGGATGGAAAGAAAATGAATGTTTTCTTTGATCAGAAAGCTGTCATTTCCAAAGTTAAGAAAGAGCAGATGCATTTGACAGTGCTTATTCTTGACAAAAAAAAAAAATATCCAATATATATCTGTGTAAACATTTGAGAAAAAAATCAATAAAAACATGACAATACCAGTTTGCTCAGAGTTCAGTTGTTGCATTTCTATCATCAGGGAACGAACACTGCACAGGGGGATTGGGAAGAACTGAACCATCGTGGGAGAAGCTGGCTGTATCCATGTGGAGCGGAGGTTCTTCCATTACTCCCTCTCTCACAACAGCAATTCATAAGGTTCCTGCCAGTCAGAACCCATCTGTGACCTACCTTTCATTTAATAGTATCACAAGGTTATGGAGCTTTTATGTCAGCTGTTTGGGGTTAGAGGCTATCTGTGTAGTGATGTCAAGTGGAGTAGATGCTATTTTATATCACCACAGAGACAACCTAGATGTGCTGTTCTCTTACTGTGATAGCTACTTCAGAAGATATTTCCTGCTGGATCCAGACAGAAGGCAACTTCTGCCTCTTTCTTTCTTTCTTTCTCTCTTCTACACATACACAAAATTTTCTTTCATACAACCTTTTCAAATGAAGAATGAATTGTTTCTGAAAACTAACAGAGAAAGAACACATCAAAATAAGACAAGGGAAAAAAAAGGTGTCAAGTAACGGAAAGCAAGGAAAAAATATGATGCTACTTTTTAGCACGTAGAGTAGTTGTATGGTCCCCTGCAACAACATCCTGGGCTCAAAGAACCCAGCAGGGATCATGTTGTTAGATTTCCCCCTTTGTTTTCAGTGGGCCTTTGTCAATGTGACAAGTTAAGCATATGCATAACTTCCTGCGGGATGTGGGTCCTCTGCTGACCCTTTCTCATTTAGAAGCAGCAACCCGTAACAGTTCATATCAGCCATCTTTCAGTCTGATGTTCAAACACCCATTTGCAGCTCATGAGGCTGAAAAGTCACCTGTGTGAGACCAAGAGGCTTGGGGAAGAGAGGTTTGAAACCTGCCTGGTGGAAAAGAACCTGGGAGTCCTGGTTGACAGCTGGCTGAACACAGAATCACAGAGTCATAGAACGGTTTGGGTTGGAAGGGACCTTTAGAGGTCATCTAGTCCAACCCCCCTGCAGTGAGCGGGGACTTCTTCAACTAGGTCACATTGCTCAGAGGCCCGCCCAGCCTGAGCTTGAATGGGGCATTAACCACCTCTCTGGGCAACCTGTGCCAGTGTTTCACCACCTTCATGGTAAAAATTTTTTTCCTTACATCCAGTCTAAATCTACCCTCCTTTAGTTTAAAACCTTGCAGTGTGCCCAGGTGGCCAAGAAGGCCAACAGCATCCTGGCTTGTATCAGAAATAGTGTGGCCAGCAGGAGCAGGGAGGTGATCGTGCCCCTGTACTCGGCACTGGTGAGGCCGCACCTCGAGTACTGTGTGCAGTTTTGGGCCTCTCACTGCAATAAAGACATTGAGATGCTGGAAGCATGTCCAACGAAGGGCAATGAAGTTGGTGAAGGGTCTAGAGAACAAGTCTTCTGAGGAGCGGCTGAGGAAACTGGGGTTGTTTAGCCTGGAGAACAGGAGGCTGAGGGGAGACCTTATCACTCTCTGCAACTGCCTGAAAGGAGGTTGTAGCAAGGTGACTGTTGGTCTCTTCTCCCAAGTTACTAGTGATAGGATGAGAGGAAATGGCCTCAAATTGTACCATGGGAGGTTTAGGTTAGATATTAGGAAAAATATCTTCACCAAAAGGGTTTTCAGGCACTGGAACAGGCTGCCCAGGGAAGTGGTTGAGCTACCATCACTGAATTGCTCAAAAAACGTGTAGAAGTGGCACTTCAGGACATAATTTAGGAGTCATGGTGGTGTTGGGTTGATGGTTGGACTTTATGATCTTAGAAGTCTTTTGCAAATTTAATAATCCAATCCTATTCTATTCTATTCTATTCTATTCTATTCTATTCTATTCTATTCTATTCTATTCTATTCTATTCTATTCAGCTTGCCACTGTGTTTGCAAAAGTAAGCATCTGCCACCTTAGCCCCTGAGAATTCGTATACCCATGCTACCTTTTTGCGTATAAGCAGACATATGCAAATCACTGCAAATGCTCACGATGGTCACACTAAACCCACATATTTTCCCAATCAAGATCTTACAGTGTTTACTTTCATAATCAAAGGTGCTGTCTTGATTGAAACTGGTGACGGTGGAGACTGCTGCAATACAAATAAGAAAAGGGGGAAAAAAAGAGGTGCTTGTCATTAATTACCCTTTAATAGACATAGACTATTCAGTTAGTACAGATCAGGTACGTACTTGAGACTTTTATTGTAATAGCTGCACCATTCATTAAATCTACACATTCATCTGTTCAAACTATTGGCCACAAGTTATTGGATTTAATGGTTAATGGACTGTATTTGTTGGAAAGGATGATTCAAAATCCCTTTTAGTTTCACTCCAGGAGACGAGTCATGCAAATTTAAATGTAGATCACAACTGAACATAGTTCAGCTCTAATCAATGTATTCTGCAATGGCTAGGAACACATTTAATTTGGCTCTAATTTTAAGAAAACACTGTGAAAGAAGGAGATCTCAAACAAATTATATCAAATTATTTGCAAGTACAAAGAAAATCAACCCTTTCCCCCAGATTCTTTTGTGATAGGTGAAGAGAGGGAGATTAAATTATATTAAACACATGGGGGAAATGGAATGACTTACAGAACTGATGTTAGGAACAAAGCTTTTCATTCTAGGCCACTTGCTAAAAAGTGACCCATTTCCAAAGTGAGCAAGAATGGTTAATACCCATGAGATTTTTCAGTATGCTCTGCAAACAGCCCTAGTACTCATAGTTCCTGACAAGCACATGGACATATCCTCTCACCACCACAGTGGCAGCAGGTGTGTTATTGTTGTCGCATTAGTTTTAGTTAATGAACCTCTAGTGAAGCTAGAGTCCTTCAGGCCATCAGGATTCAGCAGTAACTTAATTTTTTTATTCCCTCGTTCTTTTTTATTCTCTCTTTCTTTTCAGAGTCCTGCTCTATTATGATTTGAACTTTTGAACAAGCAGGGCATCCTTACGTGCTAGGCTAACATAGCTTTTATTCTTTCTGGAACAATAAAACAAATAAGCAAGTAGATAGTAATAACTGACATGCTGTTAGTCTCTTCAGAAAAGATGCAAGGCCTGACTCATCAGTCTAATACAATTCCGCAACATTGTTCCTGTGGCAGAATTCCAGTGGGCATATTTACCACCTGTGGAATAGCTTTGTCATAAAGCTCTTCCTAAAATGGAACAAAGCCAAAATGCAAGGTCTACACATTCATCCTGTAGACCCTACTTTGCAGGGAGAAAAATTGGAGCAGTAAAAACCATATGTATTTATCATAACTACCTGGGAAGGGAGAAGAGCAAAAGAAATATGGAGCTCAACCATGCAGCAGTTCTGCTGACTGAAATTAATTTCAGAATTGCTTAAATATTGTAATGAATCTAGTAGTTCAACAGATAATCTTGCAGATGTATTAAAACTATACATTTGCAAAAATCTTCTGGCTCATGTTTGTGTTTATGCAAACTAGACATATTGCTACAGTCTACAAAAACTGACCTCCAAATAATTCAAGGAGAAAATATTTGATTTTGGAAGATGGAGCTGAGGTTTGAAGAAACAGGTAAAAATAACTCATGGGATCACATCTTGAATACTTGGTTCAGTTTTGGGCCCCTCACTGCAATAAAGACATTGAGATGCTGGAAGCATGTCCAACAAAGAGCAATGAAGCTGGCGAAGCATCGAGAGAATATGTCTTATGAGGAGTGGCTGAGGGATCTGGGGTTGTTTAGCCTGGAGAAGTGGAGGCTGAGGGGAGACCTTATCGCTTTCTACAACTGCCTGAAAGCAGGTTGTAGCGAGGTGGGGGTCGGTTTCATCTCCCAAGTTACTAGTGACAGGATGAGAGGAAATGGCCTCAAATTGTACCATGCGAGGTTTAGGTTAGATATTAGGAAAAATATCTTCACCAAAAGGGTTTTCAGGCACTGGAACAGGCTGCCCAGGGAAGTGGTTGAGTCACCACCTCTGGAGGTATTTAAAAGACATGTAGATGTGGTACTTGATATGGTTTAGTGGTGGACTTGGTTTACAACTGGACTCGACCTTAAAGGTCTTTCCAACCTAAATGATTCTGTGATTCTATTCTGGATGTTTCTTATGGAAATGCACGGGTACAGGAAGATGAAAGGAAAACAGTTTCAGCTGAGATACAGTTCTAAAAATGGATCTGTATGGATATGCATCAATGGTTCCTCTTTCTCCCACCAATTCATTTTGTCTTCCTCTTCCATAACACAAGGCATCAGGTAGAACCAGCATTCTAGATTGCAAGATTCTGCTTTGGAATAAAGCTGACCAGATTTTCCTAGAGTACAATGCAAAAATATGAATGCGAAAAGATGCTATTCTGCTGAGCAGCAAAAGATATTGATTTCAGCAAAGTATGTGTCACGAAGTAAACAAACACTAACTAGCTTTTACTACCAACATCTTTATGGCTATAATACAGGTCTGAAATATTAATGAAGGAGTACTGTTCCCTCCAGCAAATGGCACAAGAACTTGAATCTCTGTCTTCCGTAACTCAGCGTCAAGTTCTTCAAAATACCTGGACTATGCCAGTTCTTTCCTCAGACTAGTTCTACAACAGAATTATTCCTGATTTAACGGAACATTAAGGACTTAACCAGAATTCAGTCATAAGCAGATTTTTTTCATTTTACAAAGGTACAATTTTCCTGCAGTCTTCAGAAAAAAATAAAATGGAAAGTAGAGTCCTACTGAATCCCCATGTAAAAGCACATGCAGCCTTCTTCCATTTTCATCTATTTTGTTCACTTCTTAAGGCTTTGGTATATTGATAGATTTTAACCTGACAGACATAAAGATGAAAGAGCATTTTTCTTGCTATTTTTCCACAGTGCCTCACAAACACAGGGGTTCATACTAACAGTGCTGTTCTACACCAGCTTGTTATAAAACTTATCAAAGCTGCAGGCATGTGGATGAAATTCCCAGGAGTCTTTTACTGGCATTTTCAACAAATGTGACAATGTTTAGCACTCCCAGGGGCCAGCAAACATTAAATGGCATTTTTCAGAAACTGCTGAGGCAATTTATTTACTGTTGCAGTGAAGTTCCAGGAACCAACATATGAAAAAATCAGCATGTGTTCTTCTGCTGTACTGTAGAAATTCTCCTTTTCCTGCCTTACTTGCTCAAAATCCCCCACACATCTTACCCAGACGGTTTGATTCTGCTTTCCTTGAGTCAGTGCAAACCCAAGATAAATCCCTTAAAACCACTGGGAAAACCACCACAGTGGAAATGAAAGCAATCAAATATAAAGCTTCAGAAACAGTATGATGGGGGCCGTTTTGGTTATAGTGATTTATTATACAAAACACTCTCAGCAAGCAGATCAAGATAAAACCTAACCCCACCTTGTGCAGTGGAAGGGCTAATCTGACAGATATCACTGCTGAGCTGCTCAGGGACAGAGATGCACAAAGCCCTTTGGATGGCTGTAGAGGAAGGAGTGCATGCACACAGCCAAGAGCTCTTTCCTAAGCTGTGTGCTCAGGAGCAGTTTAAACAGACACTGAGTCAAAGAAACAGAGAGAGCTGGGAAAAGCTGCCATCGGTTGAACACAGACATGACCAGAGCAGTCACAGTGGGACAACTTGCTGTGGCATTATGGCACAGCGCCTCTCGGCTCTGCAAATCCTCTCCTACGGGATGGATGTGTAGCAGTCTGGTCCCCATAATTCAGAGCAATAGCCCTGTGTTGTACAGAGTTGACCCTGCTTCCCCTGTCCCAGCCCTTAAACCTTCACATATTAATCTTTCAGTGACAGGTTCTTGCTTGCACAGGTTAAACAATAGTTTTCCTTTCCCTAAGATATCACTGCAGAGAGGGTTCTTCACACCCCCACTAACAGGTACAGCTTCTATTGGTGAAGGTAATCAACTGGCACCATCTGCTTCGAGGAATAAATAGCAAGATATTTTCTACAGCAATTCTGTAATATCTAGGTACTGTCCTCCCATCACACCCATCCCTTTCCCCTGCCTACCCACCCCCACATCTATCCGCAGGAACATGTACTTGCAGAAAAAAACTCTGGCTCAGAAGTGACTTCACTCAAAGAAATGGAATTGGCAGGTAATAAAGAGGCCTGTACTATGCTGCTTTCATAAAAATACTCTCTGGGGCTAAGACATTTAAATGTGAACACAGGTTATTGTGCATGCACAGCTATCTTGGAGTCTCTATTATCGCACACCTTTCACTGCATGTTTCACTGAGTGTACTAAAAAAAACCCAACACCAAAAAGCCCCCCTCTCATTAGGGTAAAGAAAGAAAATCAAGGAACTGCCAGGACAAAATTGACACTGTATAATGCAAACTCTGCACACTGGCATAGCAGGGGTTCCCACAGTAAGTGATGTTGCTTAGGAACAATAATAACATGTAGTCCCAAATCATCCCCTCCGATTATGCAGGAAGAGAGACTCAGTCTCCCACCAGAAGCACAGAATTGAAGAATATCACACCCCTCCATGGGATTTACTCTCACTGTTACCTGAGATGTGCTTTCATCTGGAGAACATGGGACAAGTCAGTCCCCAGTTCTGCCAGGGGCCCCGCCACAAACAAATGCTGCCAAAGTCAATAAGGTCTTCAGAAACACACAGGAATGGGGAACCATTTGCCTCACCCAGCTCCACACCTACCTTTGCCCACCTATGTAGAAGGCCACAAGAAGGGCACTCTTCCCCAGTATACCATGGTGGAATAACCTTGCCCTGACCTCTCCCGCGTCTGTGGTCACAGGGAGTTGAGTAACCCTCGGGCTGGACTCTTGCTTGTTTCCCACATAGCATTTTTGCATGTTGCTTCCTTAAACCTTGGCCCTGAGGGAGGACGGTGGGCATGTACATCTAGCACAGATAGTAGAAGAAGAAATGCCACCTGTTCCTTCCCTCTGCAAGGGCTCTGGGAGATTATCCACAGCTGAAGCACTCTGTTATGCCTGGCTAGGCACAGTCACCCAGAAGCACCAGAAAACTTACCCTGTGCTCTGTCTGACCATCACTTTGGATCCCAGTACAAATCAATTATTCTCAGAACAAGATTTTTTCCTCCTTACGCTGATGAGGTCCCCTGAGTTTTGTAACCTCTGTAATTTCTGTGGAGGTGTGTTACAAATTATTAATTTATTCTGAATTTTAAATTATTATTTTTGATAATTATGTTCATTTTTGTGCTTCTTAAGGTCATTTAAGGTTTTGTCTCTTTCCTGGATAATTGTTTTCATTCACATAGCAGTAGTCTTGGAAACAGCTAAGCAGAGCTTTGTACCCGTCATCTAGCTTTATGCAGTGAGTTGAGCAAGTAAAAATACACTGGTCTGTTGTCATACACAGAGCAGTTCTGGGCAACTGGTGACTAGAGCTGCTGTGAGCTCTCCCTGCCACTCTAATAGAGACCCAGCTGCTGGTACTTTTGACATAGCAACTTTAAAAAAAGACATCTGAAAAATGCCTTTATTCCCCACAGAAAAGGTGTTCCAGGTGTTGGGAAAGCCCCCTCACTAGCTGGGCTAATTCAGGTGTACAACTAGGATAGGAAAACCTTAGGTTTAATTCCATAATCTGCCTGAGTAATCTGGGGTAAAAAAAAATCTGCCTTGTTTTAACCCAAACAAGGGTCTGAGCCTGCGGAGGCCAGTAACCAAATTGCCGGGTAGCAGAAGGCAGCCATTTCTTGTCTATGGTTTAGTGAAACATTTGGAAAGCTTTCATTTTGTTCCGACATTGAAAAGAAACAAATTTAACATCTTGAAATGTCTCACAAAATTACTTCTTGTCCATTCCTGATTAGCAGCCATCAGCCTGTACACTCGTTATCTTACATTATTTTATCCATCCTTACTCAAACTCCAACTCCTCTCACTTGCAAAATTTGTTGTGTCCCATGTCATATTTACATCATCAAATCTGTGTGCAGGACAGATAAAAATCACTGTCTTTTAGCCTCTGCTTATGAGGCTAAGGGCTCCTATACATTACCCTTATAGAAACAGCAACTAATTATACTTCTCAGTGCTAGTCAAGCAACATGTGAAAAGCACAAATTCCTTAAAAATCATCTGCTATGAGCATGAGACGTTGTCATCTTTGGTCATGTGCCTGATCATTTAAGGTCAGTGATGGAAGGGAGGTATCATACCAGCTGAGAAGTGTGCCAGGTCAGTGGGGGCAGCTCTTGCTTAGAGCAGGAGCAGGTGGCACCCTGCCTGCGGGAGCTCAGTGACTGGTCTTTGAGCATTGTATTGGACGCAGGGCAGGGATGGACCTCAAACATGAGTCATGGTGGACTGGGAGTAAACTACATGGAGTACAGGCTCTGCTGCAGAAAAGTAGTCATGACAATAGACCAATATCAATTATTGCTGGCCTCAGTAACCAGGACACTTATAAGCAGCATTTCTTATTATTTGTGAATGGATAGATCTAGTAAAAATGTGCCAGGAACAGCTTTTTAAGCTCATTTTACAAAATCCTCCATGTTCTTTGAGATTATGTATGTGCTATTTCTTTCCAATTATGTTGCATAGCAGTATTTGAAAACAAGGTGTTTGCTAACTTTAAATGGGTTTGTGCATAACAGCTTAAAAGACAGTATTGCCTTGAAAGTTGTGTTTTCTTTAATTAGCTAATGTTAAAAATCACTAATCAAGTTATATTAAGAGGATTTATAGATCATAAAGCCAAATAAAGGAAACAGCTGTGATAATTTCTTCTGACATTCTGTCAAAAATGGCTATGATATTATCTTGTTTGGACTATAGCATAAATAAAAATTTAATCCTGATGGCAAAAAAGTCTTATGCAGGGAATGTATTGCAGGCGATCTACCAAAGTTGTCCTGGCTGATTGCTCTCACTGTTGAAAAAGGTATGGCTCATTTCTGAACTGCATGTGTTCAGCTTTAGCTTCAGCCAGGGGATTGCTTATACATTTCTTCACCAGATTAAAGAGTTGGTTAGCTAATTCTGCTACTGTAAACTAACAGATTAAGTTCACCAATTTCCAGTTCTTATTTTGAGCCCTCTCCACTTGAACATGTGTCTTTCACAATGGAAACCACAATAAAGCCCAGATGCGGTCACAACAGGTAATGACCACCGCACTGATTATGGAAGCACTCTGTTATATGCAGAAGGCATATATTAAACAGTCACACTATGGCAACAGATACAGCTGATTTCAAAGTTACCTGAAAATTCTTGTTACAGTGCTTTGTTCCCAAGTTCAGAGGGCTCTTTCTTATCAATATAAACTAAATTAAATGGCCCTCAGGTATAATCTTACGCTGGCTGTTTTAAAGCATATGCTATATAGTACTTTTTATTTAGCTGAGTGATCTGGACCACTCTAGGTTACAGACCTCTCCTCTTCATCGTTACTTATCTCCATTTGAGCTGAAGCTTTTATCAGTGATCTCATGTTATGTCCCAAGTTCCCAATCAAAGTATTAAATATTGCAGACCAAAACCAATTTCCCATGGTATTCTCTAAGAAACACAATAATTTGATGGTATTTCTCAACATAAAATTGCCATTTATGTAAATTGATTTTTATAACAACCAGCTCACAAATAAAAACTGACAACCTTATTCCATTGTTGGAGAAAAAAAGATACTTTTATGAGAGTATTGATGGAAATCTGGCCATTTCTATCTTCAGAATCTCCAAATTATGTTTTTGAATATAAATGACATGCAAGACAATTCTTCGGGCTATGAGGAGCAATCTTGTAACAGAAACAAGAGCTGCAATCTCATAAAACAATGTGTGCTGTTTTATAAGACTAGCTTTTTTAAGATAAGGTTAGTGGCTGCTGGAGGCATGGAGAGCCTTCCTGATCTGCCAGCTTTACTCCTGTTCTTTCTTGAATGTGGTACAAAACTAGTTTTGCTTATTTTAATCTGATGAAGCTCCTGATGATTCCAGCTAACGGCAAAACAATATGCAGATCTGAGGGCGGTGTTTCCCCCTCCCCAATAGATGGGTGATCAGCTCATACCCATTCCCTTTTCTTATTCCAGGCTCAGCTGGCTGTGCAGTTTTCCAGCAGTGCTTAGGCCAGCAGCTCTGCTGAAGCCTCAGTTTCCTGGTTCCCAAAGGCACTCAGTAAGATTAAACTGGAGTGACTAAGCATATACCTTACTTTTCCAAGTGGGTTTACAGACAAGGACAAACCATAGTTTGTGGTTAAACTGGTAGTGCTTTCCTCCAGTTTAAGCAACAAAAAGTAGCATGAAAACAAAATGATAAGGTTTCTAATCAGATGCTGAATGCAGAAGTAGAGTCTATGTTAACTGGGAAAAATAATATCTAAGTGATCCAGTTTAATGTTATTTGATTTATTTGTTTATTTTCATTTTATTTATCTTTCTGCAGTTTGGTTTATACCTTTCTTTTTTTTTTTTTTTTTTTCCTAAGTCTGTCCTCTCTCCTTGGATGATATAAGTAACAGAAAAAAAAACCCAGAATTTAAATTCTTATTTTTCCCTCTGGGAATATATATATTTGGCCACACCGAGAATAAACTGCAGTATCCCAGCATCTATTTCTTTCATCATTGATTGCCTTTAATTATTCTCAATTTATAGCATTAGTGCTGGAAAGCAAGGGGTGTCATATTGAGGGTTCTTTTCAGCTGGCTAAGCATTAATGGATGATGATTAACAAGAAAACATCTCTGCCTTGCCAGTTCAGGCTAAAAGCAAATTGGTTATTTGGCCAAAGCATGTGTTTATTGTCCACATACCTGAAAAAATGAGTAAAAGTAGCAGTGTAGCTATATAAATGTATGTTGACTTAACTGGTGGACTAACCTAGACACTCTGTTTTGCATTGTTCAGATTAAAGTTCAGTTCCAATACAGGTTCACAGCCATTTTTTCAAGCTGAAAACACTGGAGGCCTGTTTGTTATGAAACTGTACCCAAATACCCAAATACAGACTCATCAGTGCTGTTCCCTGTTAACCAGCTGGTTGAGAACTGGGTGGACAATGGGGCAGAAAACAGTCAGAAGATAACAAATAAAGCCAGAATAGATCAAGGTACTCAAAGGTTCATGACATTTCTCATTATCTTGGGTTTGAAACAACTTGGCCCATTCCCTTCATGTCAATGAAAGCGGAGCGTGTTAAGCCACTCACCAGAAAGACTTCACATTTTTAGAGATCAAACCTACATTTTCTCCCCCCTTTTAAATGTGAAGGAGAAGCATCCCCCAACACCTCTCAATAAAAGTTTACATTACAACACCTATGAGTACATGATCACCTGCCAGCTCTTAACCCGACTTTTTGATGGTAAAAGGCTGCATCCTTTGTAGCTGCTACAGAACTCCCAAGATACGGATGTAACAAGTTTTTGCACGTAGTGAAATAAGGCTAATGGGAGTGCAAATATAGCGTCATTTATTGCATGATCGTGCTATATGGTTACCAATTATCAACGGTACCCGTTTATTTATGCAATATTAAACCTTAGTAAATAACTCCTTGTTCCTTGAAGAGGAAATCAGATTTATCACAAGTTGAAGATCTAGCATTTGGAAGGGTTCTGTGAAACAACTGATATATCATAAGGTTGTGTCAGGGTAAAACTACAGTGAAATGATTGTAGAATAATTCTTAATTTACGCGCTCCTCAGTGAAGGGGTTGTGTTTGTCTTTGTGTTTCCAAAATACTCACACATTCTGAATGCTACAGAAATTCTCAATAGTATGAAAAATGTTTAATTTTACTCTTAGGTTTTCCAATGGATTTCAGTGAGCCTGTAATGGAGTAAAATGGCTCTAAATATTTTTGAGGAGAAAAACATCTACTACCTCTTCATTTTTTCAGAAAATTCTGCAGGTTTGGCTGTTTCAGTCTTTCCTCGCAGTCAAGCACAGTTCAGTTTTTTGTTTGTTTGTTTTACTTCTCTGAATTTCCTTGGATATGTGTCAGGCAATATGAAGAATGCAGTCTTTAGGAAGGATGTAGTCATCTTGAAGCTATAGAGAAAAGGCATCTGTGTTACTCACTGTATTTCTGCAATGCCAAAGGTAGCTCAGAGCTTCAATATACAAACTGCTGTTCCGCCGCACGACAGAAAAGCCCTTTGATTTTTATATTTCATTGGAGAAAGAAGATGATTTCAAGCAATAGTAGTGAAATAATTCTGATCAGCATGGTTAATAGCTAACATCACAACAAAATTAGTCCTTTACATCATGCTTTTGTATACACACTGTGAAATCACTGGCTTATTTTCTTGCTGCATCATATTGCCAAATTTTGTATAATGCACTTCTTGATTATTGTCAATAAATCATTATATTTTTCCAGTCTTTTGCCTTCCAGTCATTGCATTTATTATTAAGTTCCTTGGGTGGTTTGTGGGTTTTTGTTTTTTTCACAGATCTTTTTTTTTTGTTGAAATTAATCTCATTCTAATCTCTTTGCCCTGTATGTCTATTCTATTCAGGGTTTTTGACCTCTAGACCTCGAAAAGATTAATAAACCTCTGCAAACCTATACATACTTCAGTCTTTCCAGATTTGGGTCTCTCTTTTCAGCTAATATTGAAGCTGTTTATACTCTTAATATAATATAATGAGGTTTGATTAGTTGCAATCCCTACAGTATATGCCACTAGACACATATCTTTAACACTGTAGAAGGAGGACTTTTTATCACTGCCACATGTTTACAATCTGTTAGGCAGTTTTCAGCCCACATCAGTATGCTGCTATGCAAGCCAATCAGAATTAATTTAGCGGTAAGATTTCATGAAGCACAGTGCCAAGTGCTTTACTGAACTCTAAATATGTAACATTCTCAATTTTCCCTTCACACATTTATATTAGAATGGGTGGTGAGGGAAATTTTCAGAGACATGCATATTTAAGCCTGGAACCCATTAGTTTTCACTTACAGTTTCACTTTGATTTACAAAGGCATTTAGGGACCCAGTTTCCATTGGTGTCCTGTTGTGACTTGGAAAAAAAATCATGCTTGCACCAAAAAAAGAAACCACATCTGCAAAGCAAGGGTTAGTCTTTGTAACCTTTCTCCATTCAGTGCCTTCCCAGCTATGCTATAAGAATAAAACGGACTATCCGGTGGATCCTGGAATCATTTCAACCCAAAATAATGTCTCATAACCTCTTAGGAAGAAAAGTAACCATTCCTGATGGATTTCTTTTCCCCCATCTGCTGTGCAAACAGGTAATAATCAGTAGGGCCAGTGTTTTGGAAAAAAAACAACAGTCTCATCAAAAGTGCTTTTGTCTCTCATCTGTAGTACCAGAGAAGATTGTCATAACTTCAGTGGTCCCTGCAGGGAAGATGAAGCAAACTGCGTGGTTGTGTTCCAGGACTGGTGTGTCAGTGGGGGATGTGCTTCACAGCATTTTGAACAGCATGAGTTAAAACAGGGTAAAAATAACGACACAATCCCCTGAAAACAGAGCATGTGTAAGTTCTGACAAGGCACAACTATTTGGCTGAGAACTGCTGCTGTTCTTGCAGGAAGAGATCACAAAGAGAAGAGTTTAGCAAGAGTAACTTCTAAACCACTCTGGCTCTTAAAATTACTATACTCTATGCAGTGGTTCATTATCAGCATGCAATTCAAATAATGGACTTCACTTGTATTTTCAGCAAGTTCCCTTTGCACCACTCTGGCAGCATGAAGAGGGTGGGCTTTGAACTGAAGGTACAAGTAATCATTTTATACCTCTTTAGCTTCCCAGACCAGCAGAAAGAGGTTTTGACATAAATTAGAAGCAACACCCTGTTTCACAGTATTTTGGTTAGGAGAGAAATATCGTGGAGATACTAGTGGTGATTATAGAGTCAGGTGGAGACCTGGGGGTCCTGATGGGCACCAAGTTGAACATGAGTGAACAACAAATGCAAGTGCAGCAAATGTGGCAAATGATATCCTGGGCTGCATCAGACAAAGCATCGCCAGCAGGTCAAGGGAGGTGATCCTTCCCCTCTACCCAGCACTGGTGAGGCCACACCTGGAGTGCTGTGTCCAGTTCCGCGCTCCCCAGTACGAGGGAGACATGGGCAGGCTGCAGAGAGTCCGACAAAGGGCCACAAAAGTGTCGAAGGGACTGGGGCTCTCTCCTGTGGGGAAAAGCTGAGAGAAAAAGAGCTGTGAGGAAAAGCTGTGAGGAAAAGCTGAGAGAGAAGGGGACCTTATCAATGTATATAAATACCCAAAGGGAGGGTGCAAAGGAGATGGAGCCAGGCTCTTTTCCACATGCCCAGTGACAGGACAAAAAACAACAGGCACAAACTGAAATACAGGAGGTTGCCTCTGAATATCATGAAACATTTTTTTATTGTGAAAGTGTGAACACTGGCACAGGTTGCCCAGGGAGGTTGTGGAGTCTCCATCTTTGAAGGTAGTCAAAAGCCATCTGGGCATCGTCGTGGGCAACTGGCTCTACGTGGCCCTGCTTGAGCAGGGTTGGTCGGACCAAATTACCTCCTTCCAATCTCAACCACTCTGTGATTCTGTGGCTCTGTGACCACGATAAAGTATCAATCCACTAAAACAAAGCTGTTGGCAGGACTGTGTCTGTTTGGATAAGATTTTCTAGCAAGAAAGTCATGAAGGTTTTCTATCTTTACCTTTCCTAGGTAGAAAGATTATTCTCTTCCCACTCTGCTGGGACTGAGCTCTCAGGTAGGATGAGAGGGAGAGAGATAGATTTAAACTTCTGCTCTGTCTGATTAAGGTAAAGGTTTTACCCCATATCTCACTTATCTGTCCGCCTCACCTCCACCTTCTCTTAGCACCCCCACCCCCACCCCAAATAATTTGTTTTCAAGACCCATAAGAATGGAGAAAAAGATTTAAACCTCAACTTATTCTTGTGAGAAGTTTATTCCTTGGTGAGCTAAATTCATGACATATAATTTGAGGCATTGTGGTCTCCATTTGCAGGAGGATCTATATATGTTTGATATGCTAATTGCTGCTGCATTTAATCTCCATGTTTAGTACAGTAACTTTTCATTGCATTTTTCCATGGAATTTTTTCTTGACACTGCTTAATAATCCTTGTATTTCAACATTATATGTTTTTACTCTGAAGCCATGCCCTCATTTTTCTCACATTCCTTACACTGCGTTCCTTCAGCTTCAAAAAAGACCACCTTTTTTTTTGGTGAAATTTTTATATGCTGGGCTTTAGCTTCTCACAGGAATGGATTTAAGGTTGGGATTAAAATCAACAAAACAACCAAAGTACAGGATAGGGTTAGTATATATGAAACTAAATTTCATGAGCAGTCAGTGGACTTGAGGTATCTCAGTAAAGCACATCTTTCTGATATCTGTTTAAGGTAGAATTCCTGAAATGTACGCATTCATGTCGGCATTATAGACAAAGGCATGTCTTAGAGGGAACCCTGCTTCACTAGTTTAGCTGTGTGTTTCAGCTATGTAAACAAGGCACAGAAGACACTATTTCCTGCAGAAATAGTGTTGGTGAGCACATCTGAGAGACATGGAAAAAATAAACAAAAAATGGAACAGAGTAGTCATAACACAAACAAAACACTGCTTGACAATAGTTATTATACTGGTCCTGGCAACTTTTATTATAGATTGCACTGGGCAGGGAGTCTGATGTCTGCCCATTAGTCCTTTCCAAACCAGTTGCCCTTTCAGTAACAGGAGTCTCCCCCTGGGTCAGATGGCCAGGCTTAGCATGTTATTGGGGTTTTGCCTTCCTGCGCAGTACAAAAAAAGACCCACTCACTGAGATTGTTCTCCTGGTTGTCTTGTCTTCACCTAACTGTTGCAGGTGTCTAGGACACTGGTGACGTCCTTGATTTCTCCTCCTCTCCTTCTGTGCTACACTGTGGTTTTATGGCTGTTGGCCTTTCATGGTAAATGTTTTTAATTCGCTATTAAGATTAGAAAGAGTTTTCTGAATGTAACAGCCTTGGGGGAAGGTATAGAAACTGTATAGTTATGGAGCCTCCTGGGCATCCACTTCATACATGTGATGGCCAGTGATGGCAGCGGTGCATATATGGTACAGAACATAAGCCTGATCAGAACAGCATTCACTCATCTCAGTGCTGATGATCTGATCTACATTACTCACAAATTCTTGACCTTTCAGCCAACTAGTATTCAGTGTGTCACTTAGTCATTTCATGGCCTCCATGAAAAATAATTTTGAAGTTCTTCTATATATGTGCCATCCTCACAAATCTGGACTCTCCTGTCTAATTCTTCGTATAGTTTTCCTTGTGATCATCCACCTAGGAAAGAGTTGCCTCCATGGAAAACATATAATTTTTGATAATTCAGATCTTTGTTGCTTTTATTTCTCCCTTTCTGTCTATTATGCTTACTGTAATAATAAACATACCCTTCTCTGTCTGACCAGTTTTTGACATCATGGGTTTCTATTAGCTGTGCACAGATTGAAAGTTTTAGAGCAGTTTAAAGTCATTGGCAAGAATCAGTCATATTTAATAATAGCAGTCTTTTAAAATCAATTTTTTGAAAATGGGCATATGAACAGAGAAAATAAATATCTACAGCTATAATGTTCCTGCTTCTCAATTTGACATTTTCCCCCTCAAAATCACTACCAATTTTCTATTCCTTACACCATATTTTAATAGTTTGTTCTTTTCTCATTTATTGATATTAAAAGCTCTTGGGTTCTTCTCGATAATGCCAAAGCATGTCAGTCTGAGCATGTGCAAACAGACCCAAGCTGGTTGGATATAAATCCATAGCAGCTGCAGAGCCTGGTGCTGTGCCTAAGCGTGTAAGGAAGCACGCCTTTGCTCCCAACAGCGCAGAGAAGTATGACTGTGCTGACTGACTTACAGTCTACAGCAGAGTTACCTTCTGCCTGTCTTTCCTCAGTGGTGACATTTAGCTTATCTCTCCTCACCCTCTTTAACAGAACTAGTTAAACTTAACTACGGCCAAGACTTCCATTCCTCTTTCATTTTTTTGTTGAAACTGGCCAATGCAAGTTATTAGATAAGAAATGAGAGACAAGTAGCAAGACAGCATTTTCTTAGGAAACCAGAAAAATAATCAGGTAAAATGCCAGAAGTAGGGAATATATATTGTTTAGAACATGCTAAAGGAATCTTCATATTTTCTCAGTTTTTCTTTCCCATTCCCTGGTCTGGGGAAGATACTCCGGAATTCCGCAGAGCCAGGTAAATGTGGGGGCAGGGAGGAGGAAAGAAATAATGACCCCGATGTGAATATCTGCCAGATATGGGTGTCTTAAATGCTTTTGAAAAGTGCATTTTTCCATGCCTAGTGAACTTGCATCTAAACAGAAATCAAACCCCTATTGTCTCCCACAAGCTGGGCTGCTGTCCTGCCTCCTGCCCACGGAGTGCCTGAGCACAGAGCATCCCCCCCGGCCCACCGTGGCAGCACTGTAGCCCTCAGAGCATCCCCCACCCAGGCATTTAGGGCAAAACTTGACTTACTCTGTAAGACAGATGTTAACAAATGCTCTGGGATGTTTTAGAGCCTGGCCCTGATATTGAAAGCAGGAGCTTGTCTCACTCCTGCTTTAAGCGATGGGCAGACAGGCAGGGTGTAGGAGGTGAAGCAACTAATTTGGATGTTAAGGGCAGAAAAGGCAGAGCCAAGATGAAGAAAAGCAAGTTGGCAGAAGGAGAATAATGAGCCTGTTTATTAAATAGATACCATGTCAGATGACCAAAGGTGACAGCATCTGGATTAATTAAGACAGAAATAAAAATATTTCTTATCAATTGGAAAGCCACCAAGTTAGCAGATGTAAAGTCCCAACTACGCTAACATTAACACTGGGGAGCAGATCAATTGCCAGTTCAGGAAGAAGCACTTTCCCATTTGTGAAAATGCCAAGAAACACATGGCCACAACATCATGCTGAGAAGTCCTTTACAGCCACACAGATTTATACATTTGACTGCAATTTCATAGTGCATTTCTTGTTCTCCTTTTCAACATACTTCCTCCTCCCTTCAGTCAATTACCTTCTTTTTTTCTTAGGTCACAGATATATAAGGGCTCTAGTGTGCATCAAAAGCCTCACCTCTCTAGAGTGATGTGAATTGAAGATCCTCTGCTTCCCTTTCTTCTCACAGAGATTTTCACTTTTGATTTTTTCATTCCTTCTTGACATTACACATTTTCAGGTGCATTGCAACGGAGACACACAAACCTCCTGATAGCTGTTACTAACTTCTGTCTCTACTATATTAGAAGAAAATCCATAGCTCAGAAGAAATAATTTTTTCCTGTGTATAACTATTAAATAATTTTTAAAATGTGATTCAAATTCCACCCCCCTCCCCCCGCATTTTATTTGTGGAAAGCATCTGGTAAGAAGCTGCAGGCAGCTTTTCCCTGCCTTAGGCTAATTGCCTGCAAAGTCCTATTGAAATAACTCTCTCTTTTTCCAAGCCACAGCCTCCAGTCTGGGAGCAAATACAGGGCTCTCCCCATACCACCCATGCCTTTACCTTCAGAAGAGACACTGGGTTGCAGCATGTGGAGTCTCACGACCCGCAGTACTTTCCCAGGTGTAAGATCTAAGTATGCAGCCTCCACCACTGGATCACTTATTTTGTCAGCTGTGCAGGGAGTTTCTCCCCACTGCTAAGACTCTTTGAGAAAGCATCTGGAGGGTCATCAGGTCCTCTTTGTTTATTTTCATTCCCCAGGCAGTTGTAAAGACACAGTTTAACTTCCAGAATAAACTGAGAAGTGGGGTTATGGGACTGATTGTGAATGTATACATATATATATATTTATATGCAGGTTGTAAATATATATGGGTATGTGTGCATATATGTATGTTTTTGTATAGGTACATATCCTAAAGAATTCCTGAAGTTTCCAGTTTCCAGAAGGTGGACATTATATCAATTTCATAGACAGAGTTGTGAGTTAAAAATAAAGGAAACAGTCAAGTAAAAGGAAATCTGGAAGGCAGGACATCCCTATGGCAGGCCCAGAGGCCTCCAGTCTTGGATGCTGACTTCCTTAGGGAAGAGATGCCACTGCTTAGGTGCTTTCCACTGCTTGACACCTGCCTACTGGTGTTAGCATCCAAGGTGTGGACCATGGCACGTGACTCATCACCCTTCCCTTGTGAGGTCTTAGAGATGAAAGGGTCAGATTCAGACCTGGATCTTCACCATTTAAGAAAAGTAATTGAAATTGTCAATTCATTCTGTTGCCAGCAAGAATGTTTCCCAGTTCCCCCGTACTGGAAAACTGAAAGGCAAAAGCTCTGCTTTTTCCTCCCCCTAGCTGTGCAGGAAAATAAAAATACTAATTAGACTTGGTTCTAGATAATGTCTGCAATACATTTTTTAAAAAAAGGAGAAGGTATACAGCATTAGCTTAAATTCAAGAAAATAGAAAGATAATATTTCTAATAAAATTATATATATACAGCCTGGTCTCTATTACCTGCCTTTGAAAGTGAAAACTCAGGTTAACCTTATCTTACAGGACTGTCTTCATTATCATGGGTTTGTAAATATTGAGCTGAAGCAAGAAAACAAAAAGCAGTATATAAAAATACACATCCAATATTTTCCTCTTCAATCACAAAAATTCCCATTCTTAATAGCAAGTTCAAACAAATATTTATTTTAATAATAAATTACATTTATTTTAATAAATGGATTTAAGCATATACTATTTTTATGTATTTTAGTATGAAAATTCAAAAATATTTAAAAGATTAATTTGGAAAGCAGCCCCAAGCTGTTCTATAAAAATGTTTATATTATTGCTTCAAGAGTTCTTATAACAAACCTCAATACACTTTATAGAGCTGAAACACATTGAAACATGAACTGAAAATTTCAGGAAATTTTTCAAAATGTGATAAAATTTATTATGCCCCACTTTTGTTCAAGATTATTTTAGAGAAATCAAAATTTTAAACTAAAAATGTGACCTTTTTACTTCTTAGAAATACCCTTATGCTTAGAAACTACAGTAAACTATAAGAATATGTGAATACGGACATATAAATGTATGAATTTTCAATAGAATGTTTAAAACCATTTCTACAAGTGTACACTGTTTTATAACTGCAGTGTTTTATAACTTGTTTCATATGCTACACATCTGACAACAGATAAAAAAATCCAAAGAATATCAAGAATCACTGGGAGAAGTTTTGCTTTTAAAAGAGGACATTTTTTGAGCAGTAAAAAACAGGTAAGCAGCTCCACTCAGCTTTAGATAAAATGTATTCTTCTAGAGAGCTATATCTGAGTCCTTGATACAAGTACTCCCTTCTCCTCAATCTCTGTCCTGGCAGAGATTTAGCATATTATACGACCCAGGAGTGTGTGGGGAAGAACTGCTTTTATCACTCAGCAGCATGCTAGTAGCTATAAGTTGTTAGCAGTAAGTGATGCAATTAAGTGTTTCTTGTAGTGATCTTCATACATAATTATGGTTCCATTTTGAACTGCGCGTCACTAATAACGCTGTACCTGCTCTGTAATTAGGTGACTACCGTGTATTTCTGATGTACTCACAAACTGTACAGCAAGAACAAGCCACTCGCAGCACTGTAAAGAGCCATCTCTCACTGAGACACAATAGACACCATCTAGTCAATACAAAATTTATTTTAAATATTGTTTCCCGAGTTAGCAGCGATCAGAACAACTTTTTTTCCCCAACAGTATAATTACATTTCAAACTTGAACATCTTGTTGGTTTTCAACAAACATTTTAATTGTGACATGCAACCTTTCGATACTTCTCAAGTGCACAAAGCACTTATTATTTATTATTTACATCAAAGTGGACCCCAAAAAGAGACCTCAGCAATCTGCCGAGGAAGCAGCTACTCACACAGAGCATCAAAGACCTTTTGCCTCTCATGGTGGGACATGACCAGGTGGGACCTACTATGTAAGGAGCAAAACCATAGGATCTATATATCTATGATGCATTATTCACAGCTGCTCAAGGCGTTTGTTAGATTGCAATACTTCCAACAAAAAAAAACTCAACAAACTATTATCCCAAGAACGACAAAGATGTTGGAAGATCTATTTTTATGGGTTTCATGATAGGGTGTCTATTTCTTTCTGAGAAGAGTAAGGAAGATTTTCATTTTGCTCGAAAAAGTTGATTGACAAGAATGCATTTTCCAAACAGCTGAAGATTTTGGTTTTATTCCAGTGCCAAACCAGTTCAATTCCTGATCTCAAAAATTGTTGCACATGTTCCTCCCATGCCCAGCAGCCCCCCAGCAGGGCACCGCTCCCCGCAGCCCTTCCCGCACCTGGAGGAGATACATCAGCTGGCACCGCACGGCTGCCACCAGCCACCATTCAGGAGAGCTGAATTACCCCATGCAGACCCATCTGTCAACACGCATGACTGGAAAAGAATGTTCCCCGCGAAGTGTCTGGGGCAGGGGAACCTCTCTTTGGTACCAACCCTAAGACAACTGTTCCCGAGCTGAGGTCTGCTGCAGGCAGACCATGTTGTTTCTGCAGCAGGAACACACCTTCCATCTTGTGATGTCTCTTCTCCCCCGCCTTGTACGCAGCCTGGTGGTGGTCACTCCGACCTGTGATCACCTAAAGGGAAAAGCCTGCCTCTTTTTATTTATATTGTCTGCCTCAGCTGTGTGCCTCAGCCCTGAATCCGAGTGCAATTTTTTTAGGTACCATAAACATTAATAAGAGCAGTGAATATGAAGACAGAGTGCTGCTCTGTGAGTAATTACAGGTTTTTCAAATAACATAATTTCCTAGTTAACATTACAAAAGTGACTGAGAATTGCTATAAATGTAAACATATGGATGTGGGTGCCTCTTTCGTGATATCAGCATTTTCCTGAAAGCAATTTAAATGAGAGAAGCGCAAAAGGAATTTATTTTTAGAGTGTGCTTTCCATAAGTGTTTATAGGTCTGAATGAAGTAATGCAGAAGAATTTTTCAGAATAAAGAGTGCAGTCACCTTGAAATGCACACTAATATGAATTTGAATAAAACTTACAGCCCCATGTTAGCTCAAACACTTTACAAAATATTGGGCTGAATGACAGAGCAGTATTCGGACTTTTCCAATTTATTCTTTATAACCTGAACACTGGGCTTTTTTGTGGGTCTGTCGATTAGACCTTTGCAGAAGCACTTCAAATAACACGGCAGATGCAATGACATCCCAGTGCTTGTCTGAGGTGAAAGACACCGATAAAGGGTTTTGCTGTGACTGTGTAAGATTTTACTTTCCCTAAGCTATCTGCCTTTCTGCTCGCTCTGACTGCAGAGCCCGTGTTGCAGATCGATGTGTATTTGCACAAATACACTTTAATCACTGGACTACAAGGGGGAAGAGCTGAGGTACCAGCTTACATTGCCCCATGGCTGGCTTGGCTGTGATGTCCCTTCATCTGGGGCCAGTGTTAGGCTCCTCGGGCATATGGAGTGAGGGAAAGAAGGACAGTGGGGTCTTAAATCCACAGCTCAGAGATGTTATCTTAGAATAGAAGTTGCCAGAATTGCAGTTTATAGAGATTTTTCCCACAGAACAATACAGGAGGTGTTGTTCTTGTGGGAAAGGTGGCCTTAGTTTGATAACATGTAGATTTATTTCATTTCATCAAGAGAGCTGTTATGGTTGAAAACTCACTTTAATTAGAAGACCCCTAAAGGCCTGAAGGAAGAGTTTTGTAAATGGAAGGGGTACAAAATACCTCCTGTGATGGAGGAAATGTGACCAGTTAATTTGTTACATTGGAGGTTGACTTACTGGAACAAACAAAACCACGATTTTGAAACAGCTTCGTCCTACTAATAATGTACATTGCATCAACAGAGCTCAGGCATTACTGGGAACATTTACTCTAGTTTCAGTAAATTCAGGATCAAATCTTTCACATCTTTATCAGACCAGTTGAGAAGTCAGGCTGACAGAAAGTAAACTCCTCAGAAGGGTTACAATGCCTTAGACTTGGTTTAAAGATTAACCCCTTTTTTTATCCATGGGCTGTAAATGACAGGATTGTACCAAAATTCACCAAAATAACAGACTTACAAGCAGTAACCTCAGGTGCTTTTTAAGTCAAAGGAATACTTTTACCTTTCTTGGTCATTAACATTTTTTTGCCAACAGTGATCAGTGTCAAGTTTAAATCCCACTCTAAAGCTTTTTTAACTAAAACCAGGGAAGTAAAAAAGAAAAGGGTGACTGGCTTATTAGGAACGGTTATGAGTAATAAGAATGTACAGTGGCTAAACGCAGTTTTGCTATTGACAGAAAAGAGAAACAAAGTCCACCCACTTGCTGAGGATGAATGGATTGATGCTGTAATAGAGACAGCTGCATGTGGCAAATAAAAATTTAAATTTCAGGATGCAGAGATTGCATCAGGGAAGCTGGAGAGGAAAACTACTGTCCTGCAGGTCAGAACACCATTCAGAAGTGCACTGGGTTTCTATGACCTGGCCTCCCATCAAGGTTGAGGACCTTCAAAGGAAAGCCCAAACTAAGGAAGCCTTACTGGTTTCCAAACACCTTGTTTAAGGGCTTCCACCTTATCTGCCCAAGTGAAATCCATGTGGGATGCTGTCAGCTGAGCCAACGTCTCTTAGCAGGAAGGTAGGCAGAGAGAAGACTGAATAAACTGCTTTATGTATTGGCATTCGTAAAGCCAGGGTGAAATTGGAGTCATCACAAACCAGACTGTTCTTATGCTGAAGGGAGAACAGAAAAGGTCTCTTTCTGGTTACTCCTTCAGATGAAGTTAAGCTTCCTTTCGGAGGATGCAGAATCTGGATTCTGAGTCTGAAAATGAATACTGTGGGTTTCGTGGCATACTGTGGGACACAGAGGAATGGAGGCTACGAGGCCATACCAACATGACATCGACAAAATTAACAAAAAGACCTTCAAAAGACAGAACAGACATGGAGCCTATCTAATGCTCTTTCACACCAAACAGCTGTCCACAGTCCCAGTGCTGAGCTGAGCCAGAGGATCATGGAAGCAAAGCTGGTATTCTTAATTCCCAACTTTGGACATGCCCAGCCCTTCCTGACAGACAGACATCTCCAGGAGAGCATTCAGAGCATGTAGGTTAGGCAATCATTAGGCTATTAAACGAGGTGCTCTGAATCATGCTCTGCAGGAACATACCACTCTCCATTCTCTACCTGCACAGCCTAGATTCCTAATTAAGCTACAGCGAATACCAACCTGAATAAGTAACAGACTGCTTACTGCTGGGCAGTCATGGGCTGGGATTTATTCTTTGACAGTCTAGTATAAAGCCCAGGAAAAATAAAGCCTGCTCCTGAAGATACCAATGTACAATCCCAGGCATCCAAGTAGCTTTTTTGACTTCACTGTCCTGTATGTGTGAAGTGTCTATAGAACTGGGGCTTCAGCTGAAGTTATAAAAATACTTCACAATCAATAAAGTATGACCGCTTCATTTTTTCCAGATAATAGCATTCATGAAAATCCACAAGCAAGACATATAACTAAATCTGTTAACTCAAAAGAACATTGCACTGCTCCAGCAACTATTGATAGGGTGTTGGTTGGTTTTAATTTTCTGACAAAATTGTACTTTTTGGCTCTTTCATCCAGCTGTATAGTTCAGTAATGGACTGTACATTGTCCTAGACTGAAAAGAAATCCAGTTCTATTATTTCTTACTCGGTTCATTCAGTTCATCCTGGTCATCACCTGTTTCTCTCCTCTTTTAGTCTTTTTTTGAGGATCTATGTTCTCTGTGCGTATGCACAGCAAGTTTCCTGGGATGTTCACCAGTGAGTAACTTTATTTACAGCAGAAACAGCCAGACAGAGAGACTCATGTTGAGATCGGGCGTAGGCAAGCTTTCCTGGCAGGAGTTTGAGATGGCTGCATCACTCAGAAGGAAGAGCTTCAGCAACATTGTTTATATTTGAGGCACAAATATATTTTTCAGTTCCTGAATTCCTGCTTTCCAGTGTACTTTAATAAACTGTAAAACTAAACAAAGCCAACAAAAGATGATTATAAAAATAAAATTAAAAACTATGTGTGTCCTGTCGAGATGGCATACAGAGCATCCACTTGTAAAACGAAGGGTCCCAATGCCACCCTCATTTATTCTGTAGACTCCCCATGTTCTCTAGAGAAAGAAAAATTTTAAAATGATAGAGAGATTCTTGATTAAAGAATGGCTGGTAGAAATTGTGATTGCTTGAACAGTGCATGCTTTAAAGGGACAAACACCACAATGAGCTTACCTAAGGCATTCAGTCGCAGTGAGGTTGCTCTGCGCCAAATTGCAGCTTTCAAGGAGAGGTTTGGAATCTTCTTTATTTCTGTGTCAGAGTGTCTGACAACACACTGGATGGCCACAGGGAAAAATGTTTTTTTCTTACTGGGGAAGGCCAGGATGGAAGTCCTGACTGTGCTTTCAACCTTGTCTGGGAGAAGGGAGAGGCGTACTGTCTGCTGCCCCTCAGAGAGCAACTGGCGGGCCGCAGCTCAAGGACCTGCCACGGCTGGCAAACATGCCCACTATCAAATGCACTGATCTTCCTTATTAAAAAAAAAAAAAAAGGCCAGTACTTTCTGTAGATTCTTCTAGTTTCTTCTCTCTTATTGCTTCCAGTGTTTTTATTGAGTAAATTAAAAAGCAGGATTACTGACATTCACCTGCCCTGGAGGTGTTCAGGGCCCCTGTGCCAGCTTTTCTTTGAAACCTGCCCAAGTTTGGCATAAACACAGGGGAAAGCCAGCTCTCCTTTTGGCTTGCCAGCAGAATGAGTTGATGGCATACAGTGGCTGACTGGAGAGGTTTAATATATTTATCACTGAAGTGGACCTTCAGCCAATTCATTTGGTTTTGCATGTTTTTTCTGTGAGCTTCACTGAGGCAAGGTGCTCAGCAGCTGAAAATCACAGGTAATGTGATCCCAAATATCTTATTATCAGTCTTAACACTTAATTCTTAATCTAATATTAAGTGGACTAATATTTCTTCAGAGAGAAATTAAACCCACTGAACTACTCAAATTTCAAGGGAAGAGGAACAAATTGGTATATTAAAATTTCCCCTTTCATTTAAATGTCTTGGGTAAGTCTACAACGGGAGCACATCCATTTGCCATTTCCTTCCAAGCAGGAGGCAAGTGAAATTGTACAGGAATTCTGCTCTACTGTATTTTGATGCAGGTTTTTAAATGTTATGGAAATGCCTTATGATGTGAGATTTCAATCATACAAGGTGATTGGTATCTCAAAAAAACCCAAGAGAATAATTTTTCTCATCGTGCAAGGGTTGTTGATCCAGAAGAGTAGGAGTAAGTATTTATTTGCAAAATAGATGATGCCCCAAAATGTCTGGTGAGCATCTCTGCTGCTGGATGTCACCTAAGCTGCCCTTTCATGCTTGCTGATATCCAGAGGTGGAGTGCTGTGGCAGCTCGGTTTCCTACCAACATGTAGGAAACCTCGGTTTCCATCAACAGGCATGGGGCATGTCCAGCACAGCCAGAAACACCCCTAAAACTGGGTTGCAGTTGCTTTCTCCATGCAACCCAGATAGACAGAGATCTTTAGGCCAAGGAGGGTAAGATCTGAATCATTGTGTTTTTCTCTGCTTTCTGTTGGGACTGAGCAACACTGTGGAGAGGGCAATGAGACTGCTCATTTGGAAAAGGAGAGGAGGCACATGGCTACCTCCTCATGATACAGACACACTGGTTTTGTGGGCCTGAATTCAAAACACCCCTCTGAGCATTATACATTCAAGAGTCTTTGAATACAAAGGCAGAAAGGCTCACCTTGGACATAATTTGGAAGATAAACTCATCTAAGGAATCTTAGTGACTTGTACTCATATGAAAGACAAGCTATAAAGCCTTTTTCCACTTTTTTCTCCTCAGGCTATTTTATTGCACAGCATCCATAGAGAGATGGGAAATACCCCTCCCCATAAACATACATTTTCTCTGGCCATTCTGGGAGGCTGCAGGTGTGGGCTTTTTCCCTCCTTCATGCAGAAGAAGGACAATAAATATACATATATTGTGTAAGAGATATTGACATTTGACAGCTATTAACAGTAACAAAAAGACATCATAGGAAAAAAAAGAAAGAAAGAAAAATCCCAGCCCTTCCTCGGTTCTTCCAAATAACGGCAAGGGTTACTGTCTGCATGGTAGGGAGCTCACTGTGGATTACAGGTGGCAGAAGACCTGAGTCAAGCTAAGCTCTGAAGAATTAAAGGACTTCAGTGATCTTCCTATCACCACTTTTTCATACTATCTAACTTTAGGCAGCTTCTTACTAGCTGCACGGGTATTTCAGAACATCCAGAGGTTTTCTGTAAACTATAATAATAAACTATAATAAATAATTTGTAAATTATATATACATATATATGTAAATTACTTACATAAAGTTGTTATCTACCTAACTCTGGTTTTTAGATACTGTCTATGGCCTGGGTACTTAAAACCTAGGTGCTGTGATACTCTGATTTTACCCTTAATCCAATGCACAGTTCTATTTACTCTTCAAATGTAATAACCAAAGATAAGTGAAGCATAATGCTGTTTATGAAAACAAGCAGTCCCTCTAGGGTGTATGGAGTATTCTATGTGGAAATTTTTTTCCTCATCAAAAGAAATCTAATAAAAATCAGCAACAGTGGAGCAATTTTCTTCACTGCTCTTCCTCTTACTAAGAAAGAAAAATGCACTGGGGGAGAACAGTGAGAGTTTGTGTCTAACACAACATTTTTTCAGCTGTCAGACACAATTAGAAGTATCACTTATATACAGGTTATAATGTATAGACAGAGTGAATGAACATTTCAAAGCTGAAAACTTTAGAGTGGAAGTAATGAGTTAGTCACATGGATTTGCAAAAGCCATAGTAAATACAGTCTTCATTTTTTCAGTCTGGTTTATGCGCTCGGCTTTTAATATCAGGATCAAGATTAAATCTCTTTCTTTGAAAAATAAAGTCTTTGCTGTCTGTGAGCCCGATACAGGAATTACTTGTTAATGTTCTGTTGCCTGTCTTTTATTTTTGTTTATTTTCATGCAGGAAATCAGAGTAGGTGATCACAATGGTCCTGCCAGGTTTAAGATATGAATAGAAATGAACAAAACTGACATTATAATGGATGGTTTAGTTTGAGGTGTTTTTTTTTTTAACTTGAAAGGCAAAGAAAAGCAAATTCAGACGTAGGACAGTGCAACATTTAATGTCTGAGCACCTAATTCTTATGGCCTAGCTATTTTTTCCTGTAACTTTAAAATAAATTGGTTCCAGTTTTTGCACTTCATGATTTTCTCACGTAATAATTTATTTCTTCAGTACAAAAGAATACCTACATTGAAACAAACTACTGAAAATTAATCAGAGTTTTCATTAAATGGCATTTGGGTTCTCTGTACTCCTTGAGAAGTTTTTGGACTCAGGAGTGTTGAGATCTTGTTTCAGTCCCTGGGATCACAGGTTGGGACCCCAGAGACACATGCAGGCGGACTTCTGTGTCAGTGGGAATGTCACCATAGGGTAATGGTCAAAGCAGCTTTTAGTGAAGACATCATTCAGGAAAAGTGCTTCTCACTGGCTGTCAGAAATGACAGCCTTTTTTAGGCTTTTAATTAATGAAAGCCTGTTCTTGTTGCTCAGTGCAAATAGTTCAACAGCTAACTGAAACTTGAATCTTCCCAGGGAACTTTACTGGGGTCTAGATCTCCAGGAAAATCCATTATTTTATTTTCCTAGTAAATCTAATTAAATACTTGCTAAATACACTAGCATTTTTCTAAACCGGATGTATAAGCTGATTCAAACATTAAAAGGATACATATAAGTTTCTTATTTGACAGTAAAACAGGGACCACTACCAGTGTTTTTCACTGACAGTACTATTCAGTATTTTCAGAATTATTAATTCACTGTTCAGTTGCTTAACTCATGTTGCCTTGGACTCCATCTCTTACTCAAACCAGGGATGTGGTATTTTTTTAACTAACAACATTATGCCACTTACTTTGGCCATGTAAGACTCCCACTGGCTTCAGAGGTCAGGCACAATGATGCTAGGGCCACAAGATCTGACTCATGAAACATCATCTGCAGCTACACTTGAATGTCTAAATAATGAGATGCCTCAGACTAAAACCTCTGCCCCAGGAACCCAAAGACTTTTAACAATAATAGGCAGGTTTGAGGAGGTTTTGCACATTTACAGCTCATGCTATTATAAATGTATTGAGAAGTCTGCTATAAAGGTTTAACCCTCAATACAATAAAGAGGAACATTCCTAGTAAAGGGGCAGTTTATTCCCTTTTCCACCAGTGATGCCTTTTTCTGTCAAACCCACATTGGCTTCTCAGTATGTTCTGCAAAGGGAGACTTGCGGAAGTGCACTGGTAATGGGAACAAGTGAAAAATGATTTAAAGAAATGAAGAACAAATTTTAGAGTGTTGCTGCTGGTGAAGGATGAAATGGAAGCAATAAGTAGAACAAATAAAGGAATCCACTAAATGAAATGGAAGCTGAACATGTCAGCTACGGAGTCCGTTAAAGCATGGGGGGGTTGTACATTATTTTAAGTAAGGAACACAGACATGTCTAACCCGCATGTTATTGACAGCATTATTACCAAATAAAATTTTTAAATTTTAATTTTTCCTCTTTTTCTAGAAACTTCCTAAATTAACTAGTCACTTCTAAGATGAGAAGTAAGGACAAAGATGAATATGAATAAGTCAATACCACAGGAATCTTCTCAAAAAAAAAAAAAAAAAAAAAAAAAAAAAAGGAAAATGATGGCCTGAGACCGACGGGTGCAAAGGCTCATTCTGATTCATACATTTTTCCTTGGCAGGATGATGCCTCTGAAACAATACTCCTGAAAGTCTGTGTTGGATTTACCAAGACTCTTGGTTTTTTGTATGCTTTGCACTGTTCTTCCAAGCTCTAGCAGAGACCACTGGAAAACATGACAAATGGTGCAGATGTGTTGATATTTCTTCTGACAGACATCGTCACTGACAAATATATTGTTTGGCTAAAAGTAGTAAGTGTTTTTAGAGATGCTATCATTCACATTATGGATAATGTTAATCTATTAAACCTGAAAGAAAATAAAGAAACAGCTTGTTCTTCATTATTTATGTTGTTTTTAAATTTTTCTTAGTTTATAGTAATGGTAAACTGGTTTATCATTTATAATCAGCTTTTAATCAATGTGCCTGTAAAACTGGCATTGGAAGAATTTAAAAATAGCCATGGCTGTAAATAGGGCTAAGAGTATTGATTTAATAATGAATGAAGTGATATTCACTGTAGTCAAAATGTAATCTTCCTTGCTGTCTAGGGACAGTTCCAAAAGAGGAAAGGAGGCAAGCTGAAAGAAATACATCGTGAGAGTCAACAAACCACAGGAAAATCTCTCCCCAGTCCTCTCCTGTGTGATGGTGAGCAACTTTCACTCCTAACTCCATCAAGCGGTGCAGAGCCTCCTGTCACCTGATCGGAAAACACTTATCAGGCCACATTGCAGGGCTGGACTGTTGCTGGCCAGTGTGGGACAGTAAATTTAAATATCACCAATGTCATCAACTGTAATGGATAATTCATCCGCGGGTCTGCCCACAGGTCCTTGCTTCCATTGATTTTAAAATGATAGGTGTCAGATTTCCTGCCCTACAAAGCAAACTTCATTATCTACAGCTATTAAATGACTGTGCCCTGGCAGTCTGTGCATTACAAATTTCTGGACTGAAGCCTACTGGTTGGATAGGTCAGGAATTTGTATCTGAAGGCTGTTATAAGATGTTGAAAACCCTTTGCATCCTCTGGCAAAAAAAGGCAGAGGGACTGGATGTTCAGCACATCCTTTTGGAGTTACGTGCCCAGTGCAGGGCTTCCTGCAGATGCAGGGGAAAGGATGTGATGAACTTTGTGGTCCTTTTTGTTACTATGTTCTTATGTTCTCAGACAAAAGAGAAATCAGATTTCTCGCCCGTGGACTCTTAGTAGGTAGCAGGAAGCACTATTAGAAAGCACAGCTAGATTAACAGAAGCTTGGTACCCAAGGTGCAGCAGCAGCTAGAAGAATCAGAATTAACCCACATGGCAGAGTAGCATTTATAACAAGGAAGATAGGAATGGTGTAGAGGGACTGAATATAGGAGGGAAAAAAAAATTTAAATTGATACTTTTTTAAGAAATGCGCCAGCACTTTATCCTTAAAATAGTTAAGAATACTTATATACAATTGCAACTGCTGTAATCACTCTAAGTCACTGCATGTTTACAAAGAGATGAGTTGACAGATTTTTTTATTTGTTAAGATACTACCCGCAGTATAGCAAGTTTGGAAATTCCTGACTAACAGCAGCTTTACAAGATGTCAAAATAACCTTGCCACATCTGCTTACTTATTTGTTCTTCTACTTTGAAAATGCCACTTCACTAGAGAGATGCTTATGGTTCTTGTATGTAGTCAATGAGCTTCTACAATCCAAATCACAGTCTAAAGCACTTTCATGGCACCCTTCATGCCAAGCTCCATAGAATTTATGTAATGAATTTCAGCAGTGACCCCATCACTTTGCTGGTGTTGTACAGCCTGAGAAAAACTCTGAAGTAGGTCATGTTCTATTAATGGGAATTCAGACAGGGTCAAATTTACTTCCTCAACATTGAAAACATTTGATTCCCAGCATGTTTCTTTACCTGCAAATTTAGAATCCACTTCTCACTGCATATTGAGCTAACAGTAAAAAAAAAAAAAAAAAAAAAAGACCAACCACCTGAAGACTTGACATGCCATCTGGAGGTTTTGTCCACAGCTTTCATGGAGCATGAGTCTTAAAGAGAGACTGAGAAAATCTGCTACCTGAGCCAATTCAACAGGCAAGCTAATCTGGGGGTTATAGACCCTCCTTTCTCCAACAACTAACTTGAATCTTATTTTAACATTTGTTCACTACTCAATGACTCCTGGAAAGGTGTCATGTCTTGATCCTTCCGAAAAACAAAACAAAACAAAACAAAACTTCTTTAAACTGCTGTCCTATAACTGAGAATATGTATTTTCCATCCTTTATTCTTCTGGCATCTTAGGGGTACTTGTCACCCAAGTCATCAGCAATATTTTTCAAAGTTATATTCATGTTCTGAATGCTGAATTTAGACTTCCAGCAAAACCACCTTAACAGAGCACAGTTTATTCCTGAAACAGGATGAGAATAGATAAGATCTCTCAGCAGTTTGAGGCAGCTCACCTAACCTTCCAGTGTATCTATAATTCAGCACAATGCAAGATAAGATGAATTTTGACAAAGAAAAATCAATAATGCATGGTTTCAGGGAAAAAGAAAAGTGTATGGAACAAGAAACAGCATGTTTATGAAAAAAAATAACCAAAGGAAAAAAGTGGAAAAGATTGTTTACCAAATACAGGAAGATACTAAATGCATAACAGTGTCCAAAATCCTCAAAATAACCTATTCATAGCCCAGCAATTGGGATAATCCTTACTACACATCAAAAAAAAGTTATGTTAGCAACAGTAAGAAATGTTGTATTTAGTGAAAATTTAATCCTTGCCCCTAGCGCAAAATTCAGCCTGAAATTGCTACTAAAGAATGTGAGCTAATCTGATCTTTTTGCACTCTCCCAGCATGGTTCTGAGCACTGGTCAAAAGCCAGAGGCACTAAATTCTTACCATTAAAATTTGATTAATTCCAGACAAACACCAGAAATGGATGCATTTTCTTAAAAAAAAACCCTACTGAGTATTCAGAGTTTAAACTATTGCTAATATAAAAGAAATCAAGCTGATTCGTCCTTTGTGGAACTCTTTGACTGCTATTTTACCTGTGTTTATGAAAACTCTCTACATGATGGCTGTGACATTTAAACATTACTTGCATATTCAATTAATTATTATTATTCAGTATTAACGCAGATGTACTCAAAAGGAAAATTAGCATCTGGTAACTGGCCCATGTAGTTCATAGTCTAATGTGGATAGAAGAATAGTTCATGGGTATCACTCAACATTTTTAGATGTAGACATATTTTTCATATTTAGTTTGCTGAAGCAAAGGAAACAAGTAGTTAAGATTTGTATAGGGTTCTATCTATACTGCATATAAAAATCAGCAAGTCCTCATTTCAAGTAAGTGCAAAGGATAAGGAAAATTAAATCTTTTCTTCATGGGGACTGATAAAATGGATCAGGAGTCTATACATTGGAGAAGATGTGACTGAGGAAGAAATACAACAGGAAAATATATTTTGGATGGAACAAAAAAAGGTAAACAGTGTTTGGATATTCATTGCCATGTCCTGTAAAAAGACTAAGTCTAAACTAAAGGATCAGATGGTAGGATGAAAATCATCTGAAGAAATACCAAAGGAAGGTGTGGAGCTCCTTGTTACAGAGGAGCTATCACGACTGCTAAAATTTTGTCTTGGTTCAAGAGGAGACCACCTGAAAAACCTGATCTAGTTGAAGATATCCCTGCTCATTGCAGGGGCTTGGACTAGATGACCTCTAAAGGTCACTTCCAACTCAAACTATTCTATGATTCTATGATCTAAATTCATTGAAGAAAACTGCATTAGTAGGTCTTAAGGAAAAAAAAGACAATGCAATGGAGATTAGTCTTCAGGAATATCCACTTCAGGTCTGTCTTGTTCCGATATGATTTTATGTTGAGCATGGAAATGACTTAGGAAATGTGACCACTGAACCTGGATTTAATATGAAAGGTGGAAGAGGGAATTATAGGCATGATATGACCCAAGCAGAACATTTTGGTTGGATTTGAAGTCCATGCCCTAGAAAAGTTTTTTTAGTCAGTCCCTAGAGAATGGGAAGTTGTCAACAGGCAAGAGCCAAGGAACAGACAAGGGAAGGAAGAAGTACATTTTGAAGGCAAAGTAAACCTTAATGGGGACTGAAGAGAACCTGAATATGAGAGATGTTTTTAGACACTACATTTGCATGGGCAATGACTAAATGGCTGTGATAGTTGCTCCCCATGGTGGCAAACTCCAGAAGTAAAATGAGGCTACTATGTATATATTGAACACAGTGAGCCTCAAGAAGATGGAAAAGACACGAAAGGGACTGGAATGCACACTGGATTTTTTTCTTTATTACATACCAGATGATTAAAAAGAATCCCATTTTACTGAGGCAAAATACCGATGTGCATTGCAGAATAGATTCTAGATTGTATTCATAAGACAAAGGTTAGAGAAAGAAGTACTTTTATATTGCTTTATGAAGACAAGCATTTATGCTTATGGACCCATTTTATCCAAACTGAGATTGAATTTACGAAGAATCAGCCAGTGACCAACTCCTTCAATTTTGTGTCCAAGCTGTGTTAGCTGTTAGAGCTGTGCAATGAAGTGCAGCCGGGTGTTCCTTCCCTCCAGCCACTGTGAATTAGTAATTGCTGTTTATCTCTGAATTTGTCACTCTTTGGAGGATTTCATTAAAGAAAATGACACAATGAGAATGAATACTTGAGATACTAAGTCCTCCACTTCCAGGACTGTTATTCAGACACATCTGTTCACACAATAATGTAATTTGAAAGGCATTAAGCTTTGTATCAGAACAGCTTTACAGCTATGAATCTCTATGAAAATAGCAATTCACAGGTGTGACACAAAATTGATTAAGCCATAAAGAATGTACAGTGTAGGGGCAATTTTTGAAAGACCATGAAACAAAATGAATGATCTGGTATTTTAAGAGAGTTCAACACTTCAAATCCTTTGATAATCCATTCATATCTGAGGGAAGATTTAGATACTTCATAGTTTAAAAACCCATTTTTCTTTAGGTCTGAAAGCTGAGCTCCTGGAAAAATTTGGCTCTGTTTGAAAACGCAGGCTCGTTGTACACAGACCTCTCTTCACATTGTAAGACCCTGATTTAATATTTCAAAAGGAATAGCCTTTTGACACATGTTTTTTTTTTGCAGTGTTAAATTCATGTTTATTTGTACCTCCATAGGAAGATTAACATGATGTAATGACACAGAGTGCAGAAATAATGAAATGCTGTTTACTTGCCAAGCCATTACAGAAAATTCTATTGCCATCCAAGAAGTAAATATAATTTCATGCAAAGTTTTCCCAAATGTAACAGCAAAATAAAATAGGATGATTCCAGCTTCAAAAAATATTTTCTTATTGCAAGAATAACAATAAACTGGAGCAGTTCACCTCTGATTTACACTTGACTAATGAACATTTTTGAAAGTACAAGGCACTAATTTCATTGTCATATATAAAACAGAAAATGCCAGTTGCAATGTTCACCAGGAAAACATTCCACAAGAAAATTTATTAGAAATGCAGCCACTTCCTGGAGACCCTAAGAACAGTTATGTAAGATATAGGATCATAACTTGCTTTAGATCCTCTGGCCCAGCAATACAGTTGTTTCACTGCAATCCTGAGGTTGTTAAAACATCCACATAACAGTGCTGAAATAATCCAAGCTGCACAGTAGCTTCATGACATCACATTGTATTGCAGTTCAGCAAGAACTTGCCTCTTCAAGAACCCCAGGAGTTACTAATTGAATCTTACTCACTGACTAGTAATTCAAAGACAGGCTTAAATCTGACCACTTCTTAGACATGCATATCTCAGCTCCAGCTTGGGCTAAAAAGAAACAATTGACATAGCTGGTATCAATGTCAGATCTGTGTCCCTGTTGTATAACTGCATCTTCCGACATAGTTACCTCACCTTGCTCAAACTTCATTGTTTTCGACCTTTGGAATTTTGCCCAAGTTAGAAAATACTAAATGAACACAAATCAGGAGAATAATCTTTCCACTCCATAATAGCTTCAGGGATCCAGTTCAGCATGGTTAAGCCTTTGCTACTGGAATTCATCAGCATGTTTGGGAGTGCAGGTTAGTGGGCTGCAGAAAACCAGCTCCTGCTTTTGAAATGAAAAGCCAAAATTCCCTGTACCTTTAGAAAGCTTTCTTCTTTATTTATTTTTATTTTGTAAAGAAAACAATGTAGAATCATAGAAACATTAAGGCTGGAAAGGATCTCCAGAAATCTAGTTCGTCTCCTTCTCAAAACTGAGGTAACTTCAAACTTTCAGCAGTGTAGGGCAGTACTGAATGCCCCACTCCTTGCTGAATGCATTGGCAGTGCCTCAGGTATCACTAAGGATTTAGGAATACAAAGCACAGACCTGGGAGAAAGCTTCTTGGTCAATACAGCTGGTTGCCCACCACTGCAGAAAACAACTACATAAACAGCTTCAGAAGTGCCTCAGGCTCTGTTTGGAATCCAGTTTGGTTCCTGCCTCCAGTATTTCTGCTGGAAAGTCACTCCAGAGTCACTGGACTCTGGTATTATAAGCTTCTTTTAATATTCATCATTAATGCAATCATAGACCACATCTACCCATTAGTACCTACATTGCCTTTGGCTTTAATAGCCTTTCCTTTGCACAACTGCCATTTACTGCTTGTACAGGCTGCCTGTGTCTCCTTAATGTATTTATAGATGACAGTAATAACCTCTCTCAATCTTTACGTACTCATATTGGAAGGACAGGTGAGCGGGGGCATTGAGTCATAAAATAGTTTTGCACTACCCTTGCAAGTAAGATTTACTTAAATATCAACTAAAGGCCTCTATCTGAAGAACAATGGTCTAAATTAACATAGCCATCCATGTACCACCTCTGTGGGATGAAAGTGTGGTCAGTACCGTCACAATCCATAAGGAAAGACATTGAGAGGAGCAGACTCTGGATGGTTTCATGACCTTCAGCTGTGGGAAGAGACTTGTGCTTTGCTATAGCCGAGCCCAACTCTGGGCAGGACTGAGAGGCTTCAGTTGTGCTAGCTGCAGAGACAGAGATGGCAGAATATCAACACAAGACATGTTTGAAACCACCTCTAAAGTTAAACTGGTCCCAAAAGCCATATGAACCCTTCCATTCTGTTTTATAATGGTGTCCACTTTTGTTCACCTTCAAATCACTGTGAATTAAACTGAAGTACAACACTTCTGTAGACCATAACATGTGTTTAATGGCATTCCCCAGTGCACTGGTTCAGCTCTGCCAAATAAAAAAAGACCCTGGAGCATAAAGATAGGGGAGTATCTATAAGGAGGGCCATCCTTGGGATGGCCCGTGGGAGAGGGCACTCAGCATTTTAAAACTTATGTAGAGGAACCATCTTTATGAGGAATTCTGATATAGTTGAAACCAGGGGGCTGATCAAAGGTAGGTACATTCACCACTCAAGCACAGAGGAAATCAAGCAATATACCATGAAAGAACAAATGACTTTTAACTTTGGCAGGTTAGCTGTAGAGGAGTTTTCATGGACTGAAATACCTTGAAGGAATCACTTGAGAATTTCAGATGTTGAGGCATAAGAAGGAGGGAGGATGAAAAAGTAAGAAACCAACAAGAATTTTAATGAAGTGGGGAATGCAGTAGTGTCTTTTGACTTAGTCTGATTACAAAACATATGAAAGAAGAAATAAGACAAGAATATAATGTATTGACTAAGTTAAAGGGAAAAAAATTGTTTACGATCAGACAGTCTGCTCTGTTACAGAGTGTTAGAACTAACAAGAATGTAAAAGAGGCCTTACTTAGATCCAGATTTCCCTCAGAGAATTCAGTTGCTAAAATTGACCTCTGAAGTGACCCAAATATGCCACAATCAACTCTTGGGTCTATAGTTTCTGAACAGAAGTTACATGGAAGACGAGTCACTGAGCAGAGACACAAAGTACCCAATATAAATTGCTCACTTTAAAGAAAACCCACCAGGGATCTGAAGTCTACTTTTAGCTGTAGTTGATTCTGAGAATCAGGGATTATAAGTGTCTTCCAACTCTACTATAAGGTTAATGCAGCAAGCTGTGGACTAAACTCTCTACTAAATATACTGATGGTGGATTGGCTTTTTGTCTGTGTATGTGTGAAAAATTTAGCTGAACTAGTCTGTGACTAATGAATAAAGACAATCAATCATAGCCAGTTAAAGAGGACATTGCCACAGAAAGAACCATCACAAGAAGGGCAGAAGAAATTTTTCATTTTCAATTTTATCTCAGCACTATCTAGAAAATGAATGATGCTTTATCACTTATGTAATGTTTTTTTATCAGCAGAGTGAAGGCAACACCCAAATCAAAAAATATTTTGTGTTTCCAATTGGTTCAATGTAAATCAAGAGGAACAAATTTGTTTTCAGTATTCCTATTTACTGAGCTGCTCAGTGAGACACCGAAGTTAGGTATTTAATTCTCCAAGGCACAGAACAGCATCCTGTTGGCTGGAATTGGCTGAAGCAATTTCAGAACAACTAATGATGCTTATAAGACTCCAGCAACAGTAGCTATAGCACTGAATCACTCTATAAAGCCAAAGACCATGACTATCTTCAAAAAGAAAATCAGCAAAGAAAGTCTTGATTAGCCAACTATTTCTTAGCAAGGAAACAAGGAGCATATAACACAGAGTTGCTAAGAATAATCTTTTTTGAACCTACCAAAAAATTTCTTTGTATGATAGAATCATCAGTCTTTGTGGATGGAAAGACAAAGTAGTTATCACATATCTAGGTTTTGGTAAGTCTATTAACTTTGCCTTAGGACAGACTCCCAGTGCTCTAAATGAAAATGCTAAAAAAGAGTTTGGCTACTCATTTCCAGAGAGTAATTAATTGATTCACTGACAAAATTGAAATACTTGTCAAGCAGCGTTCTCCAAAAATCTGTACAATATTTTTTATAATCTGGATGATGGATGGTCAGTATGCCTATTAAAAGTGCAGATAATACAAAGCTAGAAATGACTGTGTGTAGGCTGTGGGATGGGATAACACCTTAATAATGATCCTGACAAACTGGAGCAATGGTCCAAAACTGGGATGAAATTTAGCGTGTGTGAAATTCAACAAGTGCAAGGTTCTTACGATAAAGCAGAGTAATCAAGTGGACAGGATGGGTAACAACATATTGTGCAGCTGTTTTGCATAAATGTCATTCAGAAATAGAATGCAGAAAGAGAGGAATTTCAGAGACAAGGAATGAGTCTGGCAGAAGTCTGGGAAACATTGCTTCTGGTTGCATGAGAGGAACGGTTGCATGAATCAAAGTTGTTGGAAGACTGATGGGAAACTGTAAACCATCTGAGTTCAAAAATACTCTTTAAAGTCTTGCCAAATAGTTTTCAAGTCCCTTTAGCTAAAAGAGGTTATAATGTGTTATTCCTATATGTGGTAGATAGGACAAAGAATATTTACTAGGACACTGGTAAAATTAAAGACTCTAAGAAAACTCTTTAATTACAAGCTCTGATTTACAAGGAATTTCAATTCACTGCTTGTGGAAGTCACAGAGTTTCCACCCTGGAGGTCGGCTAAAGGTTAGGCAAACTTCTGTAAAGAATCATAAATGTATTGTTGATCCTGTTTTGGGTAGGGAACGGATTAAATGACCTTTCCATGTCATATTTTGCCTTGTTAACCACAGTTTGAAGTGTCAATTGTAAATATCCCGAGTATTTGCCAGAAAATGTTCTACTCTTAAAGAATATTCAGTTCTTTGATGGATCAGCTGTAAATTAAGTAAAACATCATTTGCTGTCTTAAGAACAGTGTATAGATCTTCTCATTCCCATATTTTGGGAGTCATTGCAAAGTTATCAAAATGTCAGAATGAGTGTAGATGTATAGCATGTCAGCTGCCTCATAGTAACCACTCCCAGAAACTCTCCTGAAAAGTAGTTTACATGCTTTGAATCACAGAATCATAGAATCATTTAGGTTGGAAAAGACCCTTGAGATTATCGAGTCCAACTGTAAACTTTGAGAAGTTATCACAAATTTCCTCATATTTTTAAAGAGTAAAAGTGTGCAACCAGACGAGTTCCACAGGGCAGCTGATACTGTTTAAGTGCCCAACCTATCTTGCAGTAATTTATTTATGTAGCCATACCCCTGTGCTCAGTGGAGATACAAGGTAATGAATTCAAGACTTATACAGACTAAATAATTAATTTGACTTGTAATGCCATACTGAACTCTTTAACATGCACCTGGACAACTATCAGAGACTGCACAGAAATGTACAGCAGGGGCAAGAAGCACCTCTAGCAAGCCTGCGTGTGGGTCACCCCAATCGGAGGTCACAGACCCACTTCCACTACCCCTGTGCACTGTTACGACACCGCTATCTGAAAACTGCCCTCATACACACTCAGTCAAACAAGGTATTTTTCTTTAGGAAAAAAAAAAAAAAAAGAGCAGTGACAAAGTATTCTTCACATGTGAGAAAAGCAACTTTACAAGAGGACTCAGTGGTCGTAGCATGAGATGTTGCCAGGTCACAACTCAGGTGTATTCCTGTAAAGGCACTCTTCTAGCCCATGTTGTTTTCACCACTATTTTTCTTCCTCTTTTGAACATTCTACATTTCCATCTCACTTGAATATTTTTTTTAAAAATTATCTCAATTTGTCAAATACAGTCTTTTCCCATCATACATGGCTTCTATGGTGACATAGGGTATTCTAGTACTTTCTGTTATATTTCCATATTGAGTGTATTAGAAGGAATTTCATCTAATGACAGTGACAAACTACACAAGAGATTCAACGCCTTATCCAGTACGATAGTAAGAATCACTCAGGTATCAAAATTTATTCAAATAACACAAAACCCCTTAAAAATCTGTGGGACTACTTGTTGGCTAAGGCATGGGGTAGTAAGAGTAGAATAAACATATTAGGGCCATTCATACGATATATTGCTTCCCTATAAAGTCATCACTAGCAAATAGGTATGTATACCACCTTAAAAAAACATCTGAGAAATTTAACAAGTGTGTTATTCTATTTTGTTCAAAGGGCTTTTTAACTGCAAGGAAAAGGCCCTTAGAATGATAAGGATTCAATACAGAACTGACATTCTGCCTAGAAAGCAGCCAGGCTTTCATATGTAAATTCTCTGGTGTGTTTTGATTTTTACTTTTAAAAAGTGTATTGTTCTGCGTGTAGAATGAATATTTTTGGAACAGTTGCATAACATTAAATTTGCCTTGGTGAATTTTTCTTTGGTTGCCTGAAATACTATTGCTTCATTTTAGTTCTTCTGAAATGACAGATTTAAAAATGCCCAAAGGTCTTTCTACATTAACTAGTTAATATGAGATGTCACCATGATTAATGAATGAGGGTTTTTTTTAAAAAAGCAATACTTTCATTACCCATTTTTATGACAGGAGCCTGACAGGACAGTACTAGAAGTTGCATAAGAAGAGGAAGAAGAAAAATACAAAATTTTGTAGGATTAAGGTAAACCAGAAGAAAATAAATATATAAAGAAGAATGGCAAGATAAGTGGATTACAGTGTGAGATATGCTTGGGTTTATTCTAAAATATTAGAGAGTGATTTTTGATGGCAGATTTAAAAAATGCTGAAAACAGATGTGATATTTATTGTGGACAGGTAAACTGACAACAATGCAAAAATGCACTTTCACCTATAGTTATGAGTCTTGCTTATTTAAAGATGGATAGAGGAAACAAGAAAACAAGTGTCCATGAAGGATGCTGTCCTGGAAGGTGCTAATGGCTGGCATCAGAAGAGTTTAAGACCTAATATTAGAGTAAAGTATAGAAGTCTAAGATGGAAAAAACAGGTTACAAGCTAAAACATTTTCAAACGCAGAACTAGCAGCCAGCCCACTTGCTGTAGTTAGAAGCAGATGTGGACAGAAGGACTGACTGTGGAAGGCAATATGCCTGCAAAAAAAGTGTAGCTAACTGGGGCTAGTAAAAAAGACTTTAATGGTTTCAAGCACAGGAGCCACGGCTTGTTATTACTGGATGCAGAAAGTCAGTAAAAGAGAAGCTATCACTGTGGGCAGAGGTAGATTTAATGAAGGAGGAGAATGGTCAGACACGTCTGGTCCCCCCACATACCTGGAGGTATAGAGCCGCAGCTCTGCTTTATGTGATGGGTGGAAGCTGGGCCATTGTACCATTTCGTCCATTCATCTGCCATGACCCTTTGTGCAAATGCAGCCCCCATCAAATACAGAGAGACCACAAAGAATATGCCAGCGTCTAATTTCTGTCTTCTCAACCCCCATCATAAATAGCATTGCAACACCTTCTAACTTAGCTCCAAACACTGAGGCAACCTAGATGGGACTATCTGACAGTCTTTTCTTGAACTCTTCACTAAAAGGCTCTTTGTCTCACATGGCTTCATATCATTTGGAGGCAAAGGTAATGTGCTTTGCAATGTCATGCTGCTGAAGAAGAAAAGGGCAAGAGAATGAGAACTTATGAGAATAATGATCAGGATTTATAGGTACAAACTTGGGGAAGTCCAAGATCCCAGCCCCCTCCTCCTTTTCATTATGCACTTCTACAAAAAAATTACTGGAATTTTATTATCTTTAAGACACCAAACCAGGCTGAAATCAGCTGCTGGTTTTACCATGTTCTAGGCAAGACAACAGACACCTCAAGGAGGCTGCTTCAGTAGGAGATCACAACAGCAAACTCCTTACAACAGTCACTTGGGGTATGAGAATAATTCTGGGCAATTCAGCTTTACCCCAGCAGTGGCAGGGCAACAGAGATGTTCAGGTTCCCTGAAAAGAAGGAAACTACCAATCACTTCAGAGAAATACTCCCAACTAACCTCAGCCAAATCCTGTTTCCTTTTTTGTTGTTGTTGTTGACAGAAGCTGCTTTTTCTTTCTTTCCTTTGAGGTCTCATCCCTCTATGCTGCACTGGTTCTCTCTTCATTTCTCACTGTCATCTTCCTTATCCAGGACCTGTTACTGCAGCCTGTGCTTTCCCTCCCCTTCCACCAGTGTCATCTTCTGCTCCTCAGGATCTTTTAACCTGTCTGACACCTACTTCAATAGCACAGCATCACTATAGCAGCATCACTTCATTAGTGGCAGGGAATAAAAAGTATCTCGTCATCATGGGAAAAGCCAGCACTTCTCTGTGCTAGAAATTTTTGTGGAAGGGAAAAGCAGCATCTGCTGTGATGCTCACTCATCCCCCAGCACACCACAGCTCTCCTCTGGGACCACAGGAAAAGAAAGTTAAAGAGAAACCACTCAGCCTGACTCTGGGATGTTTACTCTTTTCAGCAGTGATTTGCATAGAAGAAACATTACCAAAAAGTTAATGACACTTTGACATTGAAATGACTTTATTTCAACTATGCAGTACAAGATTTCCTAGAAATGTAGAATGATGCATTTTAAAATGGCCCAGACCTTTTCATGATTTCCAAAGGCACTGCAAATCATTCAGTTTCAGAAGGAGAACAAGTTTCCAAATGTCAGAATTTCCTATGAAATAGAAATTCATTTAAATTGAGTTCTTACTGCCATTCTCACTCACAATAGCTTAGAAAGTGCAGCTGAATCTGGTGGTACTAATCTAGGGAAGTGACAAAGAAATTTCCCCATCTGATGATCTTGTCCACAAAGAATTAATACCCTGTCTACCTTTTGAGTTAAAAATTAAAGTCTTAAAGCAATCTTAAAAATGGTTCCAGCACAATAACTAGAAGTGATACATGCTATTTACATGCTGCTTAGTCATCAGAAAAAAACTCAAAAATAAGTCCAAATCCAGTGATTACTGAAACTAAAGACCAACAGAGAGTGAGGTGAGTGAATTGCCACCTTTTTTTGCAGAAGTAAACTCCCTGGAAACCATAATAAGCAATCACGGCTCTGTAAGAGTGCTTATTCGTCCTCCTGCATAATGTATTTATGGCAGTTTATAAAATACAGAGGACCAATTTGTACCTGTACTGCCTGAGGTGCGTGATTAAGTTTTTCCCCTGGATTTCAAAAATGCATGTGTGAGTGGGAAGGCAGCTAAAGCATTAGAAAGAGTAGCTGTATTCCATTTTTAAATTCAGATGTTTATAGACATGGTTCTGCTTAAAATGATCAGCTTAAATCCCATGTTATGAGGGTTTTAACCGGTGTCTATGAAAGAAGTGCTTTAACTCCTTTCTTATACAGGCTACAGTGCAAGTATGAGTGTTGTTCAGTAGGCATCCTTCACTGATGTTGCCTGTTGTGGTATGGCAACACTGATCTCAGGTTCCTGACCTCCTCTATGGTTAGGTGCTCTCACTGCTTTTTAACACCCGCAGAAGTGTCAGACCCTGGTGCCAGAGTGTATTATTGGCTGTAGTAGGAAAGGCCACTTTCCTTACATGGGTATATCAGTAGCCGCAGGGGCTCGCTACGACACAGCAGAGCAGCACGGGGCTATGAGCACACAGTTAAGGTAACGCACCTGCCTTCCAGATGCAGTGCTCTCCCTATGGCCTCTTCTTCCTTCCACAGCAACATGATCAATAGGGAGCACTGGAAAATAAATTGAGTACATAATGATTCATTTTCCTTGATGGGGGATGATAGAAAAAGCAACTTTGTGGGTAGACTTGGGACAGAGCTTGACTGACTTTATTTTGGGATCAACCACCAGGTTCTATGGTTTACAATCCCAGATGCTGCTGTGTTGAGGAAACCTGTGGGTGCTGAGAGCTGCACCCCTTGCAGTGCAGCCAAGGGCCCTGCTAAATTCAGCGGTTTTGTCCCTGTGTCCTTGACCTAAAGTCGGAGTAGAGCTCCTGCTTTAAAGCTGGTTATACTGGTTTCCCATCAGCATGATAATCTGCCCCTTCGCTGTTTGGAAGAATGCTGCAAGAGCCTGGAAAGCACCCATCCCCTCCTGGTGTTTGGCTGCCAGGGCTTGGGTCCAGCTTGGGGGGACACTGCAGCCTGTCCAGCTGGTGTCATCCTTAGGTCCCAGCCCTGCTGACCCTAAACAGCATTAAGTAAAAGGGTCTGTACATTTATGTAAACATAGGTACTTACTTCTCCCCTCTTTGCTTTAATTAACTAGATACACATGCCTTACTCTGCAGTGGAACGGTAACCATACTGCCCATTAAGTAATGTTTGCCTTCAGACAGCTCGAAGACTTAGGCATTACAAAAGAAAGTGAAAGAACACCAAGGCAAGCTTAGAGCAATAGCCAGAGACACAGCCAAGCTTATAATGAACAACAGAATGCTGGCTGGCAAAAGAAGATTATGTTCCTACCTTCACCTCGGTGAATAGTCTTGTCCCAGTGGAAGGACAAGCTGAGGAACCACAGAAATAGCTCTGGCAACTTGCCTTGGTCTAGTCCTTAAGAAAACTTGGATATAAAATCATCTTACCCGGGGGGTGGCCTGTGGTGTTGGCTTCAATGTAGATCTATTTTATGCACTGCTGATATTTTTATACACTGAGAATGAGAAAAAAAAATCTGACTGAAGTCAATCCTGTTGTTCATCCGCAGGTTCTCTAATACATGTGTCCATCCTAATGAGTAGTTTACTTTTAGACATCAATTACTTCCGCTTCTTTCCCATGAGGCAGAACCTGGTGTTTGAAATGATGTTTCTTTTCTCAGTGCTTGTCATCCGCATTTAGTCTAGACCAGCTGAAAAATAAGTAGTCAATTCCCACTTCCTTCCATTGCAGAATTTGCAGTAATAACCTGGAATTACAGTTCAACAACAAATCTTTTTTCAGCAGATGGCTTTCAGCAAATAAATACACTTAACTTGACAAGCTTTGTCCTGAAGTACAAAAGCTATGCACATTAAGTCAGAATTTTAGGAGTTTTCATTTTCACATCGTGGTCTGTATTTTGGACGTGAACCATAATACGTGGTGAGATGTGAACTCTTATTTGTTCAAATTTACATGATGATTTTTGTATCAGGTGCAGATTCTAGGGGTAGTGGGTAGAAGCAATCCAGAGTGTGAATGACCCCAACTTACCACCAGTTTTTTACAGCACCTACTGTCTTGTGTTATATGTTATCATGTGTTACAAAACAGTAATCATCTTCTGCCTACCTCACCCCACTTTAAACTAAGGATCTGTCTGCCTTTGAGAAATATTAAAGTGTTTTAGGAGCCTTTTAGGGGTAACTGAAAATCCAGATGTCCCTAAAATACACACAAATGAACCAGGGTAATAAATATTTTCTTACATCCACTGCATGAGACTAATGTGTCAAAACCAAACCAAACCAAACCAAAAAAAAATACCCAAGGCCATGCAATGGTACCAGTAAGATCTATAAGGCTAAAAGCACAGTGTAATTCAATGGCTAGCAGCTGAAAGTGAAGTTCAGAAAAGCCAAGGCAGAAATGAGGGTTTGAGATTTTTGAGTGAGGTTAATTACCTATTAAAAAAAAATCAACACGGGACTGGAAATTCTCCATCCCCCAAGTGGCTTTCAGTTCTGGTCTCTTTACATTGCAAAAGCATTCAGGCACTTCCTTCCTTACAAGTGAGTCTCTGAATACTTTTCTGTAGTGGTTGCCTACCACCACAGTAACATGCAGGGCTTTTCCTTAAGCACCGTGAGCAGGTTCGAGTTCACGTTCAGATTCCTGTTTGTTTTCCCAGACCGCAATGAATTCCCAAACGTTCTGCACATCCACTTCCCTCACCACCGTCCCCAGGCTCTCCTCCATTTCCTAGGACCACCTGCAAAATCACTTATGCTCTCCTCAGACTGTTGTGAACACCCACTCGTTTGGCAAAACATCAAAACAATTATCTACCTTGACAGTTATTTATTTTCTCTTTCAGATCTGCTTCATTCCACCGTGCACTTGTCCCTGCTGAGCAGATGTACAGTCTCGCTGGGGAGTTTTCTCCCTCCTCCACTCCACTTTTGCCCTTTCTGTCTCATCATCCTCTCTGTGGCTTTTTTGTTTCATAGGCTCTACCTCCAGGGAATCTATGCTACATCTTTGAGAATTACAGGAGGAGATGTCCCTTAACTTCCGGCAAAAGGTCTTGCTAGAAGACAGAGGAACTGTGAACATAGAAAATCCCTTAATTTGATGGTAATGTGAATAACTCTCTAGGGTTTAATCATTCTCTTTAAATGTCTACCAGCACCTGCCCAGAGCTAAAAAAAGAATGTGGATACAGCATTAGTACATAAAATATGCATTCTGTGAAATTCTGTATTATGCCTGAAAACTGTCTCCTTTTAAGAATAAAGTTAATGAGTATTGAAATCTGGAATAACACCACCACCACCACCAAAGATCATGTTCTGTACCCAATTTTACTTCATTTTTAATTCATTACGGAAGTATATTTGTTGTTCTATATCACAATACCATAAGACTTTTCCTTTAGCTGTATCTTATAACAATTTTACTTTTATGGATATACATTTTCATCATGTTATACATCATACGAATATTCATCTGTCATGGGTTTAGCTGGGATTGAGTTAATTTTCTTCACTGCAGCTGGCCTAGTGCTGTGCTTTGGACTTAGTATGAAAACAATGTTGATAACACTCAGATGTTGTGGCTGTTGCTGGGCAGTGCTTGTACTAGTCAAGGACTTTTCCAGCATCCCGAGCTCTGCCGGGTGCACACGAAGCCGGGAGGGGAGGGGGCACAGCTAGGAGAGCGGATTCAAACTGGCCAAAGGGATATTCCATATCATGTAACATCATGCCCAGTGTGTTACCTGGGAGGGGCTGGCCGGGGGAGGGAGGCAGCAATCGCGGCTCAGGGACGGGTCGGTCGGCGGGTGGTGAGCGGTTGAATTGTTTGTGTTTCTGGTTTTTTTCCTTTGTTTTTCCTTTTCCATTTTATTATATTATCATTATTGTTATTATTATCATAATCATTATAGTTATTATTTTTATTATAATTATTGAACTGTGCTTATCTCAACCCACAAGTTCTTTTGCTCTTCTAATTCTCTCCCCCGTCCCACAGGGGCGGGGGGAGTGAGAGAGCGGCTGCGTCGTGTTTAGTTGCCAACTGAGGCTGAACCACGACATCATCTTACCATACAACACAGAGCCTATGCTGCAGCTGCAGAGGAGCAAGTTCATTGGACTGGACACGAGCAGAAGCCAAGTATCAGGATCCCCCCAGGCTCTGAGCTGCAGACATCTCACAAAATCACAGAATCATTCAATCACAGGTTGGAAGGGACCTCAGGGCTCATCTAGTCCAACCTTTTTTAAGAAGAGCACAATCTAGACAAGATGGCCCAGCACTCACACTTTACTTTCTTGCTAAAGAGGAAGCGCTCGCGAGGGTGTGCCATGTTGGTGAGATTGCACATGTGTAGCTCTGAGAGACAAATTCATAGGTTTCTGTATTGGAGTAACATTTCCCATTCATTTTTAACAAGCATGCATCTTCATGTTAGAGGCAATGTTATTCTTTAGAGGGCAAGCATTCTGGACATCACAACCTGGAAAAATGTTTCCCAAAGCAATCAGATCTATGAACTTACTAGTATTAGAATTTCTACAAGCTGTAGACAGGTTGGATTTACATATATATGAGAGACCTTTTTAACTGAGAGCTTTTACATACTGGGCCTATAATTTGGAAGGTGGGGGGAGGTTTAAAGCAGCAAGTAACCTAAATGTTTAAAGATGTGATCAATCGCAGTACACAGAGTAATACACGGCCTTTAAATGGCTCCATACCTGGAACGTCCTCTAACACCAGTACAGGTATATGCTGGGCTGGTTCCTGTGCAGCTTAATAGATGGGCTCTCATTTTCAGCTCAGGGCTCTCAGGTGCTGCTCCAGTTCCCACCAGCAGGAACAAGCGACCAAACTACAACCAAGGGTCAGAATGCTTCAAGACTGCTCTCTGTCCTGCTCTCTCACCCACCTTTTCTCAGTGCACCAAGAGAAGAAGAAAGCACCTCCATGACCTCTGTAAACATCAGACACCTTCTCTCCAGAGGTGGCCTTTCCCAAGCTGCTGTGCAGGGGAGTGTCACTGCTGTCACCTGGGTATACAGTCATCATGTTTAGATCAGATATTAGTTGTGCAGAAGATACCTGGGGTTCAAAGATAGTGTTATGCACAAAGCAGATTCCACGTTGACAATTATTCAGATCCCTTCACCTGTAAAGTTGGACAGTTGTGGCTGGTAGACGTGTGGTACATCCCTCCTGGGGACTGATGTTTGCTGGATATGATCCAGCTCTGCTCTGGAGGTAGCAGAGCTGAGACAGTGGCGTGGTGCTCAGGATAACACACACCCTCTTTTCACATGGTGGTACAGCTTCTGGATTATGTGGAAACAATAATGATGGACTGATAGATTATCCTCTGGATTTATCCAGAGCAAACTCTCACCTCTCTGCTCTGTGTTTTGCTTTAGAAATGTAAACAAACCTTGATCCCAAAGCAGACAAGTCTAGAGGTATATCACAGTTAACTGTCATGGATATGTTTTTAAGAGATGTGTGAGATAACTGTCTGATGAGCCAGTGGTGTCCAGCACTTTTGTCAGGGTAATGCCCATGCAAGTAGAACAGAGACTGTGGACTATTCATTTTTGATGGAAAGAAAGCTCAACAGCAGAACTGTGAGGACCTGGCAAAGGACCCTTCCTGTCTCCATCTCTTTTTCATCTCCTTCTGAGAAGATAAAAACAAACTTTAAGAAGAGAAAGGGGAGGGAAATCTCCGCAAGTAAGGCGCCAGCACTCAAACTCATTTTAATCCAGTGCTGTAACTTCTGCCTTCCAACCAGCCCAAGCACAAGAGCACTCACAGTGACCAATTCCTTCTGCATAACACTCTTCCAACACATGAAACCATGTACAAAGCCTGGCATCATTAGCAAAAGTAATCTAGATTAAGTGATTAATAACAGTATGGTAATTTAAGTGATATTCCCCAGACCTGATATTCAAGGTGTCATGGCAGGAGCAGCACTGCAGCCTGGCGCAGCAGGCAGGAGAGGGACAGTCCTGTGGTTGAGAGACCACCTGGGGTGAGGGAGCCAAAGCGAAACCATGGTGCTGCACCATGTGTTCTCGCTGCCCTTGCAGCAGTGATGCAGCTGGATCTCAGAGGGGAGGGAGAGCATGTTTACAGCACCCTCATACCCCTGGTAGGTGTGTGCCTATCTACTGTTATCCAGAAACAGCACTGTAGGACAGATGCATCTCCCCTTTAAGTGAGATTCTGTTAGACAAGACCTCTTCCTTTTCCTCATCCGTGCTCTGCAAGACTGCAGTCTGCAGATGGGCTCCCCAAGCTCCCCGTCACAGGCTGGCTGGCTCCGTGGCATGGGAGACCTCAGTAATGATTGTCTGACCAGCAAGATTAAACTAGAGGAGAACAGAGATGATGTTGAGGGTGTAGGAATGAAAACAGAGAAAAAGAAACGACAATACAACAGAAGTGCATTTGGAGACATTAAGGTATCAGGTTACATGCCCTTACAGATGCATCCAGTGCCATGCAGGATGCTCTCAGTGAGCAGAGACCTGCACGGGACTGGCAGAATAGCCTCAGGACCTACAGGAGATGTAGGCATTCTGTGTTGGAACTGGAGGCTAGGTGGGATAGTCTAAGGCATCCCAGCTAGTCCTCAAAACCTATTTTAGGCAACTGATTCAAACTCTGAAGAGAAAGGGTGTTTCTCAAGCACTAAAAGGAACTCTAGACGTTTTTAAAAAAATTACTTATTTGTTTATCATCCCCTCTGTTTATTCATTACTATATATGAACTATGTGTCCAAGGCTTGACAAAGCTTCTGCCTGGAAATTATAACAATCTAGTTCACGTAGAAACAAAGCCAAGTGTCCAGCAGGCAGCATCAGCATTTGCAAGTCTAAGAACGGCTTATTTAGAAACATAATGAAACCTGAGATAGGGAGAGAGAGTTTCCCAGGGATTTGGAAAGAGCAAGGAAATGCTGGGCCGAAAGTTTGATCTGAAAGGCAAGGGATGACTTTGGCTGCATGAAATTCCTAAGGGATAGGAGTGTGTCTTGAAATAATCAACAAGCATAAAGAAAAATGTAAGAACAGAGTACCTGGAAAAGTTCTGGCAGGTCCTTTTCAGTTTAAGGCAGATAATGGGAATTGCATTCTAGTTGGATACATTTAAAGCAGAAAAAGTAACTGAAAAGGAGCTGATAAAACTAACTTTTTTTTCCCTCATAGCTCTCATTACTTTTGTCTGGAGTAAAGTGGCCAGTTACTCCTCCTCTCTTCCCAGAGTCTTGCTAGAGAAAAGGGATATGCTTCCAAATGTCAAGATATGTCAGGAACTCAATCTGTGACAACTAACACCAGTGAGGATGAAAAGAGAGAGCATGTCTGGGAAGAGACTCCCAAGTCTCTGCAGTTATTCAGGTTTCAGTACATCAATGCTGCATGATCATTTTCTAAGCCAGCAATTCAGTCTGCAGTGTGCTAACTGTAAAAGTTGGGAAGCCATCCTTGCTTTGCAGACCTCTACATTTTGAATGCCAATGCTAAAAAACCCCAGATTTCTAGGTTTACTTGCTACAGGTCTATGAACCAGCTTTCCCAGGAGTTTGGAGAAGGGATCATTGATTAATGAGATGAGAGTAGTCAATGAAAGCAACAAATGGGTGGGCTCAGGAGGATTGACTCTTGAGAACTAATTAATGTGTGGACATGCCATATGGGCTGGTGGCATACAATGTAGTTCACTACCTGCTGCCACTCTTGGCACAGCACCAAGAAGGATCAGAGCATCTGTCAGTCCCCAGGATCTGTAACAGCAAACTGCAGTGCAGGGAGCTTCAAAACAAGCCTTGAACATCAAACCTCATTGGTAAATCCCTAGAAGAAAAAGCCTAGAAATAGTGGAGAATTCACTGTATTAAAAAAAAAAAGGTGGAATTGTTTCCTAACGAAATAAAGCCTCACATGCCTGCCCCTTTCCCTGCTTCTCCTCTTTGGCTCCAGACTCTTCTTTTTTAATCTCTTTTGACTATTTTAATTAGCATCACAGTCGTATGTTTCCTCTGTGAATACCTTAAAATAAAGCTTTTCAGATTTTCAGCTTCAGTCTCCACCTTTCCCTCCTGTCTTCCCCAATTCATTTTAATAAGGACCAGGTCCTTTCCAAAGAGGTGTTGTAGCAGTTAGGAAAAAATACAATATGAACAGGTTACATCCCACTTAACTGTCATTAGCCTTCTTGAAAAACAAACTTTCTCTAGCATTTCTGGTTATTTAGCCAAAGTGTAGGGAGACAGATTGCTATTCTGCTTTGCTTTGCCAGCTGAGACACAAGCAGGCTAGTTACAAGGTACTGGCAGGAGTTGGCACCAGCACTCTTAAAAGTGGACAATTGATTTTTCAATCTAACACAGAAGCAGTAAGCTAACTAGGACTACCCTGTGTTCTTGTGCCCAGCAGAAACTATTGACTGGGTTCAGTGGATGGGGTTTTGTGGAGTGGGGATTAAGTGTAAAATCAAGAATGGGTGTCAAAGATTAAGATCCTAGTGCAAGGAAAATGCTGTGTCCCAATCACTGTAATCAATATTTCACAAGAGATAATTTGAGTTTCACTTGCTGACAGCTGTATCACAACAAGGTAAACAACGCAGAACACTGTGAACAAATTAGAAAAAATGAACAAAATTGCTCCTCTTTCTCCCGTGCTTAATCTAAATCAGACATTCATTCTGATCTTACTTTCTGAAGTATCAGACTCAACATCAGCGAATGGATATAAGCTTTGAACAAAACTCTAGCTGACATTCGCTTTGCGTCTGTGACCAGGCACAGCTGCAGAGTATGCCTCCATCTAAGATAAATGAATGAAGTGCTACTAGGAGTTTATTCTGCAGGCCCTGCATTAGCCTTTCTTGGGACCTGATCCAAATTATGGGATCTTTCTAAATTATTGGAAAATTTTCTGTCAGTTACAATAGACATTTGATTGGGTTATCAGTGAAGAAAAACAGCTATCTGCTTGGACTAAAGAGATGAACAGTCTCTGCAATATTTCCTTTAGAGAATGAATCAAAGAAAACAAGCTTTCAGCTGAGATGTTTACGTCTGTCTTATGCATCAGCAGACTTGAATATGGTGGAACTTTAATGAGGTATTTGTGTAGAGCAGTTGAAGTTGTCTAATTACTGACTTTTCTAGGAGCATCTTTTGTTCCCACTGGGACCTGGACTGTTTTCAGGGTAGTCTGGCTGGAAATAAAGGATTAGTTTACCTGTCTCTGTTACTGAAAGCTAACATGACTGAAGGCAGTAGACAGTGCCCTTTTGTACTTGCTGAGAGAATTCTCTCCAATTAGACATTAAGCTCAACTTAATGCTTTAATTGTTGGACATTCAGGATGTGTTTGATTGAAGTTCAGCAATAAGAAGAGATGCAGCTGACAGAAGTTTGTGGGCTCATTGAAATTTAGAAAAAAAAAAACTTCTGTTATTTTCAGGCAAGTAATCTTGCATGTTTTATCTGAGTAGATTATGCCATTCCATGTCTTCACAAATAAAGAGGATACCATTGGGTGAAGACACTGTGGTGACACAACTTTCTTTCCTATACGCAAAATGTTGACCATCATATAAGCCACTAATTTTGCTGGGAGTACTATAATTTGGCTGAGTAACTGGGTAAAGCACCCACAAGAGAAGCTCTTGAAGAAAGAACTGAGCATGGAGTTGGGCAGCCGAACTCTGAGTTGTATGTGGAAGAGACGAGATGTCCTAAAAGAGTATACAAAACATCCATCAGCCCAATAAAGGGTGCTTACAAGTGGGGAATAGTAGACCAAGAAATGTATGCAAGTAAAATTTCAAGGTGAGTACTTTGTGTGCAATGATCCGTCTTCCATTACAATGTTGGCCTTACACTGGCAAGTCTAGGAACCTCTTTTGGGAAGAAGTAGAAGTGAGGTCTTACTGCCTGGTTTGTTCTAAGGACTAGACTTTTTTATCCAAGAGGGATACCATCACTGTCCACATTTCCAAGAAAAGTTGCTGTAACGAGACTCCATAAAGGACTCTATTCTGTGCATGTGATCAAGCCTTTTTGTGAACAAGTAAAGAAAATCCCAGAATTGTAGTGCTCAGCTGGGCAAAGATACTGGCTTAGAATAAGCTAGATAAGACTGGGGAAGTCTCATAGCTGTATTAACTTTAAAAAATCCATCCAGGCAAATCAAGTTTGCTTCTTAGGAAGTGTGGTTAGCCAGAGTAGATCAGTACTATTAAGGGGCTGGAGCTTGTCAAGCATTTAGGCTTGCTTTTTGGGCATTTCTGTGTGCCTCTGCCCTGTACTATATCAACATCTTCTGAAGGACACAGCCTCATCTGGAGCTGTTCTGGGCATGCACACAGGCAGAATTATGGGTTTCTGAAGAGCATTACAACCAGACAGGTTTGGCAGCAGCTGACTGAGATACTTTGGATACCATACCTTCAATGCTGCTTAAATCATGCTTTTAATGTTTATGACCTGTGTAAGATTTGGCATGGGGTCTTGAAATAATAAGTTAATACGTTTGATCTAGCTAAGTACCTTGCCCTCAGAAGACATGGTCAAAAGAAGCTGTAATATTTCTGCTAGAAAGTAGTAAGAAAAGGTGCTTGCCAGCATATTTTTAAAAAACACATTCTACAGTTATTACAAATTAATGGGACCTGAACCTACTATTCAGAGGTTTTGAATGGCTGATACTTTGCAATCAAGTCCAATGTTTGCGCTCTACAAGCATGATACTGCAACTTTTCTTTGTAAGTGCAGAGGAAGGAGATGGATGAGGAGATATGGATTCAAACCTCCATGGGCGTAGCTGCACTGAAGAATGAGCAGAGCAGCTCAGCAGAAGGACCAGGAACCATCCAGAGATTAAGTGTGGCAATTACCAGACATGTTCACCAGCTATTTTTGAAGCTCTGTGGGAATATCTGATAACAGCCATTTAGCCTGACACATCACTCTCTGGCTTTTCCTGCCAGTACAGCCAGTCAAAGCACAGTGGAAAGTTTATAAATGTCGGAGTTAAAAATACCTTTAGCTTAAGGCTTTGATCAATGCAAGACTGAGATGCGTGTCTGGTCTGAGGGCTGGGATGCAGTACCTATACCACACTTGAGCAATAAAACTGCTATTTGGGTTGCCCTACTAGGGCATCCTTCCATAAGCGTACTTTAACCCTTCACTAAGAGGAGTTCTCCATATTTGGAAAACATATTCCATGTCTGCCAGCTGCATAGGCTTCTCCAAACATACCTGAGAGTCAGTCACAAGCTATAGCATGGCTCTTGCACCACAGATGTGATTAATAAGAGAGTAATTAGAAAAGGTGGTAGCTGTGTATCTAGAGGAACATATGCACATTTAATTTCATTTTGCATTAGATTTATCTCTAAAGCAATTTGTAACAAGTTTCTTCTAAGTTAGGATATGGAAACCAGCTTAACATACATATCTACACTCTTACAAGTCCTCCTTGCTCTGTGAAGTCTGTCTTCCAGATTGAGTCCCTGTCCTTCATGAGGGAATAGCATTTTCTGAAACTTGCCACCACATTTTTCTACAAGCTTTTAGTTGTCACATATTCCTACCTGCAACAGGTAAAAAATATCCATCCCATACCAATAGGAATTGTAGAACCTGAGTTACCAGTACTCAGAGTAAAAGTCCTAGAAACCTGAACTGCTACTTATACATCTTACCTTCCCTATACTGCAACATTAAACTGTGTTTGCCATTGTCTATGTGGGAGATATGGGTTGGAGAACTTGGAGTAAAATCTTCTTTTTGTCCCAGACTATGTCCCAGGCTTTAATCACTCCAGCCAACCATTGGCAAATGCCCCATTGAAGGCTGTCCCACAGAAGTATGGCAGAAGTATGTGTCCTGGTTTTGGCTGGGATAGAGTTAATTTTCTTCCTAGTAGCTGGTATGGTGCTGTGTTTTGGTTTTAGTATGAGACAGTTGATAGTAGATAACACACTGATGTTCTGGTTGTTGCTAAGTAGCACATACAATAATCAAGGGCTTTCCAGCTTCTCATGCCCTGCTAGAAGGAAGCTGGGGGGGCCACAGCCAGGGCAGCTGCCCAAACCAGCCAAAGGAATATTCCATGCCACGTGACATCATGCTTGGTGGGGGGAGTTGGCCTGGGGGAGGACCATGGCTTGGGAAATGTCTGGGCTTCGGTCAGCAGGTGGTGAGCAATTTTATTGTGTATTTCTTACTTTGCATATTCTTTGATCGATATTTTTATTATTATTATCCCTTCCTTTTCTGTTCTATTAAACTGTCTTTATCTCAACCCATGAATTTTACTTTTTTTTCCTGATTCTCTCCCCCCATCCCACTGGTGGCAGGCAGGGAGCAAGGGAACACCTGTGTGATGTTTAGCTGCCTGCTGGATTAAACCACAACAGTATGTTTTCATTATTTTTGCAGTGTTACCAACCTGCACCTCCAAAAGGGAAGACTGTGAGGATTGAAAGAAATTTATAAAGAAGACATCTTTCTTAGAAACACAAGATACAACATAGCAACAACATTCTTATCAAATACTCTAAGTCTAGTAAAGTAGATTTATATGACCGTTGTTTTTCACTTTCTCTTTTCAAAGGCACCATACCCAGCATTACAGGACAGTCTGCTGTGAAGGCTTATAAAAAGACATGTCCTTCAAGTTTGTAAAGGATGGTGTCTTCAAGCCATCACACTCCTGAAACAGTAAGTTCAGAACAAGCTCTTCATAAATTCAAATTCATAAGTGTTCTCAGTGGGACTGAGTAAGGACAGAAAATGAAAAAATGAATTTCAGACTGCAGCTCAATGGGCTTCAAAGTCTTTACTGCCTTTTGGTCTGCTTAATGAAGACAGTTCAGACTGTAGATATCTGAGTGCCAAAATATAGGTATCATGGTGTCTATGATTTTGCTGTAATCAGTATTGACCTTAGCTAGTGAGCCCAAATAGGTACTTAGCTCCCCATGAGATGAGACTACTTTTGATCAGCTGGATAACCTACTTCTTGTCATGGGAACTGGTGGATCATATGCAGTTGTCTCAGCAAGATCATCGTAGCCTCAAAATATCCCAGGTCTCCCTTCCCCTTTACTAATTTCAGGTAAAAGTAACTTATTTTGCTCTGTGGAATGAGTTCCAGTGTTGTCATTTTGAATCAGAACACGACCAGTTAAACCATATCACACAGAAAACCTTATTCTAACTAGTTAACAATCTACTTATTCTCATGAGTATCATTCATCCAAAACCATACAGACTAGTGTAATGCTAAAAAGACATGGAATTCGTAGTATTGGCATAGATTGCACAACAATGGTAATAAATGCTAAGCACCAATTACTATTAAAAAAATCACTGAACAGAAAATTATGTTAATGATAATGAAAGAAATCAGAAAGCTTGGAGTCATCTACACTGTTTCAATCAGTCTGCAAAACAACATAGGATTAGATAATCAGTACATTATTTCTGATCCACTGAATGAAAGCTGATATCTGCCTAATTATTAAATTGACAGACATGTCTTCATAAACAGCAGCATACTTTCACAAAGGCCCTCAGCCCATGTGAAAAGAATAATACCCTATTTTGTAGCCAGGAGCTGTTTAGGTAAGGAAATAAATTCCCTATGTACTGGCTTTCAGTATTCCCCTGTGGAGACCTAGAAACATCCATCTCTTCTTGACAAGTGATAGTAGGCTGTACAGAGGAAAATAATCAGTAAGCACATTTTCATTGCCACAGAAGTCAGAAAACACTCTCTGCTAGACTTGATAGAGAACCAAATTCTAAAAGCAAGTCTTCATTTGGAAAATCTCACTCCCCAGCATGACTTTTCACTGTAAAAAGCAGTAGTTTTAATGTCCCAAGCATTTATTTTCAGCTCATATGGAGGACTAAGTGATCTCAGAGATAACCAGGAGCAACATATGCACTGATTTAATATGAAATATTTTAATTGTTCCCAGAAGAGGAGTAGGAAGCCAATGTCACTGACTTATGAAATATAGTCTTTACATTGAACAGGAGTACATTTATACTCATAAAATAAGAGCTGCATGGCAGATTACCAAATCAGGAAGAGCAGTTGGGCTTGTATCTCATGATATGTTGCCACGTCCTGTGTACTTTCACATCCAGCCCTCCCTGTAACCCACAACTCCTCCAATATTCATTACATCTTGTAAAATGGTTGTCACTTGTCTGTTCACTCAGTCAGTCCCAGCGGGAGAAATACTTGCAGTAGAGTGTCTTCTGTAATAATCCAGCTGGTGTTTAGAGTCAGCAGACCACTTTTTCCCTTTGCTGCAGAGGGTTCAGTTTTGTGCGGGTGGAATTCATCTTACCCAAATATAGTCCACAGAAAGAAATTAGTACTGCTGGGTAAGATTTGTCTACACTATTTTAGGCATTCACCTCAGGATGAGAAGATTTCCGCCATCAAACACCTATTTCTCTTCACTGACAGTACAGTGAGCTTGTGCTGACTCACTCAGATGTAGGAGTCTACATCTGGTCTGATGAATCCTGCCTAGAGTCTCTTGAAGATAAGGGTAAGACCTTGAACTGGAGGCAATCTCTTACAAAAAGCAGATGTAAAAAGAAAATGTATGTAGCAGGCCACATTGCTGAGGAGATAAACTACATCGAGGCACTTACCTGCTATTGGTGGGTTTTAAAACAACCCTGATACAAAATGTTCTGTGATTCAAAAATACCTGAGCTTGTTCATGATACATTTAGTCTTGTTCTGGTGTATATTTCTGTCCAAGTCGGTGTTATACATCATTAAGTGGAAAGCTTGGTGCTTCAGTGATTAAAAAAGACTTCTTTAAATTTGACAGCTTCTGATAAAGACAAAATTCATTCATTTAAAAGGCAACAGCTGTTCCTAAATAACACCTTATGTAGACAAGAAGTAGATGGGAGAGCATGTCACTGAACCGCAGCAATGTAGTAGATGGACACTTTACCTGCCTGGTAAATTTATCTGATTGGGATATCTTTCAGCATCTCATCTGTAATGATCAATATAAATGTTTCCATAGAAATATTTTTTGTATATTGGAGAACAAACAACTCTACATTTCAGAGTATTTATCAAAATGTTATCTTAAAATGCATTCATGCACCTATTCCAATATAGTTATTTGTTTTTTTGTTGTTTTGTTTGTTGTTTTTTTTTTAAAAAAAAAAAACAAACAAACTTTTGGCTTCCATTCTATATAACTACAAGAATGTCCTTCAGGTCTGCCAATTTTTCTTAAATGTTTTTTTGTAGACTGTGACATTCTCAGCACTCATCAAGGCTGTCACTAGTGCCAGCAACCAGAGCTGACTGTAGACAAGCCACTCAAATGATAAATTACTTCCACAGATAACTAAAAAGTATCTCAACAATCCAACAACAGATTTGAAACTCAGGAGAATCTTGGCCAGGAAAAACTTTAGGACTAATACCTAAACCAAAACAATAGTGAAAAGCCTAGTACTTCTGAGAGAAAAAAATACATGAGCTGTCCATTCTTTGTTGAATAGGGATGAGTATATTCCCTAAAAGGTAACACACACAAGCTACATCACAACTACATGGACATGCAAAAACAGGAAACATTTCACATGGATCAGGAATCATATTCTATAACTAAAATCCGATTTTTGAAAACAGATAAGAGTTTCTTAAGGAAAATGTTGGAAATCGTTGTGCAGGTACTGTGCACCTTTGCCTTATTCTAAGGCACAAAGCTACTATATTTTGGAAAACAGAAGCTGCAATCACAAAGATAGATTCCTCTTCCTCCAAAACATCGTTACCAGCTGGACGAAACCTGATGGTAGCATGGCAAAAGGTATAAAGCTGTCATCTGTAATCAAACCCTGAAATGTATTACAAGTTAGATTGAGTAGTTAGTTGAACAGTTTAAATGTTTGCATCATTGTACCCCCACACATGGGCACCAATTGGTGCTTTAGTACTATTAGACAAAAAAACTAATTTATTTCTTGTTATTTTAATCACAGCACTTTCTTCTCTGACTGAACAATATGAGTGGCACATTTTAAAATCAGTGGGTGTTGCTCCTGTTTTGTAGCTGAAGAATTGGGCCCCATTTTTAAGGGGCTTTTTAAAAGGCTTCTTCAACTGCAGAAATTGGCTCACTTTCCTCACAGTGGAGATAGCTGACAGAGCCAATACTTTCTTTGCCATAGCCACAATACAGTTTATAACATATTTGGGCAAAAAGTCAACCTTAATTTCCTTAACTACATGTTTGATGAGAGCATTGCACTCCAACTTAGTTCCTGAAGCCTTAAGATTGTTACAATTACTTTTTCCAAAATGGACTATATTCTCATTAAATAGGGGGGATGACCTGCTATCAATTGATATGATTTGCAGAGGTTTGAGTTAAATATTGGACTTCATTTGCATACACAGTTGTATTGAGTGCCTATTGCACAAGCATGGTCATGACTGTGCATTCAGATATGATCACTTAGCTCTGGATGCAGCTAACTGAGCTTTCCTTGACACTAATGAAATGTCGGGGTTTAGTGTTTTAAGACATCTTTGTTCATGCAACTTTCTTTGATAATTGCACTAACATTTAAAATTGGAGTAGCTGAAGCCTTGTAGTAAAAAACCAGACTGTTAGGAAACAGTGAGTAAGTACGGAAAAAACAACCATGCAATATATAACTATTACATGAGCCCTTACTCGTTTAAATCCATGCAGCATTTTGTGCATGTATTTCACATGTAAAGTGTCATCATTGCATCTCCAGGGCGCTTTAAAGCTATTCACTCACTCTCCTGCCTCTGCTGTGTGTTTTCCTAGCAGAAGTCTTCCCTGTTGGTCTTTGACATACATGACCATTTCAAAAATGACATTTTCTGTGATTTTGCTTCCCTTTATTCCACGCTTTCCTGGCGGTAGACAGGTTCCCGCTTACTTTCTGTTTTAGAAAACGAGACAAGAAAGGAGAAGGGAAAAGAGAGGAGAAGGGTGAAAGAAGAAAGAAGTAAGAAGGAAAAAGAAGAAGAAAGAAAAGGGAAAAAATGTAGTAGTAATACTTATTACGATCTGAATGTAGCTGCGTTTTCATCTTTTACATGAAGAAAAGGTGAGTCTATACATGACTAGATGGCATTCCAAGGCATGGAGTTGGATACTGATGTCTCAATATTTTCCCTTAGGAAATTCAGTTGAATGAATTCAGCACATTGCAATATTGCAACATACATTTTCAGTCATCTTTCATATTTTCCCTTAGCTGAAAAGAGAAAATGATCCTGTAGAGCTGAATCCAAACAGAAGACAAATGTATTTATTGCATTTGCTTTACAGATATACAGGTAAATTACTTTAAATTCCCATGTAACAGAAAGTGATTTGTTTAAATGGAAAAACCTTTGTGGTTTTTTGTGAGACATGAAAATGTATCCCTGAACAAATGATTATACTGAAATAAGATATCTGAAGCACACTAACATGCCACATCTCCTGAACAAGTGATGCTCTTTTAAGTATTTACAAACATTCAACATTTCAGAGGTATATCAAGTCCTAATTCAGGTTATTTTTTAATAACACTTCCCAAGAAGCAACACCTTTTAAAGAAGCTTTAGCTACAAGTTAAACCTCACTTGAAAAAGCAGAAAACAACTCTGAAATTCCTTCAAGAGTTAAGTTGTAAGTCTCTAGCTCTCAAAAACTGAAATATCTGTGATGATGGGTTGATCCTATTGACTCAACGAATTCACATTGGGCAGTACAGCAGAGCAGAGCACCTAGCCCAGCGCTCAGCCAGCTGACTACAGCTTCAGCAGCTACAACCCTGTCAGCAAAGTCCCGTTCCAAGGCAACTGCCTTGTCAAGAAGAAGTATTAATTAGTCCAGTATAATGCAATTCTAACACAGCTCTACTGCTTTCGGGACTCAAATTACTATCTTTGCATGCTATTTTACTTCATATTCACTTGGACATCACATTGATTATTGTAGACATATTCTTTGGGTTTTAGAAACCACAACCAAATAAAGAACAGGATTTGCACAAACATTTAGACACCTAAATGCCTTGAAAATCCAGCTCTCAGACTTTTGCCAGTTGCTTGTGGTAGCTGGTTTGGTTTCCATGCCAGCAGCAGCATTAACTAGTTCCTCTCTTCTGGGTGTGCGTATCAGCTACTATCAGGCCGGAGTGATGCTATTCCAAGAAGACACCCAGAGTAGTTCAAATTGTGTGCCAGCCTTCTTTCCCAAGCAAAAATCAATACAAGTGATAATATATTTCATTTATAAAGTTAATGCCCAGAGGCCTCATTCAAAATCAAATAGTTAGAAATTATATTGATTTCTTTCTGAAAGAGATCAAACCTGAGGAAGAGTTTCCAATGCCTACACTGTAACATGCTTTTCTACCATATTCAAGAGGTTAATACAAATAAGATTTGTTATTATACTGTCTGTGTCAAAAGGTGATAGGCCTGTAAATAACTCTTGTCTAATGAAAGACAGGAGCATGGGTTTTTGTTTTGAGTAATTCTGGGAAAATGACCTTGACACTGTAGATTTAGACAGATTAAAGTCTAGCAGGGCAATGAAAACAAATCTAGATAAATATTGGAATGTATTTACATTTTTTAAACCACCCCAGTTAAAAGTGACTTGAGTTTTATGGTCAGATTTTTCTAAGAGGCACATTCTTGACACAGTTTTGAGCCCTACATTGAGTAACAATGTAGAAAGGGCAAGATCAGAAGCAAGCAGTAAGGTTCCATTGAAGTGTGTAAGGAAAGGATCAGATATCTTTGTATTGAAAAGAATATTAATTGTTTAATAATTGTTCCTTTGAAAAACAAATATACAGTGAATTTGGAACCACTGTTGTGAAGAAAAAGACTGAAGAGTTCAGTTGCACTTCTAAATACTTTTACTCTTGGAAGGTCTTGAAAATATTATTTTGCTAATTCAAGTTATTCAGGAGAAGTGTGCAGTAGTTGCTGGATTATGTAGAGGCAAGATGCCCAAAAGGTGGTTCATTTTTCGCTTTGACAAATGTACAGGCAGAAAAAAAGGGAAATATTCAATGAAAATATTCTTCAGAAGAAGACAAAAGGACCTGCTCCATCACTGTGTGAGACTAGAAAGTTAATAAACAGCTTTCTGGTGTTATCTTCTGCTTTGTTTAGACTTCTCTGGACTTTAAGAGTAATCAAATGGCTACATTAATTAACCTTACTAATAAAAGAGATCTTAAGCTTGAGTAAGGGGTGGGGGAAATAGAAAAAAAAGGCAGAAAATGCTTAGATAAGTTCAAGTTGGCCCTGTGAGCAGGGATTGCGATAGATGACCTCCAGAAGTTATTTGTAACCTAAATTATACTACACTTCTATAAATTGCATTTCTGGCTCGGTCTGAGCCAGTAGAACTCACACTGGTGCTTATGGGGAGCCAAGTGATGCGATCGCAGGCAGTTCACAAGGACTGCTTTTGAGAATTATGGGGGACAGGTGAAAGCAGAACCCTTGGAAAGAGTTTGTGTCATATCTGTTTAAAAAAAGAGAAAAAGGCTGGAGTAGGAAGACAAAAGTGTCAGAAGTGTAGCCTAGCGAGCCAACTCCAACACTCCTTGAAATACTGCAACAAAAATACTAATTTACAAGCCCCCAAAAAGCCAGCAACAGCAACGTGAATTTCTCAAGACCAACTGATGTCAATTAATGCATTTTATTCCACAATGGATCCAAAACACTTGAAGGAAATGGATGTGATGTGTTGTATTTTTACTTAAAACACCATGAAAAGCCTATTAATACAACATTTTTTCAAACCAGCTAGAGTAATGTCATGTATATCGGGGTTCCCAGGCTTGGTTTCCTAAGTTATTGCTGCCAATAGTGGCAAAAAGTCCCTGACCCTCTGCTGGGCAGCATTCAGGTAAAAAGGAGGCATTTTGCTGTCTAACAGTAAGTTTTTAAAGTAGATTGAATACTCTTCTGGAGGTACTTATACTGTGTTTTCTAAATGACTGCCCTAGCTGAAATTGTTATAAGCTATATACAATTGCCTGAAAACCCTATGCCAAAAGTTATCAGTGTTCACTGTCAAACTAGAAGGATGTCCTGTACCTTTCTGCAAAAATCCAGCTTGCTCCTGGCATTTCTCAGTATTTCCATTAATGACTCATACGAGAATGGGGAGTGTTCTTTATGAAATTTGTATAAAATCTGAAGGTTAATGTGAGTTGTGAGCTCTCTGGATGTAGAATTAAAGGAAAGAAATATGTTCATTAGCTGGAGTAGCAGTCTGGAAAAAAATAAGACGCAATTCAGCAAGGACAGGTGAAAAGGTAGGAATAATCAGCTCACAAATAGAAGATGGGAAAGAACTTGATAAGCATTAAGTTTTGGAGAAGAGGGTCAGAGCTGCAAATTGAATGAGTTTACTGTGTCACACAGCTGCACTGTATTTACGTACCTCCTTCTGGCTTGTAGAGGCAGGTGTGTTTTACAGACGATGTGAAGCAATCCTCACCTTCCTTCCAGCTCTGGCATGGCCTCAGCGGGAATCCTGCCTCTTGTCCAGAATACTGTAATTAGAGAAAGAGGGGAGCAATTGGCATGTCAATAAAAGAGTGACAAGGATAATCAGAGCCCAAGGAAACATGGCTTTTCAGGGGCAGCTGAAAGAAATGCAGTTGTTTAGCTTAGAGAGGAAACATAACAATCTTGGCTGTTGTAATTACTTTGAGAGCATTTCCTGGTGAGGGATGTATCTTCCAGGATTATATAGGACTGTATTTCTGGTAAGTAAAGCAAGCACCCACCTAATATGAGCCTAATTTTAGGTACTGAGTGGATCCATTCTCTACAACATAAATGCCTAAGCTGTCAGTACAGCAGCGTTTCTCATTACAGTTCACATCAAAAGGTGGTCTACGGACTGTGCATGGTCAGTTACAAGCAAGTAAGCAAACAGACTATGAAAGGCAAATTTTTTCACTGAACATAGAATGCTGTGTATGGAAAACATCTTTGCCTCACAATGTGACCCACAGATTGTAACTAGAAGAGGACACGTAATCTGCAAACCTTTAAAGGTTGGTTTTGTGACTACATATTCAACTGATGGTGGTAGTTGTCTTTGTAGGTGTCTGTCCTGGTTTTGGCTGGAATAGAGTTAATTTTCTTCCTAGTAGCTGGTACCTTGCTGTGTTTTGGTTTTAGTATGAGAATAATGTTGATAACACACTGATGTTTTAGTTGTTGTTAAGTAGTGCTTACACTAATCAAGGACTTTCCAGCTTCTCATGCCCTGCTAGCAGGAAGCTGGGGGGGGCCACAGCCAGGGCAGCTGCCCAAACTGGCCAAAGGGATATTCCATGCCACGTGACGTCATGCTCGGTGTATAAACTGGGGGAGTTGGCTGGGGGACAGCCATCACAGCTCAGGAACTGGCTGGGCTTTGGTCAGCAGGTGGTGAGCAATTGTATTGTGTATCACTTAGTCTGTATATTCTTTCTATTCTTTTACCATTATTATTGTTGTTATTATCTCTTCCTTTTCTGTTCTATTAAACTGTCCTTTTTTCCCGATTCTCTCCCCCATCCCACTGGTGGGTGGCAGGGAGCGAGGGAACGCCTGTGTGACGTTTAGCTGCCTGCTGGATTAAACCACAACAGCCTCCAAATCATTTCAGCTATATACTTATTAAACTGTATCAAATGAAAAATAAGAAGGAGAAGAGGAAGAAAAGGAGAATGAGGAGATACATGGCAAGATTCAACTAACATGTGAGCTGGTGCAGACTGAGACCCACTTGCCTTTTTATGGCAGAGAAGCCCCAGGGCAATTGTTTCCCCTCAGGCCTGTGTCTGGTCAGCTGCACAGCCCTCTTGTCTCCATTAACTCTAACAGGTTTTTAAAAGCATAGTTCATAGAGAGACAACCAAATGCCAGTGATTTAGCTGGGGGCCTGAAACCTACCCTGAATGCTTGCAAGCACTTCCATGGTCTACCCATACCTGTTCTTGAACTTTTCTTGTTCTTATCTTCCCAGTATTTTCTGCTGCTCCTTTTGCTTCTCTGCTCCTTTCATGGAGAAAAGCTTTCATATGAACAGCCAAAAAACATCACCCAGATGCAAGTTGTTGGTGCTGTGTGAGATGCTGAGGTAGAGACCCTCACTAAGCTCCAGAAAGGAGCTGAATTACTTAAAAGACATCTTAAATAAATGAACCCAATTACAAATAGACTTTCTTTGCTGAAGGACTTGTGGATGTGTATATTTTAATGACATGTTTTCTAGTGCTGGGGATGAGGGTAATGAGGATGAAGGAGAGCATGCCTGACAGCTGCATCTCTGTCCCTTTCCACTGCTTCGGAGAGGGAATTTCTCACAACAACTGCATAGTAAAGAGTGTCCTGTCCCCATCCTGGGTTGTCTGCACTCTGCTAAGACGTGTCCTGCCTTCCCATTCAATTCATTTTGTGTAATTGAGCAGCATTTGTTTGCACTTCCTCTTGCCCAAGCATCAGACAAAATAGCTTTGCCTCACATCTTTTGTAAAGGAGCCACCTGTGGTTTTGTAGATGCTGTAGGCTTCTGGGTGGGAGAATAACATTCACAAAACAAAGAAAAGCCTGGTCACTGACTGAAGCATTTAAAAGCCAATTGTTGTGAGAGGCAACAAAGTGTAAGCAAAAAAAGAAAGTACTCTTGCCTTCAGCGTGTATTTTTCTGCAAATGCTCCTCATAACCGTGGGCTTGAATGGCAGCTGAGTAGCAGCACTATTCACAGGGGAGAAGCAGCAGTGTTTATTTCCACAGGCAAAAGCTCTTGCTAGAGCTGAGGTATCTTTTTAACTTTTGCAAAAACATTGTCAGCCACTATGAAGACGTTAACAGAAGGATCAAAGCATGTGCAGAATCATAAATATTGGTGTTCTGGCTGCAAAACAGACAAACTAAAAAAGCCTAACTGCGTCTTTGAAGTTCTTGGAAAGTGAACCCAAGAGCTGTGAACCCACTCAGTGAGCTCTTACCCTGAATGTCTGTATGGAGGCAGTTTGTCTCACTGGCAGTGCGGTATTAATCATAATGAAAACTGATTACATTGCAGGCAATAAGAGATACACTATCACAAAACTGCACACACATACAAAATTCAGTATTTTCCCTCCATTTATTAGATCACTTTCTCCAAAACCCGCACGCAGAAAGGCTCTTGTCTGGCGATATTTCAAGCTGAGGTCAGAGTCTGTCCATATAGAGGGATGCTACAAGAAAACACAAACAGAAACAATCTTGTAGGATGACTTAAAAGAATTTTGCATCTGTACTGTGACCCAGCAAATCCATGCAAAAGCATCTCTAAAATTACCTGAGGGGTATTTGATAAACACATGGTGGTGGGTCAGTTTTCTAAAAGGCTAGTTAGCAATTTTTAACCGGATTTCTTTCCCCCCCTGCAGGAATAAGCCAATTCAATAATTTGCATATTTAGCAGGGACACACTGGTTTAATTTACCCTTCCAAGGGAAATGTGCCTGCCCTTCCACCACCTTGCCTGTACTGCCTGTGGCAAAGTCTAAAAATGCATTTCACGAGGCTGACAGACTCCCCACCGTGCAACCAGATGCTTAACAATCCTAGAATTCTGAGTTTGACCAGTGGCCACAGAAATTATGGCTTCCATAAGTTTGCCTTGCAAGTATTTTGAGCTTAGAATTACTGGGGGACCCTCGTCATTTTGATTTCAAAGTCAGAGAAAATGCTTGACATGTGAAGCAAGAGTTCTGGTCTTCCCCACCCCATAAAACTTCAAAATTGAATATTCCAGTGCACACCAAAACCGCTTATATCAAAACGGAATAACCAAGTAGGGGATCCTAGGTTCAGACCTGTCCAACTTCTCAGGGCTGTTACATATCAATAGGCAGCTGACGACAAGCACATATCAGAACAGTTTGCTTCAGGAGGTAGCAGAATCTCCCCCACAGGAGAATTTTTAAGAACAGGGTAGACTCACATTTGTCAGTAACAGTCTAGGAAGAGCTGAGCTTGCTGCAAGGCAGGGCATGGACTACCTGACCCTGCAAGCTCCTCTCAGCCACATTGCTTTTATTCCAGGTCACTGGACAGAGCAGCATCTTGTTCCATTTTAGATTTCTGGACACCATTTAAATCCTCTGCATCTGAAGTTCTTGAGATCCAGACAGCTTTTAAGCACATTATTTCCAAAGCAAACCTTCAGAAAAGGGTGCACAGGTTGAGCGAGCAGTTTGCAGAGGAAAAGCTGTGTGCAACTCCAGCAAATTCTTGCATTAGCACTAGGCCCACCCCTGGCTCTCTCCTTTAGTGGAACAAACCTGCTCCACTTGCCAAGAACCTACAAATGAGAAAAATGTAAGCAATTTAAATGGAAAGGTAGGGATGAGAAGGGAAAGAGACTGCAGGGTCAGCTGCCTCAAAAAAATGTATAAACATGTGCTCTGCCAGAAATTAATAGAAGCAGGTCTGAGGAGGCTACAGTATTTAGGTCTTTCACACCTAGATATTCATGACTGAGAAGCAGCTCGGTGGTATATACCTTGTTTAAATGATATGAGGTTGAAAATCATGTGACTCCTGAGGATGCAGCCTGCAGCATACTCTCACACAAGTCAGTAGGCTCAACAGGAAAAATGCCAAAGATACTGCCTACAGTGCCGATACTGACAATACAGCCCCAAGAACAGGTCTCCAAAGCCAGCATCACTTTAGTCCTCTTTTCTGGGGACCCTCAGATGTGAGTGGAGAGCAGCACATGGGCTGGATAAAGTCATCTAGCAGTCCACTGCCTGCCACCTTTCTTGTCTGTCATCTCTTTCATGTGGCCAGAAGTAAGAGACCTCATCCCAAGCCAGATGGGCATTTTTTTATGTGATGGGAGGATATGTGTGTTCAAATATTCATGTCTGCCTGTTAAATGCTTATAATTTGGCCATAGAAGAGGTCCAGAGAACTCAGTGGAGAAGTAGGAACCTAACCAGTAAGAACCTTAAATATTTAGTTGAAATTGGACCATTCCCCTTTTTTTTACAGTAAGAAAGCTCCTCATTCAATGTTAGAAGTAGTTAATTCTTTACTGCTGTATATAGTAAACCATATTTCCTCCCTCAGCCAATATTTACTAGTATGCCAATTTTTCACCCTGCAGGCCCCGTCCTGATTACCTGCATACTGGTGCTGTGCGGCTGTGTAACAACATTGGCTCTAACACAAAAGCTCTATAGTCATTGTGGTGTAAGTAAGATAGGAATCTGACCCTCAAAGCATGATTTAAACTTGACCTGGATGATTCATGCCTTTGAGATCTCAAAATGAGATTACTGTAAAGTGCTTTACAGTGGGCTGCCAAAAGGGCTAATCCATTCCCTGAAGCTAATGCACAATACAGCAACTTGATTGTTATCAGAGGTAGGCAGAGAGGGATCTGCCTACTTACTACTTGTCTGTCAGCATTTGCTGCTTTTTGGTGCCTAGAAAAGGTCTACAGTTCTGCTTTTAGCTTTTAAAGCTATTAACAGGCTGGAAATTGATGTTGCCAAGGACATCTGTAAATGTGCCTTGGGGACTTATAAATACTTTATAATATTGAATTGTTCCCACTTTTGCTAGCCACAGGAATCCTATCAGACTTACGAGGGTAATTTCCAGTGACTCTTGTCAAAATGAACGTGAAAACAAAATGGTGGACTCTGCCGTGCCTTTCACTTGGACCACCTCTGCGAATGGCATGCTGTGAATAGGCAGGTAAGGAGCTGTCTTTCCGACCAGACGACCTTCATCAGTTTTTCATGATAAGATTTAAATTAATTTGAACTTGGATCTTCCCATGTTAATATTCTCCTTTTGCTAGAAAATTGAAACTATTTCTATCATATTAAAGTTCTCACATTTAATTTTTTTCCTGATAAATGAGAATCGAAACACAAGCTCACACAACTTTGCATCACACTTACATGACTCCAGGCAGACTTTGCAATATGCTTTGCAGAAGCAGCAAGTGCAGTGGAGGTATATTTCTCCCTATGGCATGATTTGCCCAGAAATCCTTTCCTGTGAAACCAGGAGTGCAGCAGTCAGCCTCTCTACACCTGTGTGATGGCATAAGGCTGCACATAGCTGTGAAAGCACTGGAAAACACAGGAGAAAAGATAAATTGAAGTATTTGCTGCAATACAGAAGACCAGTACAGTGCTAGACACAGGAGCCAGGAAGATAGGTAGAGATTTATAGACCTGTTGTAGCATGCTGAATTTCCCCATAGTGCATATGATGACTTTCTGGGAACCTTAAATTAGTATGCATTTTGACAGCCCATATTCTTTAATAATGTCCTTTTTGATAGGGACAGCTGGATCCAAGGCAATCCTATTAATCAACACTATCAGCTGTGGCTACAGTATTTACACTGTTGATTCTTGTCCGCAGTTGCAGAGCTCATGACTCTGGAATTATCACCCCTAGTTTCAGGCTTCCAAATATGAAATGTTTGACAGCAGGAGATTGGTGAGATTTTTTTTCATTAACAGGATCTAGGGACAATCATGGGTGACAACTCCAGGACTTATCTTCACTTCTTCTGCACTCAAGCGAGGCAGGCAGCTGACACCCCTTAAAGAGTAGCTCCAATCCTTATTCTGACCAGCAGTTTGCTCATAAAGGCTGACAAGTGCAAGTGTTAATGGTTACATTAGCCCTCAGTGAAAAGCATTAGCAGTGAAGTGTAAGTACAACATATTCCCATGATTCAAAGTGAGCAAAAAATAAAAAAGCTATTTTTATCTCCATTTCATGTATGTCTTAATTTAGGAAATTAAAACTATGCTGTCATATCAGTGATAACACCAAACAGGCAAACTTACCTTTCTTCCACATCCGCTGCTATTTTTCCTACTTCAGTGTTTCATTTACTGCCTTTTATTGTCAAAGTACAAATCCATAATTATTTTGATTAGAATCTCCAATTCTAATTAATTTTTAATCATGGAATACCTTTCTTCTGTTATGAAATAAGGATACTGTGGCACAAACTGTGGAAGCCAGTAAGTTAAGCCACATAATTTACTTCCTTAGATTCATGTCTCAGTTTTCATCAAGAAGGAATTAAAAATATACTACTTATTTATTTCCTTATCTATCTCTCTGTCTGTCTATCTATCTATTTATGGTATCAAATTTTGGATCATGCTGTAGTTTTAGAAGAAAGTCCCAACAACAATTTTTCATTACCCTCTGTTTGGCATTGATCAGGCCACATCTAGTACTCTGTGTCTATCTTTGGGCTCCCAGTACAAGAGGGTGCTCCACAAACCAGAGCCGGCTCTCCTGCAGGCAGCCTGGGGCTAAAGCGCTGTGTGTGAGGCAAGGCTGAGACAAGCCAGCCTGTTCAGCCTGGCCAGGGCAGTCCCAGCTGCTGTGTTCAACTGCCTAATAAGGGGTTAAGGAGGAGACAGAGCCAAGCTCTTTCCAGAGATGCACAACAGCAGGACAGGAGGCAACTGTGACAAGGTGCAAAAAAGGAAACTCCAGCTAGGTATGCAGAGAGGAAATTCACAAGGAACAAGATTAAGTGTGGAAACAAGTTGTGAGAGAGGCTATGGAATATCTACCCTTGGAAATATTCAAAATCCAGGTGTATGAAACCATGAGCCGCCTGACCTAACTCTGAAGTTAGCCTTGCTCTGAGCAGGGTGTTGGGGTCAATGCCTGCACAGGTCCCTTCTGACCTAAATTACTGTATGACTCTGTGTATCTGACCTTTTTTGTTTAATTGATTTTTGAGATCACCATATTGAATATAAAGCAAGACTTTACAGACTGGGGAACGAGAGGCTGGAGAGCAGCTCTGCCTGGGGGTTCTGGTCGATGGCAAGTGGACATGACCCAACAGCGTGCCCTGGCAGCCGAGGGCCAACCAAGTCCTGGGGTGCCTCAAGCCCTGCATTGCAGCCGGCCGAGGGAGGGGATTGTCCCACCCTGCCCTGCCCTGGTGCGGCCTCACCTCGAGTGCTGGGGGCAGCTCTGGGCGCCACAGGACAGTAAGGATATAAAGCTGCTAGAGAGTGTCCAGAGCAGGGCCACAAGGTTGGTGAAGGGTTTAGAGGGGAAACTGTATGAGGAGCAGCTAAAGTCACTTGGTTTGTTCAGCCTGGAGAAGAGGAGGCTGAGGGCAGGCCTCATCGCGGTCTGCAGCTTCCTCACAAGGGGAGGAGGAGGGGCAGGCGCTGATCTCTGCTCTCTGGCCACCAACGATAGGACCCGAGGGAAGGGCAGGAAGATGTGCCAGGGGAGGGTTAGGCTGGATATTAGGAAAAGGTTCTTCCCCCAGAGGGTGGTGGAGCCCTGGAACAGGCTCCCCAGGGGGGCAGTCACAGCACCAAGCCTGACGCTGTTCAAGAAGCACTTGGACAGTGCCCTCAGAGACATGGTGTGAATTTGGAGTTGTCCTGTGCAGGGACAGGAGTTGGACTCGATGATCCTTGTGGGTCCCTTCCAACTCAGGGTATTCTGTGATTCTATGAAGTGACATAGGTCTTCTTTTTGGAAAGCAATCACTGTTAATGAAATTAATACCTTTTATGTAACGAGCATGAATGGAGAACACAAATGTACACACACATGCATGCATATACCTTTACCTTACTGCAAATGGAAACAGGTTAAAAAGCTCAATGTATTTTTAAAAGCCAACAAAAAAGTCCTGTGATTTCATCAAATTCTAAAAAGAACATAAAAGACCTTGATCATAACTACCATCATTTTGCTTTGTCAAAACCTCAGATGATTCTTCAGCCTAAGGTGGAGTCATGTCCCAAAAATAAGAGTTGAGAGAAAGAACTATACAACTCTGAAGGTTTATGAGGGATCGCTGGAGGCCTGAGGTTATCTCCAAAATGTTATTTTAAGGTGTTTCAGAGATTTTTGGCCATATTATTTCACTTGTTAACTTCCTCCTCCCTTCCCCTCCCATCCCTTACTGTGCATGTGCCTGTAGAATCTGTACCTTAGCTGTTTTGCAGAATTGTGCCAGTGTCCATGTCTGCAAAGCAGTGAATGGATGGCTCCCCAAAGAATGAATTACTGCAATAAGCTATGACTGGAACAACACCGAGTTCTGGAGTCCCAGAAATAGCCAAGATCTTCCTAAGAAACAAGAGACAAAGGAAAATACAACCTAGAGGAAATGACAAAATACAGGTTTGTGAAAATATCCACGGCATCTCAGACCAACATTTTTGTTTTCTACAGATGCTCTCATTGACCCTCCTCCAAAAGAATCTTGAGAATATGCTGCATAATAACTATCTCCAAGGCCTAGATGGCATTTGGAGGTTTTAAAATGACCATCTTTTACACAAGTGGTTTGCATTTTCTCTGTCTTCATGCTCTAAATATTTCCCAATAGAAGCACAAACTCTCACAAAATGGGAGGATCCTTGTATAAGCCCATCATATGAATGGATTTTTCTCTTTCACATTAGACTCCATGAAAGAAGTTAAAAAACAGCTGAATGTATGAAAAACATTGACTTGGAACAAAGACAGAACCAAACTTTGGTTAGACTGATAGAAACAACACTTCTCGGTTCTTCCCTAAATGTAACTAGCAAGATCGTTAAGAGCAAGTGACTGGTCATAGATAACTTTCATGATTTTTTTCATGGCCTCTCCTGATGAAGCACACAATGATGGACTTGTCTGTGCTCTGCCCTTCAAAGACAACATACAAGACACAAGATTTTTCAGATAGTGCCATGTGTCCCAGATACTGAGAAAATAGCATTGCTCTAGTTTGTGATGTCCCGGAACCACTTGGACTTTATCCTGTTCTTTTCCAACAGCTCTTGAAAGGATTTCTCCAGGTTTCTACATGTACTTTTGCATCCCAGGCACAATTCTCAGATATCCTCCCACTCTGAAGCTATTTATCGCACCAGGCTCTGTACTTTCCCTCCTGAAATTCCCACACTTTCTGCATATGGGATTTTCCTGTTAAAAAGGTTCTTTCATGCCCAGAAAAGGTTCAAGTCTTACCATGCATCAACTGGGCTGTGGTAGCTTTTCACATGCATGTTTTTAGCTTCTGTTAAACACAGCACAATGCCTGTTCATATTACCCTTTACTCACCATGAGTTAAGCACATGCATGGAATTACTGATAAACTCTTAATCTATTCATCTGCCAGTCCTCAGAGAAAATATTGCTGACCTGAACATTGATTTATAACTAAAAATTTGAACAAGTTTATGCACTTGCTTTGCAACCTGGGGAGAAAGCCAGTGCACTGAAGTCATTGCAGCTATTCACGTGAACAGCTGCTTTCCAGCCTGAGCAAGGGGTTCATTGCAGGGACTCCTATCAGTCATCATAATCGGTCTCTTCAATAGCAACCTGATATCAAACAGTGTTTTTGCAGATCTGATTTCCTAATGAGATACAATGTGTTACTGTCTGATACTTTGTATCTGAAAAGCATTAATTTATTTTTTTACTGCCCTTGCACTTTCTTGGAGTAAAGATGACTTACGGGCATCTGACATTTTTCCTTGATAGAGAAGTTGTAGCAACAAATTTAGTTTGCAGGCTTAAAAAACTCCACAAGCACCCAACCTCTGTCAGTGTGCCTTGTATTTAGTCCAACGTCCTTGTGGAGAAGATTTTTACATCAGTAGAGCTGAAGGTAACTTTTGTGTAATGACTACTGAAGTTTTAGACTGTATCTTTCTTTAAAGTCCAGGTGACCATATATTCAACATAGCTAGGAAGAGTAGGAAGAGGTACCTGAAGCTGTGTTGAAAATTAATGGTTTTGAACTTTTCAACCCACTGGATCTCCACTGGACCTCAAACCCTGTATCTCCATTGGTAAGGACTAAGAGGTGCATGAGATAAATGCAAATAGATAGAATTTAATTTTAGAGCCCAGATTTTCTTCTGCCTATGGTGAAGCTAAAATTATTCCTCTCTGATCAAAAGAAGGCCTGCAGCAGCCAAGCACCAATATTAGCTTGAACAGCCTGATGACTTTTCTAGCATGCGTCATTTGATAGCAATCATCATCAGACCACTGATGACACAGATCTCTCTTTTTGAAGGGAATGATAAAAACTCCTGTTCTAGCAGATTAACTTCTCTGTACCAAGCCATGATCCAACTGCTTCCCAGCCACCTGTGCAAGTAAAACAAGGCTCCACTGTTGTAGTAATTTAGCTCCTAATATTTTCTGGCTGAAAAAAACAGACCACCTCAAGTAATAAGCCAAATTTACATGATACCTGTTTTTCCAAACTAGCTTGCCCACCTTATACTGCATATATGCCCTGGCTGTGTTTACTACCACAGTGAATAGCTATATTTCCTCCAGTGTGAAGATCTAATGATACATAAGCATAAGCATATCCTTCTATTGTATTTCTACAGATAAAAATTATCTCTTTATTTTAATTATGAAACAACCCTGTCTTCATCTAGAGAGCCACTAAGGTAATTCTAAAATCAAAGTATTTCCTCTATGATAAAGTGGTTGGGATTCACACCTGTGCAAGTAGCTACCAACACATGGACAGCAGTTCTCACCTTTTCAAACATCACTAACAATTCCCGTTTACTTGTGCATGGTTATATGAGCAGAAAGCCATGAAAAAATAATTGCACAGTGGCTATGAACTGACTCATTCAATTCCAAAGTGGCTTAAACATACTCAGAATGTGTATACAACAGTCCCCTTGCTATATTTCCTTCCTAAGCGTCAAGTTTATGATATGCAAATGTACTCACTTTCCATCATATGAGAAAACTGGAAAAAAAATCAGAATTATGGAGTTGAAGCAGGCTAGTTTTGTCCTTCATTCCCATATCCTCTAATACAACAATAAAATGAAAGCAGTTTCATGAAGGATGACCCAAAGGCAACAAAGGCAATAAAAGTTAAATAGCAATCAAGCCTTCAAGTTACAAATCAGGTATGTCAAAGGCTTTAAGATGCTCCTAAGGACAGAAAACATTCAGTAATGCCCTATTTGTACAATTTTGAGCATAATAAGCATTTTCCCTGAGGAACTCACACAAACAAAAACTTAGCAATTAACTAAATATTCAAACAAAAACAGTGATGTCAAAAAACAAGCAAATCCTAAACATTTATTAATTACACTGTTGAACCTCAAGTGCTGATAGCACATTTTACCTCCTTAAAGCAGATTCTGAAGTTAGATAATCAATAGTCAAGCAAACCTCTAATTTGTTTCATAAATAGAAATGTATTCCCCCACCTTGCAGAGCACAAGGAAAAAGGGACATTCCCAGAAAGTGGGTAGGCTGAAATTCTGCAACTCCTGGTAATAAGAACCTTGGAATTCTGCCAGCTGGATGCATAAGGTAACCTTGCAAGACTTGATTTCTAGAGGTAGTAACTGACTGATTTCTTTCCCTGCAACAGATTCATCTGAACACAATGTTTTTGTAAATTTTTCTACTGAGGAAACTGAAAAAAAGAGAAAAGCCAAGAACTTAATCTTTTTGGGGAAAAGAGAGGAACTATTGCAAGGAATATGATTAAAGGTAGACTGGAAATTTTAGAGGCAGATTAAATTATGACTGTATTTCCTCGGGGGATTTTCTTCAATAACAGATAAGTAAAAAGTTTCATTCTGGGCCTGACTCTTTGCTGCCTAACAGCCTAAACATTTACGTTTGGACACAATAAATGCAAAATGCCACCATTTATATTTGATGTTATTTTAAAGCTTCACAGATGGAAATTATTCCAAAAAATATAAAGAAATTTGGAAACAAGAGCTGCTGTCTTACATCCTCAAGTGAGCTTCCAGGCAGATTCACCCAAACTATGACTCCTGATTTAACTAGACTACTCACTAGAGAGAAATGCCCTATCCACCTGAGAAAACCCACCTACACGAAGTATTTAATAAGTTTTTAAAGGAACCAAAACCACAAAGCAAGGCTTCCTGTGTCAGAAAGGGCAATGGGTTCCCTCATACTGGACAGTTAACCCAGGAAGAAGGGCCAGAGGAAGAAATTCCCTTCAGGATCCTGCCACAAAGTGGAAAGCTTTGAAATGCAATCAGTTCTGGTCAGCCACAGTGGAAGGAAATCATTAGTTGCTGCCTGTAAGCGTGTGTGTGCACAGAGCAAAGCTTTTTGCAATAGCTGGTAAAATACAGCACCTTCCATATGCATGTTTGAGACACTGCTAAGCTCTTTGCACAGTAAAGCACTGGGGTTCATGTCAGCACATCTGTGCTTTGTATCATAGAATCATAGAAAAGTTTTGGTTAGCGGGGACCTTTAGGGGTCATCTAGTTCAACCCCCCTGCAGCGAGCAGGGACATCTTCAACTAGATCAGGTTGCTCAGAGCCCCATCCTGCCTCACCTTGAATGTTTCCAGGGATGGGGCATCTACCACCTCTCTGGGCAGCCTGTGCCAGTGCTTCACCACCCTCGCTGTAAAAAATTTCTTCCTTCTATCTAGTCTGAATCTACTGTCTTTTACTTTAAAATCATTATCCCTTGTCCTATCACAACAGGCTCTGCTAAAAAGTTTGTCCCCGTCACCTTATAAGCCCCCTTTAAGTACTGAAAGGCTGCAGTAGGGTCTCCCTGCAGCCTTCTCTTCTCCAGGCTGAACAACCTGAACTCTCTCAGCCTGTCCTCATAAGAGAGATGTTCCAGCCGTTGGATCATTTTTGTGGCCTCCTCTGGACCCGCCCCAACAGGCCTTTGTCTTTCCTGTGCTGAGAGCTCCAGATCTGGACACAGCATGGCAGGTGGGGTCTCATCAGAGCAGAGCAGAGGGGCAGAATCACCTCCCTCGACCTGCTGGCCACACTTCTTTTGATGCAACCCAGGATATGGTTGGCTTTCTGGGTTGCAAGCACACATTGCCAGCTCATGCCCAGCTTTTCATCCCCAGTGCCCCTGAGTCCTTCTCTGCAGGGCTGCTCTTAATCCCTTCATCCCCCAGCCTGTATTGATATCAGGATTTGCCCCAACCCAGATGCAGAACCCTGCACTGGGCCTTATTGAACCTCATGAGGTTCACACAGGCCCACTTCTTGAGCTTGTCCAAGTCCCACTGGATGACATCCCATCCCTCAGGTGTGTCAACCATGCCACTCGGCTTGGCGTCATCTGCACACTTGCTGGCGGTGCACTTGATCCCACTATGTCATTGATGAAGATATTAAACAGCACTGGTCCCAATATGGACCCCTGAGGGACACCACTTGTCACCAGTCTCCATCTGGACTTTGAGCCATTGACTACTATCCTCTGAGCATGACCATCCAACCAGTTCTTTATCCACCAAACAGTCTACCATCAAATCTGTATGTCTCTGGTTTAGAGAGAAGGATGTTGTGGGGGACCATGTCAAAGGCCTTACAGAAGCCTAGATAGATGACATCTGTGGCTCTTCCCGTGTTCATTGATGTATTCCTTCCATCATAGAAGGCCATTAGGTTGGTCAGGCAGGACTTGCCCTTGGTGAAGCCATGGTGGCTGCCTTGGATCAGCTCCCTGTCCTTCATGTGCCTTAGCATAGCTTCTGGCGGATGCACTCACCTGGCAATTTTCCAGTTCACTTCCCACCCAGCCTGGAAGCTTGCCCAGAGTGTAGGATGCTAGCAAGAATCATTTGGTTCATACTGTTTGGCTTTGTTGTAAACAGTTGGTTTTTAAAGTCTTCCATACACCTGGCATGGTTTTGCAGGCTTATGCTGCTACTCATGTTCACCTTCCTCTCTTAGTATCCCACATGCTCAACATAGGAATGGAAAAAGGAGTCTTCTAACTCACCAACATTTGAGCATTTTCTGTTCTTCTCAAGACTGTCATCCTAACAGAGATCACCATTTTTCTTTTCTCACCATGGTAATTTCCCTGCCAGAATGGCTGGGCATTGGGAGGCAATAACCAATACAACCCCCATCTCCCTGGGCAGGTCCCCACCTCTGGACCTTCCATGGCTCCTACTTTCCTTCCCATTCATACCTTCCCTTTTTCCATCTATTCCAAATCATTCTCATTCTTCAACCATGAAATTTACTTGTAGGAAGGGTACGGTATAGCTGCCCACTGTAACATGCCACCTCTAGGCAAGCTGCCTGTCCCAGCACTGAGATACTGCAGACACCTGCCAAGAGCAAGGGTGGGTTATTGTGGCCTGGTACCAAGGCATGTGGGCAAAAAAGGTCAAAAATGACCAACATGAATGCTCCGAGACTGAGATGGTGCTCTGAGGTTCACCAGGAGAAGAGGAAAAAGGAAAAGATCACCTTTGCAGCCATGGAAACCAAGAGCAGTAACTGATTTTCTTTTTTTTTCTCTCTCATCAGCTGCACAAGACCCACATCTTCATTGGCTAGACCTGCAAGGACACTTCATTTACCTATCTGAAAGAGGTAGAAAATAAGTGAAGAGCCTGACAAGCTTTCTTGCAGTCCTCCAAGCTGTCTCCATTGTGGGACCAGCTAGTACAACGTGGAGGTGTTTCCAGGGTGAAAAAGAGAAGGGCTGATGCAAACATTAACAGTGGTCAGAGCTGAGACTCTGCATGGCCAGCAGAAGGGCAGATGGGGAGAGGCAGCTGAGGATGCTCTTGGAAATCTCACCCTTTTCATACCCATGTTGGGCATTTTGCCTCAGCCATGCTCAAATGCTCTGCCAGTGTCAGGGGCTTTGGGGAAGATCCTCTGACTGGGATCAACCACAACAAAAATGTTTCCCACCTAGGACATCCAATCCACACCTCTGCTGTCCTTTTTCTGACCCCCTGAGCCAAGGAGAGGTTGCTGTCCTGCTGCTCTGATCTAGCAGATCCTCAAGGGCAACAAAAAGGCACATCCTGCGTGGATGACCCTAGGTTGATCTGCTTCAGGCAGAGCTGGTTTTCCTCCACACCTCATCTGTGACATTGTGCCAACAACTTCCTCAGCCTTCAGTGGCTCATACCATCACTTCTGGAAAAATAAAGATTGCTTTGTTCAACTGCAGTGATATTTCTGTAAGCTATTTATAAATCTGTATATGAGTATAAATGGCTGTAAATAGCCAGTGCCACAAACACAGCTGAGCCACATCTCAGGCTGAAAACAAGAGGTTTCCTCTAACCAGCAGCTTGAAGTCAGTGCTTTCAATTTCCTAAGTGCCTTTATTTATGGTAGACATATAACCAACCCACAGCCCCCGAATGCTTTTATTTTGTTGGTATGCTAAAGCGTGCCAGAGTTGCAGCACACCTCAAATTTCAGTGCAACATGGAAGGATGAGTCAATAGATGTTCATGAATACAAATAAATTAATTAGCACATGTAAGTGCCTTTTTCATTTGAATTAATGTGGAGAACAAAAAGAAGTCAATCAAAACTCTTTTAGGAAAGGCACAGTAGATTCAATTAGTCTTTACTGAAATCAGGTGTAATACGAGTCACACAACTTTGAAGATCGTTATTTTTTGTGAAAAAAAAATATCATAAGGAAAACACTGTGACTGCTTTGCAAAGCAGTAACTCATCTCTCCCTTATGAACATTCACCTTGGCCTTTACTAATAGCTTGGCCATCTTCAGCTCTGAGGTTTTTCACCAATGAACACTGAACATACTCTAGACCAACACGATTTTAACTGTCACAGTTACAGATGGCAGGAGGGAGTGCAACAAGTCCCAGGCAGTGAAAAGACACTTCCCAAGCTGAAGGTGAGCCTCATAATAAAGCCATGTGTTGTGTAGCAAAAGCACATGGAGCAAAGCCACAGGGAGTCAGAGCATGAAGATTTAGCCTTTTTTTTACCCTACAAAAAACACAAGGCACCCCTGCCACATGCCTTAGGTAGAGATGCACTAGGAGAGGGCATCCTGCCAGCAGCCTGAATTATCATGACTATTCCTGAGCTTCCCATGCCCAGTATTAGGTGACAGTTTCTCCTTTCCCAGCACAGATGTTGTACAGACCACTTATTTTTCCCAGCAGTGGTGGTCAGGAGCTTACTACCTTGCTGCTCACATCTATCTTCCACATGCATATTACACTATGACCCCACAGCTGTGCTGAATTCTGTAATGTCACCCTCTAACAGCTCAGGGCTTTATCGGGAAGCTTGATCTGGATAGCCAGAGATATGCAATATCTGACAGAGAAAAATGGTGCTCAGGGCAGCAACACCTACAATGCTGACATGAGGTGGTGGTGCAGAGGGGGAGAAATTTGCTGCTGAATGGCCATAGGGACCACCAAGAAAAAAGCCACCAAAAGCATTTTGAGAATTAGCAAATTCTATAGCAGGCACACCCAAAATACAAGCCCTTCACTCCTCTAACTTCACTGTGGTTATTTGACCAAGATGATTTTCCTTAGTTAGTAGTAGCAGATAAGGAGGGAGCGAGACCTTACTGTGCTCCTCCACAACCATCCAGTAGGCTCTGGCTATGTCTTTAGCAAAAACACCTTTATAACCCTGAAATTTAGTGGCTGCTACTGGTTACCCCAAGGCTATTGTATAATCCTCAGCCTCATGATTGCAAAATCCTAAAAGACAATAAGATAACCTGGCCAAAATTTATTTGTGATCCCTCTTGTTCCCCTCTTCTTTTTCATTGTCTTCTGAGTGTAGCTGCAGATGTGACTGCTCATGCTGCTGAAAGTACAAAACACATGCTAGCAGGCAAGAATGAAGTCTCAAAAACATCCATTTATTCACAGCAGAGCTGGCCTTAGGTAATGCCATGTCCCAAGAAAGATGAAGTGAGATTCCCCACATTGAAATAGCTGCCCCTCTTTCACAATCCCATATGCACATTTTATTCTTTAATATATTTGAAAACACCACAGCTTTCATTAGAAGTCTTAGCCAGAAAGCCTCTCTTCAGCTGTCCTTTCTGCATTTGGTATCAGGGAGAATCATTCTGAGACAAAAGGAAGAGTACATTAATATTTATCTGAGAGAAAACCAATAGACCAGATCCCTTTTAATGAAAGTCAATGAAGCTATGCAGTTGAGAATGCGATCCAGTGTTTACAAACATACATTTTGCAGCCAGACTGTTTTTTGTGCAGTTTCCCCTCCAGAAATGGTATTCCCGTACTTCTCCATTTATTCTGCTAATGAGTTTAACTAGGTATTTCGTGGCACAATTTATAGAAAGAAAAATAAATGGCATTGCATTCTCAGCTTTATGTGAAAAGGAGCTGTCGTACTTCAGAGAAACACAGAATTTGTCCGCCCACAGATAGGAGAGTCCTAAACTAATTAAATAGGCTGCTTATCTCATATTTGAAATTCAGGCTTCATCCTTCAAAATGAGAGATTGGGGGGGAATGAATATTACAATCTATCAGCTATATATATATAAGCAGTTGAATTAATCTTTGGATGTCTCCCAGAGAAACTGAGAAGGTTCTCGTTTTGTCTACAGAATACAGAGAGTAACCAGAAAGTTATGCTTTGTCCTTCTTCACCACAACCTTGTTCAAGTTCTCTTTGAGAGACATGACTTCTCTAAGTCACCCAGCTCTTATTAACCTTATCTGTCCTGATCCTGGACGCTGCATCGTATAGAATTTAAATATCAGGCGTTTTTAGATGGCAAATGCCTGGTCATCTTTCTCCTGCTATAACAAGCAGGAGAAGCACAGTGAAAGACAGGAAATTAAAGCCACAGAAATACATCCCCAACACTGTGTATTTAGCCAGTGTGAGGTACAGTAAGACCACTGTTCAAAAGCATGCAGAAAACTTAGCTTGGTAATGTGAGAGTTTAAATAAGAATTAGAAAAGGGAAAATTTCTAAGGGAATTGGGAAGAAATTGAACTGTAAGCAAACCACAAATGGTCTTTTTTGTGTTCTTTCATTTCCAGTGACCTCTCTCTGGCACCTGGTACCATCACTGACAGGAGAAAGTTACTGGACTCCAGGTTTTAATGTGGTATTGAAATTCTTGTACTATTTGAGAGCAACTGAGTGAGCCTTTTAAACTGCCTAAACTCTGAACAATTCTTAGCACCTTTTTCTGCTCCTCAGAGCCTCCATCACTGCTTTAGCAATTGGATTGCGGCGCTGTTACAGAGATTGGCTCAAAACTCCTAACTGTCATGAGTATGCCTTGTTTGTTCAGGCTTGAGCACCAGGTTTCCATCCCCCTGTGCAAGCTGACAGAAGGGCTGCTTGCAGACACAGAGGGCAAGTCCAGGGGCAGTCTTGGAAACATGAATGAGGGCAAGAAACTGTAAAACTGCTCTTCAACTACACAGCACAAATTATTATTATTTTTATCTAATCCTCCCTAACACCTCGATGACATGTAATCGAACAGTAGCATTAGTTAATTGTATTGATATATACTCCATTTTCACCAATTTCACAGCGTTCTCTAGATATAAGAAATGTGGGCAGGTGTTATTTGAATTCATTGACTCAGCCACCTTGGGAGTTAAATTGGGCAGAAACAGTATGAAATAATTTACAAACAATAAAAGAAGCTTTTTTTTTCTGAAGTCACAACAAATTATAGATAAGCAGAAAATAACTGGTTAGACTAGACATTAGCCAAGAAGCTAAGGTAAATAAATATGTTTAAAGATCTTAAATCTTTAAAAAATCAGAACGGTACAGGACTTCAGCATACAGTGTTTTTCCAGCACCCTCAGCAGGAATCTGCTGCTCTTCTACTTCTAAACTGGGACCATGGGTTACAACAAGAGCAAACTGAGGTATCAAAGCTCACTTAATAGCTTCAGTAACATATAGATATTTAAAATTTGAGCTGTATTTAGAGAGTTAAATAGATTTAGAACAAAAAAGGACCACTATTGACATGAAATACCCATGGATGGGGACTTGCACCCACCTTTATATACTGTGGAGACACCAGTGGGTATCCAGGCATAAAAAATAAAAGCTATCAAAGAAAAAACTGTACACACACAAATGGCCACAAGTGGAGGACAAGAGCAAAAGGCAACACACTGCAGCAGAACAAATATCCTCCTAAGAGATATCCTGGGGGAAGATCCATTAAGTTGCAAAAATACTCAAGACTGATGTTTAAGTGCTTATTAGTGTGACTCCCACTCCTGCAGCAGCACGTATCTACTTCTAGGTAGTTCATGTGAAATCATCATGGAGTTATGCCCACTGGGAGCCGGTGCTTCAATTAGAGGGTACATTTATAATGTAATTAAACACCTAATTTATTAAAAGGAATGCAAATCACATCAGCTTCTAAGTGCCAGTAGTAGCATTTAGAGCATGCTATGCAACAGCTTTATTTTAATAATTAAACCACGTATGCCCTCGATGATAGCAGGTCCAAAACGGCATGTTGCTCACTGTTCTCTTGAGAACCACAGTCAGCATAAATAATGAGAAATGGGATCATAATACTTGTGAAAGACAACTGGGACAGTCACAGTAAACTGTATTTGAAAGGGGTTTTGGTTTTGGGTTTGGTTATTTTTTTACTTTTTCTATCAAGAACTCATTTAACACATTTTTTTTCTCTCTTTTTTAAACAAAAGCTGTTAAAATATTTCTTAATGTTGCAGCAGTTTGCAACTAGAGTGGCTTTCCTTAGCTTTAATTGCAGAGTTGGCTTTTCAAGCTGTTGTACATTTTGTGCCCATTTCTCAGTAACTTGCTGGTGTGTGAATGGGCATCTCGTTGATCACTACTGTACCTATTGTAAAACAAATTCAGATGATTCGTTGTAACCCTAATTCCCATAATGTAACAACAAAAGATTAGAGACAAACAGCCCGGCAAAACTGCTAAAGTATATAATCATTTGGACTGGTGTTAAACTGATATTCCATATAATCCATTGTTAGCGAGGCTGCTGCTTCATCCAAGGAAGTTATGCATTAGACAGACATGGTGGGGAAAAAAGGACAAGCTACACCAAAATATCCAATATTAAAATAAGATCTACCTGAAACAAAAGGGCACCATGTATCTCCTTGGACTACCATTGACAAATCTTGCTCACTTACCAGGGCCCTTTTTAAATGAGAAGACAGGTCAATAAGTTAGTGGCAAAATTCTGAAACAAAAAGAAACAAGGAGCAAGCACTGAAAGCGCACCTCTCTCCTCCCAGCCTAGGATCAAAGTCGTGGCAGTATGAGATTTGCAGTGGCACTGCTTCTTTCCAGATCTGCTCCCTGGTGGAACAGTTCTCATCTCAGGTTTTCACCTTTTTTCTGCATGGCTGGGAGGAAATCCTTCCAGGACTGAAGGTGTGTGGCTCAGTGTGGGAAGCCACAGAGTCCACTGAAGTCAGCTGGATCCTCCGATTTTTGTAGAGGCGAGTCTCTCCTGCCTTGATGCAGTGTTAAAGCTAAATTCTTAAGTCTGCAAAACACAAGTAATATGGGAACCTTCCTTAATGCTTTCTATTTTAATTTCCAATATGTTTACCCTCCCATCTTTTCTTAATTTATTACTAATAGATGATTTAATAAAGACCATAAAAAACCCTCACCAAAGCAAAAGTAGATGGAAAGGTGGCGTGGTTAAAATATTTTCTTCTCTGAACTCAGTAATCATGTCTAGGGCCACTACTGAAATTCTTTTCTCCAGATAAAATGTAAACGGCCTATACAGGCCACTATAAGAAATAATTTACAGCTGCTTTTTTCAAGTGTTCTATCAACTGTATGTGTAATGTCTATTGAAATGTCAAGCTTTCCTCCAACTCTGCACAGAGTGCAGAGACCTGATACAGCAGTCTGGGTTTTTTCACTGATTATCATTTGATTACTTAGGATTCCAAGAACCTTATGGGTTTTTATGCAATAAAACTGAGGAACACAAAACTAGTGTGGAAAAATAAGGGTCCTCCGTACATAACACCCATCTGTACATTAAGTTTGGACCAAGTAATTTTTAATATTCCTTCATTTCAAATACATTTTTATTTGCTTCTTGACTCACCCCAGGTATAGCCCTAGAGGTTGTATAACACAAAATGATGATGAGGGTGTACTGGTTTGCTTTGGATGAAAAGCAAACGAAGAGTGCTGTCAGACCTCTGGCTGGTGCCGCACGATTCCCACATAGTAGTGCCCATGAACATTTCTGAACCTGTTTTACCTCAGTTAGGATGTTGTTATCATAATAGACAACTTTGCTGCTTTGAGAATAGACTATATTGTCCAAGAAGTGTGGTTTTTTTTTTCCATCCATAAAACATTTAGAGTCTTATAACATATGTTTGCAGAAAAACCTCGGTATATCACCTGTTGGCTTCCAGATAGAACATAAATGCTTGGCTTGGGATATTGCAGCTTGAAAGAAAAGCCCAGGGCAATGAACTTATTCCTCTTTATTTAATCGCCTGGTGTCAACCTTGGAAAATAACTCCTCTCCTGTTCTGATAAAACTCAAGCAGGTTGACCCATTATTTTTTATGTTCTTATACCTTACACATGCAGGGTTTTTAATTTGTATGGACATAATTGAGACCCTGGAGGTTTGCACTGATTAACAAAAGAAATATGCAAGGAATTTATGTACGTGATGGGACCATAGAATAGGTAGTTCTTAGGGAGAACGGTCACTTTCCTACCGCAAACCTCAGGTTTCTGTCAAAGACATGAACAAAAACATCTATTTTCAGGTCCAGCCAAATCACACATAGCAGCCTGAACTATGAAATAATTAAGTAAAACCTGCTAAACTTCTCAAACCATCATGATGGGGGTTTTACCTATACCCACAAACCTGAGGACATCATCTGCTCTCACAAGATAAAGCCAGCTTGTTTCCATGGCATAACCAGGTCTGAAATGGACTGATAGGAATGCAAGATACTGCAGATTATAGGACACTGCGAATTTGCCAGGTAACTGATTTTTCTACAAGCAAGAGGAAAACTCAGTATATATAAGAGCTACTAGCACTTTCTATGTATTTTCATATTCATCAGTGGCATTTACCAATCACAGCAAAGATGATGGCAACTTCTGCAGCAAAATTGGAGTCAGATAGCAATTAAAAGTACTAAATACCACTCTTAAAAAAATTTATAAGGCTTGCCACAAACTTGATTAGTTCTTTGCTGTCATGGGCCTCACTCCAACTAAAAACATACCACACTAAGGGGAACAGCGTTATTTGGTTAGCCACGGCTCTGGTGCATGGGGTAGATGCTCTGCTTCCCAGCAAACTGCTCTGCCTTGTCTTTTCTTCAGTCTGGAGCATGGACGCCCTTTCCAGTCATGGGGTCTCATAAGGTTGCATTGCCTGCATGTTTAAAAGCTCTCCTACTGCTTTGGCTCCTAGAAGTACGACCTACACCTTTATCATAACATCCCTAATGAAAAGGAAAAATATCTGTCTAAAAAGTAGGACACGGAGCCAGGAGATTAAGGAAATGAGAAAGAGCAGCAACTTATTTCCAAGAGCACACAGTCAGCTGCTGAAGGCACTGCCAGGAGCAAGAACTATTCTCCCTAAGAGATTGCTACCAGTGAATCCTGCTTAGTGGCTGGGGGGGCACCTAGGAAGGGTCACTTCCCTTGCCTTAACACTCTACATAAATTACCCATTTTGTTCCCTAAATAAGGCCTGCACGTTGTCTCATTTCTACCTGAAAATCATTGGCATTATTTGGAACTCGTCTTTGGAAATGGGCCTGGCCAAAGTGCTCCTGGGATCCACTGGAATATCAACATTAAATAATAATACTGAGACTTTTGCTGCCAGTAGTCTGTCACCTCTGCCACACTCACATAGCACTGCCCGAAGCAGATACTATCAGTTGTTATGATGCTGGTACTATACCAAGCACTTTCATGCCATATTTAAAGGATCCAAAAGAACAGGAATGGTCTTCGTTAGTACAGTTACATTTAAAGAATGTTTTCTTTTCTGGTTCAGTGGGATCTTTGGACTTGACATCAGTGAAGAAACCGTGACCCCAAAGGAAAAATGACTGAGGTGGAGTATTTATCCACTACCGCCTGATTTTAAATGACAGGTGCAGATATGCCTCGAGAGGCTGACTGTTTTCTTGCTGTGGTTTGCATCTGAAAAGCATTTGGCTTTGTATTTGAGAGTTCCTTTATTCTTTCTCTTGCTATGTCAGTCGCCAGGTTTGGAAGTCAAGCCTTGTAAATTATATAATTCCTGGAAATTAGTTTCAGGCCTCTGAATGCTGACTCACTGGCAGTTAAGTACATTTTCATAAGTACCTCGGTAACTTCTAGAGCCAGGAATTTCAGAAACAACCTTCTGTACTGCAGATTGTTGAAAGGTAAAATTATGTGCCAATTTAAGGTAGAATGGAGGACTTTTCATTACCCATCTAAATTGCATTCATTGCACTGATTAATTCAATGGCTAGAAATATGAACAGTGTATACCATACCTATAAAGACTGGCCACTTAATAAAAAGTATCTCTGCCTCTCTCTGTGCTGGTTTTGGCTGGGATAGAGTTAATTTTCTTCACTGTAGCTGGTGTTTTGGATTTGGTATGAGACTAGTGCTGATGGCACACTGATGTTTTAGTTGTTAAGTAGCAGCTAAGTGTCCCTAAGTAGTACCTGTACTAGTGAAGGACTTGTTCAGCTCCCCATGCTCTGCCAGGGGCACAAGAAGCTGGGAGGGGGCACAGCCAAGGCAGTTGATCCAAACTGGCCAAAGGGATATCCCGCACCATATGACATCATGGTCAGCACATAAACCTGGGGGAAGAAAAAGGAAGGGGGGGATTTTGGAGTGATGGCATTTGTCTTCCCAAGTCACTGTTACATGTGATGAAGCCCTGCTTTCCTGGAGATGGCTGAGCACCTGCCTGCCCATGGGAAGGAGTGAATGAATTCCTTGGTTTGCTTTGCTTGCACATGTAGCTTTTGCTTTTTCTTTTCATTATATTAGTATTGTTACTATTATTATTACTATTACTGTTTTGCCTTACCTATTCAACTGTCTTTATCTCAACCCATGAGTTTTCTTACTGTTGCCCTGTGATGCTGTCCCCCATCCCACTGGGGTGGGAGTGAGCGAGTGGCTGTGTGGGGCTTGGTTGCCAACTAGGGCTAAGCCACAACAGTATCTTAAGCAGCTCATCCAATATTCCCATTTCAAGTACAGATTCGAAGCATCACATGCAGTCCACAAACAGCCCATCTGGCCTCTCCTGCTGTTGTATTAAACCACCAAAATTCACAAGAACAACTGCCAAGATTGGCCAGGCATGCAAACGGTGGCTTGGGGCCATAAGGGTACCGCTGATGGATTGTGACCCTGAGCTTGAGAGAAATTTGTGGGGCAAGGTGTGTGCTTTTGTTGAGGTCTGACCACTAAACAAGAGTACGTGGTTCAAGATTCACTTCCCTTGACTTACAGGTATAAATCACACCTCACGGTGAAAACCCTTCAGTGAAGGGAAGGGGCTTGTCCCACTCAAGGCTTGCATCATGCAGGGACTTTGAGAAGGTGCTCTAGGAACCATGGTGATACTCTTCTAGGTATGCGCTGAACCAGAGTCCCTCCCTTCTCCCTGCAATCATGATCAGCCCCACAGCCTTGAGAAGGTGGATGTCATTTGACATAGCTACAGCATCATAGTGGATTGTCTGTTGCTGAGAGATCCTGCTGTGGCAGATGTTGCTAGGAGCTGCTACGGACCCCTAGCCAGTGGGCATCAGTGAGATGCAGCATGTACTTTCCATTACTGAAAGGCTTAGGCATCTATATATTATAATGGGTTTTCATGTTTGCACTTTCCTCTCTCATCTTTAAATGATTCTGCAGTGGGAAGAAGGTCTGTCTGAGACTGCACTGGGTAATGATCCCGTTCATGACTGAGAGTGATAACTTCTTCCAGCTGAAATGCCATCTCCAGTCTTGCCAAGCGTACAGCTGCTGTGGGGCTTTCACCCCGAGGACTGACAGTCCGTGAAAGGAAGGGGCTTTTGCATGGCGTTGGTTATTCTGACAAAATACAGATAATATATTTATGTGCTCAGCTGACAATTTTTCTGCTACCTCCCCCCCCACCCTCACTGCATAGAAACACATCCCTGCTAATGCTGTGACATTTGTTTTGCCCATTTAGAAATAATAGTTCCCTCATTCAAGAAACTGGTTTGACTGAACTGGTAGTTCATTTCAAGATTTTGCTTTATTCAGTCTGAAGTTTGAAAAAGCCAGTGACTCACATAGGCGAAAACCTGAACAGTTGGACATGCAGATGGGTACAGGTGGCATTTAGCTTTGCTCTTTCTGGCTGGATCACATCGCTCTGCCTGAGCTGAGCTGATTCAGATGTTTCGCTCTCTCTTCCTCTTCCCCCCCCCCCAACTTGCAAACCCTAGTAATGACAGCGAAGGGACAGAGATGATGACAAGCTACCAGAGGCCTGGAAATAATTATTTCATTTCCCTGCAATCCATGGCTTCATATTCCCCAGGGTGGGAGCATCCTGGTGTCAGATATCCTGTATTATAGGATATCCCATATTATAGTAGTTATCCTATTATTACTGTATTTTTTATTATATATCATATCCTATTATCCAGGATTATAAGAATCATATTATATAGGATATCCTATCCTAAAATACCGGATTTTACTGGCTTCAAGAAAATCACCCCCCACCCCCCTGCCTCTAGATTTCTTCCCCCAGGGGGCCTCTGCACTCCACTATGCCCTCAGGACATACATGGTCCTTCCTAGCAACTCCCATGCATGCATTTACCCTCAAAACTCACATTTTCTTGGGGCTGGGGAAGGCTTTCCCCCAGACAGCTCCTTCACTGAGAAATCCTGAGTCAAGAGGAGTGAACCAGTTTGAACATTTGGATTAGATTAAACAATTAGTTTCAGCTTAAAGGAAAATTCATGAAAAACTCAAGTACCTTTTCAATATTTACTTTCAAAATTATTCTAACAGGTAGCTTTTTAATGAAATAATATCAAGAATTTCCCCAAAATAAAACTATCTTTTTTTTTTTTCCAGGGGAACTAATCTTTTACTTAGCCAAGGACAATTTTTCCCATTTTGAAAAGAAGAAAATAAAACCCTCCAACTTTTAAACAAAAGTGAACTATTTTCCCAATTCTCTTTTACTTTGTCCACAGAAATTAAACCCATTTTTTTTTCTATTATGCTCTGTGGGGGAGGTAAAAGTCCTAGATTTTTCCCCTTACAGCAAAATCCAATCACATCCACTTATTGATAGGCAAAAAAAAATACCTAAATATAAAACTAGCGCAATCTGGGCTGAGTAGAACAGAATTTTCCATTTGTTCAGCTGAAGTAGGTACAGTAATAAGACTACTCTAAATCCTCAAGACAAATGAATGTACTTTAAAACTAAATGCTTTCTCAGTTTCTATTTAATTAGTTCAGAAAAAGCAGGGTGATACTAAAATACCAGCACAGAACTGAGCTGCTTCATATTCTTCCTTTTACAAAGTATCTGAATTCTCCTAGTCAAAAAGCATTTAATTAAAACAATATTGCTAGTTGCCAGGCACGTAATCACAGAAGGTATGGTTAACACCTCAGCAAATAGTACAAAAAAAATCCTTACAAGCCAAATAACCCACTAATGCCTTGGACTGTGTGAACAAAAATGTAACATGTAGAAGGACTACAGCCTCGCAGACGCAGAGGAGAGGCAGGTAGTCCTCTCTGCACCTCCAGGGACTCTTTCTGGACAGGTCAGAGGGAATATGCCAGCAGAGCCTCTGCTATTCACGGTCAATCTGTGCCATATGCAAGGACCTCACAGCCTGTAACCTTGCCAGTGCCCTCACAGGGTAGGAAAGAGCTCTTATGTTCTCTCTTTATAGAGAAATAGAAAAGATGGATAAGGCATTGGCTATTGTAAGAAGGTAGCTGCACCCTGAGGATAGCAAAAAATTTATTTCAGGAAAATGTGGTTTTACCTCCTGCCCCTGACAAACGGCAGCTCTATCTGGGACACATCTCTTGGGAATGTTTCTCTACTTTAACACTTCAGTACGGAGTGCACTTTCAAAAGTGCAAAAAGGAGTGAACACCCAAACAACAACCAGTGACTTTTAGTTGCATTTGCATCTCTAACTGATCTGGAGTCTTTGGAAATCTAAAGCAGTAAGAGAAGGCAGAGGACTCACTCACATCAAGGTATGACCTGTTCTTAAAACGTCTATTGTTTAAGCATTTGTGCATCTAGATTTTTGCCTGTAACTGCAAGGTAGGAGTTGCTCAATTAATTCCCAGCCACTTGAGAACTCCTTCAGGAAGGCAAAGAACCTTATTACTGTCATTAAAGGACTTCATAGATACATAGGTTACAGTAAGAGGGTTTTTGCTAGCAGTACAGCATTTTAAAAGTGCATTATCATCTAAAACATTTCTTTGCACTGCTTTCATGGGGAATTATTGCTATAGCAATGAATGGAGTCAGGCTGCACGAGCTTTTTAAGTTCTCCCTTTCATTTCTCCATTTAACTTGCTGACAAGTTACCGTGGCCTTTGCTGGCTCCCTATAAAACGGGGCTGCCAAAGAGTGGGGTGAAAGAAAGTTTCATCGACCAAAACGTTCTTCTCTCCACAGGGTGAGGGCTCTTTCTTGCCCTCTGGGATTCCTGCCCAACATTCACACGTCTTTTGCTGCAAGCATCAGTTTGCTGTGCTTTTTTGGCAGGGATTAGGAATGTTTTATAGTTACATAGAGCATATACAGCTCAACTGGGCCGGCTTGGTGGACACCCTTCTCAAAACACTGCAAGAGGCGAAACCCAGCATGCAGGGGAGAGCTGAGGAGCGGCGGGACTTTCAACCAAATGACCATTTCTCCCGAAAGCTTCAGCACGACTGTTTATCTCTGTCACCTATATCAAGTTAATAAAGTAAGTTTTTCTGGGATTTCAGCCACAAGACCCAAATGTAACCACTACACCAAATCATTCCCCATACTGGTTGGATGATTTCATTTCTAATGGTAAAAAATGATGAGAGGTGTGGGCTTTCCCTCCCCCAAACAAGTTTCATGGCTGAAGTTTCCCTTGCATACATTATCCCTACATTTATTTCTTGATGATCCATTATCTTCAACTACCAGTTTCCTAGATTTCTCACTGAGATAAAGCAGACTTCTCCAGCAGCATTTAAAATGGAATTTCAACAAACTGCAAATTAGACCAAGCACAGCAGGAGCTGAGCATCTAAAAGCTACTTCAGTGCTCAGTATTGATTCCAGAGCCCAAACCTTCCCTCCCCGGTCAGCACACTTCTGCATACAGAGGCATAAACACAAATATCAGGGAGTCATGGCTCTCTGCTTTATGTTTTGAAATAAAAGGAATAATTTTTGAATCCACATGTTATTTTTGTTATTATTCTAGCATGTTGCCTTTCAAAACTTCCCAAATAGAGTCAGTTTCTCTTGAAAGGAATACATGATTAAAAAACCCCAATTATTAAAAGTCAAACTCAAGGAAATGTAAATAAATTTTTGATGACATATCCAACATTCAAACACTCTATTGAGAAATGCAAAATTGTGATACCCAAAGCACCCGTAACTCTATCAAAACAGCTGTTGATAAGTCCCTTGTACCAAGTTAACATTTAGATTTATTACAGGAAACTTTGCAGCCTGTACTTCCCTGTTATTGACTTTAATAATAGGTTAAGCTGGTGTCCTTGAAGATTTCATCTGTTACATCTCTTAAGAACAATATCTCGGGGCAGAGGTATGGACTGTTTCGCCATGGGTGCGAGTGCATTTGCAGCCCGCAGTACAGAGCCCTGAAGGAAGAGCTGTGCTGGCTCTGCACTCTGGTTGGAAACCAAATTTCCAGCCCAAAAGCAGCACAGCCACCTCACCAGGCTAACACATCTTAGCCGCTTCAAGGGCCAGGGAAGGACCTACATGCAGTTTCACTGACTTTCATCAGACTTTGGTCGGGTATCTCCGCAGATCATTGCATGGGGGTGCAGTATTACAGTATATTTAATGTCATCTAACTTTAAGGTATTAGGAAAAAAATGAAAAATGATACCATTTTCCTTCCTATACCTTGACTGACAACCTGGTGGAAGAAAGGAAATTGATTTGATTTCTCCACATGAATCTCTCAATTCCAAAGACTAACAGAGTTAATGTTGCATTCCCAGATAAAGCTGAATTTTGACAAAATAAGTGCCTAACTAAAGAGAAATATCACATGCTCTCACCCAGCGGCTCCCTGGCAATGTGGGAAACAGGAAATAAAGCACATCAACTCAGGTACCAGGGGATCAAGGCAGAGAAGCAGGGAATGGATAAACCGTGTCTGGCTCAAATACGAAGTGAACAAACTCTAATTGCCCATATTTACCTGTAGCTACACTGTTCCTGCCCACCTGATTTTCAGGAAAGCCCAGATGGTGCTGTGGCAGGCTTGCTCTCCCAGTACACCCCTGTCAACCAGACCTCGATTTACTGGGCAGTAAGCGATATTCCCTTTCCCACCAGCATGTGTAGCAGTGCTGAGGATGCTTCGGGCCATGCAGCCGGCCAGGACAGCTTGCTCTTGGTCATCGTCTGCTCCCTGTCATTTAGGTCACTGCCTGATTTCTGCTGCCTTTGCGCACTGTGTTTCACCACTCAGAGGTTCGGAGTCAAGCAAAACGCTTTGTAGATCTACTCTGATTGCCCTGAACCCTGAAAGCTAAAAATGACCCTACAAATAAATGTGGTTTCTCCTATTTACCTAAATATACAGCTTTAAAAAAAAACACATACAGACCCCCCCAAAAAACAAACCTACTAAAAACTAAAATGAAAACAATGCTGTATTGAGCATTTCACATGCGGGTGTGTTTGCTTCAAAGACCATCCCTGCATTTATCAGTTCTTTAGTTTCACTTTCAGTGATGGCTCCATTTCACTTCCAATGTTCACTGTTATTTCCTTCCCAACATTTTATGACTTCAAGAAAGCAGAGTTATCATGTGTTTTCTCAGCTCTATTTGTGAACACTATACCCCAACTTGAACTCCCCGTTTGCAGTATGCACACTGATAATGCCGAAGTTGTCCCTCACAAGGTCACCATAGAAATATAATTAATTTGCTCAAAATAAACTTCCTAAAAATATCTTTCTGAGAAGAGCCAAGGAGAACATTTTGCATGTTGAAAAAAAGATCATATTTTTAGCTTGTTTCATGTTTGCGTGAAAATTGAGGACTTTGCTCAGCTGTCACTGAAAACAGTTTCAACTCCGGTTGAACTGAAGGCACTGGAATTACCCTGGTATGTGACTTTTCACAAGCGTGATGTTAATTAGACCGAACACATCTACATTTCACTAAGTTATAGTATTTTCAGATATGACAGATTGCATTAAAATATTTGTCTGCTTTGATTTACATTTACACCTCATTAATTTGGGAATGCAGGAGCAAAATTTTCAGGATGGCACCACTAGAGGGACTCGTTAGGTGGATGAGAAACTGCCTGGTAGGTTATTCCCACCTCCGGGAGGGAGAAAAGGGCTGGCCAGGGAGCCAAGACACACTCACCTGCACTTCTTCTTTCTTTACTTTTTTTTTTTTTGAGAAAACAAAAACAACAAAAACCCAAACACAGGAAAAAAAAACCCTTTGCAGTTAATGTAACACATAAAAGAAATGAACTCAGCATTAACGAAGGGCAACACTGGAGAGAGCATCCCTGAGCAAGATGCTGGGAACAAGCAGTTTCATCTTCAGTGCCTTGCAGAGCACTTTCTGTTACTCCAAGAAAAAGTCTTGTCTTGTTTTTCCATGTGTACAGGTAATCTTATCCAGCAGATGAGGCTGGTATCAGTGATCCGAAGAAGCTTCCTATATCATTCTGTCCAGTATTTAAAAGCTGTCTGCACTGCTCTAGTCCATGATGGGCAAGTTCACAGAAAATTTCCATCTACTATGCAGCTGCATATAAAGGCAGTGGACAGAACAGCTGTGTTACTGACTACCGCTGCCCTGAACCAGTACAATGCTCTGCTGGCCAAGGCTCCATCCAGGCAACCTTCCCAAGTCATTTTGGAAGTTATAATTTCGAATGGCATATTATAACTTATTGCATTTGGGAGGCAAAACTTGGTGCCACAAAAAAGAATTTATTCATTATAATAGGAAAATTATTCCTGAGCAGAAAGATATATTTTCTTGGTTAAATTATTAAGTTATCATATAGCCTTATTTTACAACTAGGCTAGACAAAGCGCTGCAGAATGATGTGCTACAGGGAAGAATATTCCACTGACAGTATCAAGAGCAAACTTTCTTCAGGTGTATTTTATCTGCAGAGATTTTCATAAGCTTGTAGAGAATCCTAATATTTGAGGTGGAAAAGGCCCAGAATGTCTGGCAGTTCTGCATAATATGCTTATTTAAAAAACAGTGGGACTAAAAGGTCCTTTGAGAACCTGACTGAAAGCCTTATGAATCCTAAAACATGTACATTTTAATTTGATATGTTCTTTTAGCATTTCTGTTAAACATTTTCATGAAGTAAATGGCACAATAATTATTTTAATTGTAGCTGAAATTATTGAAAGCTGAAATTTCAACAACCCTTACAATTATTCACATTTTTAACAGAACTGTTTTTTGCTCTTCACAGGATCTCAAAATACAGACACATAATATTGTTGTACAATTTAATTCACCAAGCTCCAATGAAAAATGAGACCCAATTTGTAAAAATAAATTAGTAAGTATAGAAGTTTAACAAGCTCCTGGCGATGTTAAAAAATTCTTGTTATAAAACCAGGCTCTTCACATAGTGGTAGGATGAGAGACACGAGGCATGCTGGAAAGAAGGAGAAACTTTTCCCCCCACAAGGACTGTTCAGCAGCAGGACGGGCTGGGCAAAGCTGTGGGCAGCCTGGGTTGGCTTCACAGCTGACACTGTGAAGCAGAGATTTTTCAGCCTCATGAGACATTGGGTTTCAAGCTTGTACTAATGTCAGTTATCGCACACAATTTCAAGAACCTTGCTGGGTATGCATCTGTGCACTAATTTACTGTCTTTACAACCTGACTTCTAAAATCCATTTGTTCGTTCGATCCTCCCACTGACTTCCTCGGGCCTTGGTTCATGCCCTTAAAAATCCCTCAAGCCCTGACCTGCAAAACACTCCTGCTTATGCTTCAACTTCATGTCTGTAAGCGGTTTGTTAGGTTAGTGAGAAGATGCATGCATGGTTAACAAGAAGATTGCTGTACAAGGCTTTGGATTGGACTAGAGGCTGTCTTTGTTTTGGGATTCTGTACAGTACTTAGCATGTGTTTGGCACTAAATACAATATAGCATTATAATTTGCCTGTATACCTATTTCTTAAGAATAAGATGAGCCTTCAGAATAATGCATTTTAAGAAATGTCTTCATTAGTTCAACTTAAAACAAAAGAGAAAGGTAGCCCTTTTCCCTATCCAGTTTTGATGAAGTTTCCCATGGACAGAAGCAGATTTGCCTTAGGCATGGCCTGTATCACTTCAGAGGGCTCCATCTCGGAGTCATTCCCCTCAATGATGGCTTGAGACAGCCATCTGTGCAGACCAAAATGCACCCTAGACAGTAAAACCAATGTAGAGTTTGTGGAAGCAGATACTAAGAACCCTTGAACTCTGCAAAACATGAGTATTTGAGATTTTATACCCAGTGAAATGTGAAACCTATTAGGATACCCCATGTGACGACTTTAAGCTGTTCAAGTTTTTGCAATCATACAGAAAAGCAGTAATGACAATTGCATGGCACGTACTTGCTTTTGCCTGAGGTCAAATGCCTTTTTCTTTCGAGACATGTTGCTTTAATCTTGTCGTGGTTTAACCCCAGCTGGCAAGTGACCACCACACAGCCACTCGTTCACTCCCCACCCCAGTGGGATGGGGGAGAGAATCAGAAGAGTAAAAGTGAGAAAACTCATAGGTTGAGATAAAGACAGTTGAGTCGGTAAAGCAAAAGCCACACACATGCGCAAAGCAAACCAAGGAATTCAGTCACTCCTTCCCATGGGCAGGCAGGTGCTCAGCCATCTCCAGGAAAGCACGGCTCCATCACGCGTAACGGTTACTTGGGAAGACAAACGCCATCACTCTGAATGTCCCACTCTTCCTCCTTCTTCCCCCAACTTTATGTGCTGACCATGATGTCATATGGCATGGAATACCCCTTTGGTCAGTTGGGGTCAGCTGTCCCAGCTGTGCCCCCTCCCAGTTTCCTGCACACCCCCAGCCACTCGCTGGTGGGGTGGGGTGAGGAGCACAAAAGGTCTTGGCTCTGTGTAAGCCCTGCTCAGCAGTAATGAAAAAATCCCTTTTTATCAACAGTGTTTCCAGCACAAATCCAAAACACAGCCCCATACTAGCAACTATAAAGAAAATTAACTCTACACCAGTCAAAACCAGCACAAATCTGCATGGGCTTTGCCAGCCTCCATGTGGCTTTGCTGTTAACTATGGCATTCTCTGACATGGGATACCCAAGCAGAAACATTTGTCTGGTGATTTCCTACTGCACTGTCAACATACGTTACCTGGACTGACACACCTTGCACCAACATGCAGCTGGAACAGGATCTTGGCCTGAACACCCTGGTAATGAAAACAAAAGCCCTTGGAAGTGCAGCTAGAAGAATCAGAGGTATGTTTTGTGGTTTCCAGCAGCCAGTCTAATTGCCTCCAACCTGTACGCAATAATGGGTAGAGGGGACTGTGAACAACGTTTTTCATTTTCCATGAAGTCACAACAGGTTTTAGATTTTGGGACTTGGTCACCGATAGGTGATCCCTTAACCGTTGTTCCTGATAGGATCATTAAAACACACACCACACCGATACAAGACATCTTAGTTATAGATTTGTCTGCATAAACCTTCAGAGGCTTTGCTTAAGTCAGCAGTGACTGTCTTACTAGCCAGGCTTCCCTCGCTGCTCCCCACTGCACCCCCAAGTGTAGTTACCAGGTCTGGCAGCAGAGACTGAAGGTGGATGTCACTGCACAAATCCAGCCTACAGCCTGGGGATCAGGCAGAGCTGTAATCCTCCCCCTCAGGGAAAGGTTTTTGGACTCCAATTTCATCAAGCAAAAGGTGACCAGCCCTAATTCCATCACCAGAAGTGACACAGACTAGCAAGGCACTGCTTCTATTTGTATTCTGTGTGGGTGGAAGAATATAGCATCAAATATCCAAATGCCAGAGAGGAGTGAAAGTTCAGACACAATTTGTACCTACTGCTTTCTGTTAGCTAGCTGCAGGCAGACCTGAGCTTGTGAGAGCAAACAAATTGAGTTAGACCAAAGAATCATCTGTTAAAGACTAATAAGCAACATCTATCAAGAACTGCAAAAACAATGTCTGTAATATGTCTTGGATCACCACATGGGTGTTCTGGATCACTCTGGTCCTCTGTGTCTCTGTACTGATTGTGAAAGAGGTCTGCACCATCCTGCTAAAACCAGGTCAGCTACAGTTGTAGTACCTGTAGGTGCTTACATTTGTCTCTGCAGATCTTGGTTTTGTTCCTGAGGTACACAAATCATACAACTGTATATTTTGCTTACAAGAGCGAGCAAACTCATCGTGCTCCACCAGCAAATGAAATAACTAGGCTCAGAGTAGCACTAAGTCAATATATCCTTGATCCAAACAGGAAGACTGTTGAACAAAAGCCCTTGTGTCATTGGAGGGAAATGTTCAGCTAGGGCCCTGTGGGTTGGAGGAACAATTTTAAAGAAATTGGTTCTACTCTCTCATCTTCTCTAAAAATACATAAAATTGTTCTTGCTGTTAAATTACCATTTGCTGGTACCTGGCAGACTCCTAATTGATTAGAGAAAACTAATTCAATGCAATGAATTATTTGCAAGTGAAGTATCTGAAATATCTACTTTATTAATATTTTTGACTTAAAATTATTATTTTATTCAGATGCCTAAGATAAGAGCTTGTTGTAGCCCAGAAAAGTAACTTAAAGGCTGAATAAAACCAATCCCTGGTGCAAAAGCAGCTCAGCAAGTAGTCACATCAAGGATGAGCTCGTCCCAGCATAACTCTGCTTATTTTATTGGCACTGCACCAAGGTAAATGTATCCAAACAGTTCAGAGTTATTCCCAGCTGGGGAAAAGAAAGTCATCAGGATGTGGAAGCAGTTTTTCCTGCTAAACTGTCTTGACCTTTCTTAGGAAAATACAGAATTTTCCAGTAAATAAAATTTCAACCAGACCTCCGTCATTGACCTCTGCATGAATTCAGGTTTAGCCTCCTTCCCTCCTGAGCCATGACCTTCTCCACTGGCAGAGGCCAAATCACACCCTCCTTCACACCTTTCACCTTTTCATCCAGCTAAGACCACCTTTTAGAAGTGGAAAATAATTTTTGTGGGAATCCCTTTTGTTCAGTATCTGAAGTTTCTTCTATTTGCAGCCCGTATTGATGGTCACATGTAAGGCTTTGATTTATAAGACAACATAATGAAATACAGCTCAGTGCTTCTGGCTCTTTGTAAGAAATTTCTTCAAAACACAGCAGCTTCACTAAATTCTGAGTCTACTTATGCTTCTCAGTAAACACTTCCCTCTAACCAGGCAGTTTCAATTTTTGTCAGGGCGGTATAAAGGTTTTCCAGTGCATCCCTAGGATGCAAGATGTTTCAAAGGATACCTGCACTCTTCCAAGTAACTTCTTAGTTCCCAGAGGAATGGGATCTTTAAGATAAGGTTTACTAGTAGACATCACACACAGTTTAACAAAATACAAGTCTAGGCATTTGATTATATAACAGCAAAGAACTACAGGGACAAAAAAAAAAAACCAGACCAAATTATTGAAAACTCCAGCTCAAACTTAGTCCTGCTCGATGATTGGCACCACCCGGTTCTGCTGCAGGGTGGGTCCGTGCACACATTACACTCCCTGGGCTGTGCTGTGTAGGGCTGTCCCTTCACATCAGTCAGCACCCACTGTTTGTACCCCAGCTTGGTCAAGATGCAAATATCCTGAAACCTGCTTTACTTTTTTTCCCCTCCTCCTTGATTAAGAGATGTCACTAAGTAGAGATCAACAGCTGTGAACATGGAAATATGCATTTCATTCCCCTTTTCTTTCCTAATCAGGGATCCTTGTTTCACTTAAAACCTCTGGTATCTGTAGTATGAACATTCCCCACTCTTCCCCTCACCGATTTTTCCTTTTTGCCGTCTTATCCTGACTTTAGTTTTTATCATGGCTTTTCACCAGCCATTTCAGTCTAGCCTTTTCCCACCTGTTGCAATACATCATAAGTAATGTATCTTGAGACACAAGAGCTAAGAAACACCTCATTAATGCCACAGACCCTGGCTTGTCCCCAGTACTTCAGAGATCAAGTGTCATACAGTGATAAAATAAATTACAAAATTGGGAATGGGGTGACTGGACTGAGTCATGCTATCCCCACACCATGTGGTTTGTAAGGTTCATATACTTTATATTACTTCCTATTTATAATCCTTAGCAGTGACTCACAAAACATGAGAGCCCTAAGCTGCCTGAAGCCTTCACTACCAACAGTCTGAGCACCATCCTTTCTAACCCGAGTCAAGTGTGATATCCAGCCTCGCACAGCAAGGGTTGAAAATAGCAACCTTCAGCTTCAAAATGCAGTGGGTTTTTGTACTTTGAGCTGCTTGCTCCACATAGGAGCAAGATGGGCAATGAATATGCTACTGTCTTAGCATGACTTCTTTCCTATCTCTTTATAAGCATCTATGGACACTCTACCTGGGCAGGACTAATCCCATCTTGATTCCTTTCCACTGGATAATGCCTCATTAGACATCCTTTTTTCTGAAAACACCAACCAAACAAACAAAAAAACCCCAAACAAACAAACAACCCACGTAACTTCTATTTTTTCCCAGCTCTCAGATTTTTGGTTTAGTCAGGGTCAGTTCCTTTAGACTGTGTATGCATGTGTGTGTGTATGATACATTTTGGTTTTTCATCTCTAAGAGCCGCAAAGATAAATCTCTCGGTATCAGTTCCTGCAACATCCTTTTCTTTGCCCATAGCAAATGTGCCAGTCCAGACCTACCTGGGAAGATGAAACAGATATAGCCTTCCTGCCAATTTCTGTGACTATATGACACCTTTCCACCCTTTCACTGGCCTCTGCCGCCTCAGACATGGGCACTTCTGTGTTTACTCCAAGAGGCCCTTCTCTCCTGCCACAAGACATCCTATCACCACAGGCAGCAGCAGGGGCTGTCCCCCATGTATCAGCTGACGATGCCAGCCTGACTTTTCCAAAGTGGATTTTCAAAGAAGTACTTTCACATTTTCTCTTCATTTTGATCCACTTCCCTAATGCTTCTGCGTTACCCTCCTCTCAGTCCATCTGAACACTCTCCTTTGCCATGGTATCAACTAAGCACTGGACAATGACTGGCATGTCTTGTCAAGTACATGCCACTACCCTTCCAGCTCACCTACTGTGACTAATACCAATATATGATGATGACCATCTGAGCAGAATTTGGATACATTGATCAATGGTTCATGGTTTCCTTGATACACTCCACTGGTATGGTTTTTATTGGGTTGATTTGGCATTTGGGAGGGGGGAGGGGGGTGTTGGGTGTTGTTTGTTGTTTTTTTTTTGGGGGGGTGGGGGGGAGGCTGACCCTCTGTTTTCATCTCCTGATTAAGAAGTGTCCTCTACAAGGACAAGAAAGATTTTGAAATAGAGTCTAATGAAAGAAATTCCCAGTTCAACTGATGGAAATATGACAGCACTGAGAAGTTTCAGTCAAAATGATGTAACAGGCTCAACTTGGTCTTCTACCACTCCTTTTGGTCAGCAACCTCCCCACAAAAGACATAAAATACCACTGCTTAGACTTGTTAGTATTTAGTACTTACAGCATATAGATGCAAGTTACAGCACAAAGTTCTGTAGTAGTCATGCTCAATGATACTGTGCTGTGTTTATCCAAGGCCATACCTTCATAGGACACTGTTAACTAAGTCAAGGTTAATATCTCCCACCGGGGTTTTCCCGTGGGACTCTGCATTCAAGCTGCAGTGTTCCTTCTTGTTTGTGATTAACACAACCAGAAAAATTGCACCATCGGCCAGAGTATTTTAACCACTTTTCCTGACCAAGCCACCACAAGGAAAACCCATGGCTCAATCACGGTTTCTCCATGTTACTTTCACCTCAACCAGATGCATCAGAATAGTTTGTACTTGAAAAAAAAATCAAACTGTGCTTAACCACATTAAGAGAGCAAAATGCATGTTAGTGGGAAACACCTAAACTGGAAGTGACATTAGCCCTCAGGGATGATTTCCACTAACCAGTGTAGCTATCCTGGCAGGCTAGAAACTATTACACGGGGAAGATGTTATCTAAGAATGACTAAAGCCCAGTGATGAGGTGCAAGGGGAGAACACACAGAGGAAAATTATTTTTTTTATGTCCTGGAGAAAATTTTAGATAGATAAACTAGTTTCAATGGGAAATATTCAGTTATCCCTAATATTTCATTTCTTTTATGTAAAAGAAAACAGGGCTTATGGCTTTAGGGTGTTTTTAGGAGATAATGGTCTGCTTTGTGAAAGTTTTTGATTTAAAGAAATAGTCCAAGCAAAACTATGTTTTCAGAAAGCCTAAATAATCAGACCAAAACAGTATTTCCGATGGTTATAGGGGCTCCAGTTCATCTTATCTCTCTGTGAATATAACATGATCTTTCATATCAGTGCCTAGGCATTCTGTCACGGTTTAGCCACAGCCAGCAACTAAACCCCACGCAGCCGCTCGCTCACTGCCCCCACCCCTGTGGGATGGGGGGGAGAATCGGAAGGGCCAAAGTAGGAAAACCTGTGGGTTGAGATAAGAGCAGTTTAATAATTAAAATAAAACAGTAATAATAATAATATAATGAAAAGGAAAATAACGAGAGAAAGAGAGAGGTGAAGCATTGGGAGGAGGGAAAAGACCCCCAAACAACAAGTGATGCAACTGGTCACCATCTGCTGACCGATGCCACCTGTCCCCGAGCCGCAATTGCTGCCTTCCCCAGCCACCTCCCCCCAGTTAATATACTCAACATGACCCCATATGGTATGGAATATACCTTTGGCCAGTTTAGATCAGCTGTCCTGGCTGTGCCCCCTCCCCTCCCGGCTTCTTGTGCACCCGGCAGAGCACGGGAGGGTGGGAAAGTCCTTGACTAGTACAAGCACTACCTGGCAACAACTAAAGCATCAGTGTGTTATCATCATTATTCTCATACTAAATCCAAAACACAGCAATGTACCAGCTACATTGAAGAAAATTAACTCTATCCCAGCTAAAACCATGACACATTCCCATTATGCCTCTATCCAACAAATACTAAAATTTCTTCAATTATTCTCCCCAAATATTAATATATGTGTTGTGGTTTCTTTTAAAGAAACTTTTCCACTGACAAGAAGAATGTAGGACAATTTTAAGCAGTCTGTAGCTCAAGGTCTATGTTTGTCATAGAAATATAGACAGCATAAGACCCCCCAGTTTGGCAGGCACCAGGTCTCACACTGTCAGAGTTTAATGAGCACAGAAACCAGCTGCAGAGCACCAAGCACCCAGCTGCAGCGCCGCTCTGCAGCGACAGGTATAGCACATTCTCCATTCAGGAATACCGACAGCATGGTGTTGTTCCAGGGTAAGGTCTCAGCTTCTTATAGAACCATATTCTTATCTATAAAGAACTGAATAGAAACAGACCAATAAACTAATCAGTGCTATCTTGACACAAATGACACTTTTTAGCTCTCTGCCAAAATTTTGCAGGTGTTTTTGATTGTACAGTTAAGCTATAAGTGAAGATTTGGTTATAGTACCTCCACTTGGCTGCTGGTGATGAAATCCAGCTGAACTTCTAATTTAATTAATATCATGCAGGCATAGGGAAAAAAAATCATATAATTCTATTAAGCTGGAATAGGTGAACATGCTAGTACACTGCATGGCTCAGTGTCACCGTTTGCGATACATTTACATGTGGCATAAGCTAGCAAGCAGTGAGGCCTGAGCAGTGAAATCTGCAGTCTTGTCTCAAAGTTACACTTGGTCAGTTCTTAACACTTTCTAGAAATTTTCCTCCACATTTTTGGTTCATGCCCCTGAATTCAATCGTAGCACTAAATGCTGTTAAACCACAGACTTTCCCAGGAACACTGGGCATTGCCTTCTGCAGTTCACAGCGTCAATGCTTCACCTCCACCTTTTTGTGAAGGGCTGCAGAGGCCAATGTCACAAAAATAGGAGGACAAGGCTTGGAGGCGCTTCAGACAGACATGGGGCATCGAACTACGAGTGCCAAACTGCAGTCCTCGAGGTAGGGTTTCCCCATCACACCAAAGCCCGTGTGAGGGTGCACTACATCTGAGATGAGTGGATGATAGTGGGAACAGCTAGCTGCATGGGGGGCTCTTAAAAGGAAGACAGTCATGAAGGCTTTATATTAAAAATAGAATAGGAACTAAGGAAATAAATTAAACTTCTGTCTTTGATCCCTTTTGTAATATCTCAATATGACAAGTTGGAAAGAGAGAAAAGCATACCTTAGAACACTGAGCAGAAGCCATAAAAGTTCAAAAATCCATCAGTAATCAGATATTTTTCACATACATGACATTTCAAAAAGAGAAATATGCCCATAGCCCAGGGCTGTCTATGGTCTTTGTCCATCCATAGATCCATATTCCAGCAGGCCATGCCATTTAGATGAACTAGGAAATTCTTCTCTTTCCCAATGAAATGCTAAGGTGGCACTAAGTCTGATTCAGGAAACCTGTGACCAACCTGCAGTCCTTGTAAGACACAAGGCAATTACCTTGTTTACCTGTGGGTCAAAGACTTCCTTTTCCCCCTCTCATTTTAATTAAAATGGGATAAGACATATAATTATTTGCATCAAGAAAAGTTCCATTTACAGCCATGGGCCTCCCTACCTGGTCCTCAGCATACACAGATAGGCTCTGTCCCATGAGCTTCAGTGCAGGTGGGCAACAGAAGATGGAGGGAAAGATCAGAATCACAGAATCACAGAATCACAGGATGGAAGGGACCTCAGGGATCATCTAGTCCAACCTATCTAGGAAGAGCACAGTCTAGACAAGATGGCCCAGCACCCTGTCCAGCCGACTCTTGAAGGTGTCCAACATGGCCGAGTCAACCACTTCCCTGGGGAGATTATTCCAGTGGGTGACTGTCCTCACTGTGAAAAATTTCCCTCTCGTGTCCAATCGGAATCTCCCCGAGAACAACTTGTGTCCATTCCCCCTTGTCCTCTCCATGGGGCTCTGTGTAAAAAGGGAGTCTCCATCTTCTTTGTAGCTACCCCATAAGTACTGGTACACGGTGATGAGATCCCCTCTGAGCCTCCTTTTCTCAAGGCTGAACAAACCCAGCTCTCCCAGCCTATCCTCATATGGCAGCTTCCCAGTCCTTTGATCACCTTGGTGGCCTTTCTCTGGACCCCTTCCAGCCTGTCCACATCCTTTTTGTATAGCAGGACCCAGAACTGTATGCAGTACTCCAGGTGTGGCCTGACAAGTGCTGAGTAGAGCGGGATGATGACTTCTTTCTCTCTGCTGGTGATGCCCTTTTTGATGCAATCCAGCACCCTGTTGGCCTTCTTGGCCGCAGCAGCACACTGTTCACTCATGTTGAGCTTTCTGTCCACCAGGGCCCCCAGGTCCCTTTCCACAGAGCTGCTCTCCAGCCAGGTGGATCCCAGTCTGCGCTGCACTCCTGGATTATGTTTCCTCAGGTGCGTGACCTTACACTTGTCCTTGTTGAACTTCATAAGGTTCTTGCTGGCCCACTCTTCCAGCCTATCCAGGTCTCCCTGCAGAGCAGCTCTCCCTTCTGGAGTGTCTACTTCCCCACTGAACTTGGTGTCATCAGCAAACTTCACCAGGCTACACTTCATCTCGTTATCCAGATCACTTATAAAGATGTTGAATAACATTGGGCCCAATATCGATCCCTGGGGGACTCCACTAGTGACAGGTTGCCACTTGGAAAAGGAGCTATTTACCACCACCCTTTGGGTGTGGCCTGTTCTCAGCTTTGTTCTCAGCTTACAGGTGAAAACCTGAGACAGGGGAAAGGATGAAATACCCATACTCCTGGTAGGAGACTTCTACTATAAATGTTTCTTCAGTTTTCTGCCACGACTGTGCAGCTCAACTGTGTAGTCTAATTCCACTTCAGGTTGCACAATTCCTGTATATGGACAAGGCTCAAATACTACCTAAAAATGAAATACACAACACTCTTCCAATCATCATGCCATGCAGACTACACTCAAATTCAACAAAAGCCTCAGGAGGTTGAAAGCTCCATTACCCATTTTACCTCCCTGACACCCTGATTTAAGCAGCTGCCTATTGCTGATTTCCCACATACCTCTTTACCAGCTGATCGCAAGTACCTGCAAGTAATACTGTGAACATAACACACCTGCAAACAGCAGCTGTTCATCCTGAATGCAAATAAGAGTTTTTCCAAGCAGCAATCTCCTATGATGTGGAAGAGTTTCTTTTGGCTTTAGTCAGTTAGAGAGACACATTTTAAAAGCTGAGGAAGGAGAGCAACTCTGAAAGAAAATGCAGTTCTGGAAGGCAATTAATGGAGCAGATAAAGTTTTTCATGAGGCTTTAAATCTGGAAATATTTTGGGAGGCTTTTGAAGAATATTTTGCTTCAGTCAACCAAAAACCTGTTCTTGCAATCAGCAGAGAAATCTATATTCTTGCAAATTGGCACCAACTAAGAAGCACAGTGATGCTGAAACACAGACTTATTTTCACCAGTGCTGGAGCACTGAACTTCGCCAGCTCTCCCAGAACTCACCCTGGCATATCATGGATGCCAGAGACTGATTCATGCTGACTCCTGACAACTGGGTGGGTGGAAAAGGCTACTCCCCATTTTTTAAAAATTATTATTTCAGACATCCCTGAGAAATTAATGTAAAGAGGGAGGAATTAAAGAGTTTTGAATGAAGAGAATTGCCTTTAAGGAAAGGTCACTGGTCACCTGCTGGGACAAAGTAGTCCTCGAAGTGAAGTATCAAACCATAGGAAGGCAGAGATTTATTTTTCCCACATGGTTGGACATGTATATTGATAAAAATGCTTCACAGAGTTACCCCAAGTGAATGGAGTGACTTAAATACTATATGAAAGCTTGTAAACCAATCTCTATTAGATGCAGGGAACTGACATGACATGGTTTTACCTGATGTCTACTGATTGCTGATTTTTCCACCTTACACTGAAATAGCTGATACTGGCCTTCATGTGACTGTCACGTTAGATATCTCTTGGGTTCGATCTGCTGTTGCATTCCTGTGAAAAACAAAATGTTACTTAGCAAAAATAAGATGGAATAAAAGTCAGGGAACAAAGACTAAAGCCCAGAAAATATTGATATATCTTAACAATTTTTATTTGCAGAAAACCCCAAAAATTAACTTCAGCTGATACTATGACCCATATTTCTTTTCAAATAAAGATTTATTTTATTACTTGGTGGACACCTGCAATTAAGAGTGGAAGTAAAAAAAAAAGGACACTACACATCTTAGGAAGTCAAAATACTTCTTGCACTCATCACTGTGGGATAACATTGGACAGAGCTGCAGAGTCCCAGGGAGAAGGTAGAGCTGATAAAGACACTGTAGAGGAGTCTAGTGGGGCCCTAATTCTTGTCTGGCACATTCTCTAGTGGCTCATCCTGAAGGGTGTAAAGTAGGTTGATGCATTTGATTAGCTAGTTTTGAAATCCACTTTAATGAGTCACTGATGGATATGCATGGGACAATTCTATTGGGCCTCTGATAACACACCACTCAAGGCTAAGAAGTTATGGAAATTATTCTTGGCTGGACAACCAGCAGCAAACAGGCAACTGGATGCACAGAAGAATGATACAGAAAATTTTACCCTCATTGTTTATAAAAGGAGCACTTCCAACTGCAACAGGAAAATGGCTAAGGCAGAGCAGCTTTTCAAAGACTTAAAAAGTGGGGAATATCATTGAGGAACATATCTGCAAAAGCCCAAGTGGAAAAGGGCTAAAGACAACATTGCTAAACAGATGAGCTGATGTTGTGTCAGCCCTCAATATCTATCACCTGGTGCAAGCATCTTCATGGGCATCAGAGCACTTTGTCCTTTCTGTGGAAAGCTAAGAACTGCAGGCAGCAGGGTCAAATTCCCTGCAGTTTGCTCTGTTGCATCCCACATCACCTAAACACTGTGTACAAGCGTAGTGCTGCAAATCTGGATGCAGCCCAGAGCAACGCGACTGTCCTCTCCTGTTGTACTTCTGAAGGTGCAGTGGTTAAGCGAGCTCCAAGGAAGGTGTTTGGACAGCAAATGCAGGTGGAAGGACTTGTATCTTTTTACAGAACAACTGCTTTCAAGTGCAAATAGATATTCCATAGCAAGCTTATTTTGAGGGGAACTGATGGTAGTAATTTCTTCTTTTGTACTGCCACGATCTTCAGACACATAAACCCACCACAAAGTTAAAAAAAAAAAGGCTTAACACCCAGAGAAGTCACCCTCATGGATTGACAGCTGGGAAAAAAGGAAAGAAGGTTAAATAAGTGGTCTCTATTTCAGAAGCTAGGGTTTCAGAAGCAGCTGCTGAGTGCTTTTCAGAGTCTTAAGTACACCTGCTTCTTCAAACTAGTTATCACTGTGAACTGTCATCATTAACCAAGGAAACTCAGAGTCACTTATACCTGACCCAAGTGCAGCAGCCTTGTGCACTTAACAAGGCAGCAAGTCCTATGCTTTATTAAAATGCAGAAGAAAGCCAGGTTACTCTATGTTGTGTCCATGTTTTTGTTGTTTTGTGAAGATGCTGGTGAGCGCACAGAACCCTTATGAAGTCAGGCCATTTAGCTTTGGTTCATAAATATTAATTCAGCATTCACAAATATTAATTCAAGGCACCCAACCTCAAACATTTGGAAGTCTTGCCTCCTTTTTATAATTATTAATTGCACAATGATATTTTAATTAGAAATAGATAATTACCAGTATATTAATTCTGTTCTACTGTTTTGGAATCAATATGAGTTTATCTGCACAAAAAGAAGGACCTCAAGTGTTTGGCACTATCTTAAGACTGGCAAATGTCTCACTATATTGCACGTAAACCTTATGCAAAATACATATTTTACATCTAGATGCCTACTATATGATATAGAGAGGTATCCTTAGGGCTTGGCCTGTAAGAGTAATTGAATTTTCCCCATCCACAGCCTTTTATAGAATCAGAGTAAGGCAGAAGCTCTAATCAGTTTCAAATGAGAATGAAAAGTCTGTCAGGCTTGACAAAAGCATTTTGCAGAAACCTAATGAAATCTGAAGGTGACTGATAATATGCTAACAACATACTGTTTCAGTGGGATCACTTGAATTTTGAAGGGTCAAATTACCCCTGTAAGAAAGCCCAGTTTGACAAAACCAAAGCAGAAAAACCAACAAAAAGTTGAGTAGCTTCTAGCAGGGACTCCCTACTGAACCATTCTTCCAAGACCTGCAGTGTCAGGAATTAGTAATGCCTGGTGTGTTTCTCAGGGTACCCAAATGCTTGCCAAAGCAGTGGGTCTAAGATCGCTGCCCTGCAACAGTGATCTCATTGGCATTGTTTCAGGCTTTGTCTCTAAGTGGAAGGAAATTTATCTTATTTTTTTCTCTCTGAACAGTGTTACCCTTCTGAACTTCCCCTACCCTAAAACTTTCAGGTTTTTTTTACCCTCCTTTTATTTTAAATGCATATTATTTGTAACTGGTAAGCAGAGAGAGCAACAGCTTCAAGAAGAGGAATAAGTTATTCCCCCCACCCAGTGCTGAGCTCTTTATCCTCTAATAAATGCCTTTTTCCTTTTGAAAGTGGTTATCAAACATTTCAATATTCAGTGGGCCAAGGAATACAGCAGCTATGGCTGATTCATTCTCCCGATACTCTCCAGCAAGTTCCTGGTGTTACTGTAGTGAATAGTGAATTATCCATACAAGAGGAGCAGCCTCTGGAGGGACAATCAGGAGAAAGACACTGAACTCCCTTGTCCCAGATGATTAAGATGGTGTCCTGAGAGACAGAGAATAATCACTCCAAATCTTTGCGGCAGGACTAATGAAGACTGATTTCTTGCAGCTACAGTACAATTCCCCAGCTCTGCACCCATCCCTCCCTCCTCCCCTGCTGTAACCTCAGCTCCCCTCCACGTCCTCAGCTGCCTCTGCAGGGCTGGCGACGGCACACACTGCATGCCCCTGGAGCTGGAGGTGTGCTGGTCAGCCAGCCCGCCGCTGCCAACAACCCTGGTGAGCATGCGACCAACAGCCTCATGGCTGCACGGGGGAGGCATTATCGGGGAGGCCTGGAATCCCCAAATCTTTGGCATCCCCACCTTTCTATCAGATTTGATTGGAACTAATCAATGAGTTGGGTGTATTACTGCTGAAGGAGGCAGACATTTCTGAGACAGCACATGGGTAATTTTACTTCCCATACAAAAGTCAAGGAGGGGAAAAAAAACAACCTTTTTGTCACAACCTTAATAAAAAGGCAGTGTTTTGGAAGCTAGAAGAACCGGGATGTCTGCATAGCATTTCTGAGCAAAAGTTCAGGCATCAGTCTGCTAGCACGGCTGCTCTGTTCCTCAACCTTATTCTCCCTCTGCTGTAGTAATTTCTAGTAAAGGGCTTACAGGTCTTAATGCTGCCGAGTTCCGCACAAGCTACACTTCAAACCTTGGACTCTTGCTCAGATTAGAAAAACATACGTTTCAGCAGGTCATTCACATATGGCAAAGAGGCATCAAAAATCTATTCAGGCAGCGAATTAATCATGTACTGAGGTATTTCTTCCAGAGATGCAGCCATTGCTTTCATAACAAGTCAGACTCGATGCAAGTAAAGACGTGGACAAAATATACTTCCAGTCTCATTTCTAATTCCAAGTTCTCCTCTGTTTTTACAATGAAAAAAAGTAGAAAAATCCAAAGAAGCCTGGAAGCAGAGCTGTACTGTAACTTCACACATGGAAAGAAAAAGCATTTGGCTGCATTCAAAAGTTCTTTTACAGCTGACATATGGACTATAACTTTTTTAGTCAAATAGAGATGTTTAATCGTACACTTCAGGCAAAGCATTAAGGCTTTGGGTTTAGTAATGAATGTATAAAGGGACTGTGTTTCAGAGCAGCACCCTAAGAAAGTGCAGCTTGGGACATCTAGTTTGCTCCCCCTTTGATGGCCCTGATGCACTGTGAGGGGAGGCTTTGAGAAGTGCCAGGATCCCAGTTTGTAAGCAGGGAGCTGCCAAAGTCTGGGTGCCATTCATAGTACCAGGAGGGGACCCTGCAGGGAAGCAGGCAGGGGTGAGGCCAGAAAGACCTCGTGGTCAGAGGCAGAACTAGGCTGGTAAAAGCCTGTGTTTCAAGGCTTTCCTGGTACCCCTCACCAGCCCTGCAGTTACCCAGCAGTCCTGGTCACAGGCAAACCCAGTGTTATCATGAGCGTGCTTTAAAGCAACCTCATGGCACCTGGATAACAAATCACACAGATTTCCAGCTATAGAGTATACCTCTCGGTAACAGGTCTCATATTTAGTCCTGAAAGTTCCTGATCTAGTAAATACTTATTTGGCCAATGACTCATCAGTAAGATCCACTAACTAAACTGTAAAAAAGCCCACTGGACTAAATTACATGTTAATGTAGAAATGGCCCGGGACCTCTGGAGTCAGCCCTGGTGATCACCACAAAAAAAAGCGAGTTCAAACCCTAGCCAAGCAGAAGTGAGGTGCAACGCAGGTGGGGTGGAACAGAGCTGCTCTTCTGGGTGTTAAGGAAACACAAAAACAGGTATGAAACAACTTACAGGCTGAGATTTAAGATGAAAAAAAAATCTACTTAAATAAATTAAGGAGATTTACTTACTGCTATTTTGTGGCTCATAACGCAGTCCCAAGACTTTGAATCTTAACTTACAAAAGTAGTCTTGAAACGCATATTTTTTAAAAAGTGTATTCAAGTCCTGACAAATTCTCAGGAGTTTAACAGTTTGGAAAGCTGGCCTTGTTTCTGCACTAGGAACTCTTTGTCATTTGCCTAGACTAGTTAATAAGATTCCTTTAAAATACCTAAAACTAATTTTTAAATTAATGAGCGCGAATAACTTCACAAAGCATTATAAATTAATTAAAGTATTAAATGCAACTTCTCTACAGATTACCAAGCTATTAAAGTTCCCATTTGTGAATATTATTAAAAAATGTATACAAAAATCTCCTTTTCTATTTAGTTTTAGAAGGAGATTTAAGCTTTCCAGTTAAATAATCTTCATGTGAATTCTTGTGAGGAAAAAGAGAAGATTCTCCTAATACCAATTTTCAGATGAGGGAAAAGATAAGCTATTTTATATGCAAATATAACTGATTTCATTTAATTGTTCCTGAGGGAACCAGAAGATTTGTATGCAAACTTCTTGCCAACTGGTAGCGACTTCAACCTCCTAATTTTTTTTCCTCTTAAAACTTTAGTTAATAACTGCACCTTCCTATTAGAAGGGAGTGCAGTCCTACAGGGCACTGTACTGAACACCTCCATTCCCCAGAGATGTCAGCAGAAGCTGAGGGTGGTGGGACTTGGCTGTGGAAGTTCCTCACTGCTGCACTGCAGAGAGAAGTGCTTGGCACCTCAGAAGTCCAGCAAAGCAAAAGCAAATTTCCCTAAAAATAGTGCTGTAAAAAGTATTTCTGAGCCTACCATTAGAAAACTCATTTTAAACAGGGAAGTGGGGACCAAAATGATCATGCCAATATATCTAAGTGAAACATCCTTTGCTGATATGCAAGTTCTGTGCTGTTCCCATGGCAAGTGGTAGAAACACATAACTCACCGGCACAGCCAGGCACTCAGGCAAGACAAATAATCCGTCATCAGGAAGCTTAAATTTCATCTTTCATCTACCTTTCACCCTGTGGGAAAAATCTACAGGGTGTCTGGTAGGGGAAGGCATTTTAAAATTACATTGTCACAAACACAAAACCCATACCATCTATTTGCAAAGAGACTGGTCTCAAGCTAGCACACAGCTGGGTTTTATGCTGCATCAGAAAGACCTTTTTTGGTGCTCTCTCATCCTGTTGAGCATATCTGTGGATCTCTCCAAGCAACAGATCCTTGTCTCTGCTCAGTTAATTTATCAATTTTAAAATTTATATACAAATCCACATTGATTTAGCTAATCGCTTCATGTGGTCTAAACACTTTATAACCCCCCTAAAAAGGCAGATTTACGGTAAACTCTTACATAAGCCTTAACCATTAGTTTAGAAAAGGGAGACATCTAAGTAGGCTAGCATAGTCAAAGCTAGGGACACCCGCTCAGCATTTTGACCCATTTGCCACAGAGCTTTGCAGTGGTTTGCTGTGTCACACACCTTCACATCAGCAGGTATGTAGAGACAGCAAATAGTTGGGGCTTTTTCTCTCTCCTGAATCTGCACTACTGCTTCCAGATCTCAACACAAAGAATTTAAGGAGCGTGTTACTCTCACCAGTCCTGTGGCTTTATCGACCTGTTCCTCTTCGGTGCAGATTATGCTCTTCAGAAGAGGAGATTTCATTTGCATTCAGCTGATCACATGCCCACCCCAGGCACATGCAGGGTCTCACCTCTTCCCGCACACCCTTCAACCACCTCTCACACTATGTTTTCTTGCAAGGCAACGTGGTTCAAGTACGACTCACAGCCTAATGGAGTAATTCTACCTTCAAGAAAACCCCAATGTGTGTTTGGGGGTGTGATGAATTTAATACTAGAGAAACCAAAGTAGTACTCCAGCTGCCAAGTCCACCCCTCCAACTGCTGACAATCATGCAAACATATCCTTTTTGGTATGTTTCAGTCCAGCCTTCTGTCTGGAGTGAAGTGCTAGTACATGTACCAGGGTGTACAAAATGTTATTCAATACCATGTTATAAACTCAAGATCAGTTTTAAAATAAACATTCCCTAAAGAGACCACAACAGAAAGGCTGATTAAGAGACTTAATTTTTTCTTTTAGGTTGTTACCCATAGTTGCTGAAAAAGACTGGTCACTTCCCAGCTCCCATTAGCATCACATCGTTGGTTTGAGCTCTTTTCTCCTGCTTTTTCCCATTAGTGACCAGGGCAGTACTCCAGATACAGAGTCTATAATTATTATTTTGGCATTACCCTTAAAGTTAGACTTCTGCAAGTATAGCAGTACTGTAAAGAAGCTAAAGGTAGCCTACACAGTTTTTACCCAATTCCTTAATGCAAACCATTTCTGAAGAAAAAGTTAAATCAACTTCTGCTGTCCCAGTGCGAGCTCTTCATGTTATTCCACAGCAGATGCTGTTTCATGCTGAATAACGCCATGCTGCATTTGCCTGTAGGGAGGCAGGGTTAAAAAAATAGAAATAGAATATTTGTGCATGAGAAAGTGTTCTTGAGCCTGGTCTAGCAAGACTGTTTGAGGTGGAAAGGCATTCAGCAGTGACACTGCAGAGCTCCTGGCCGCTGCCGGCTTCCCTTCCACTGCTACACAGGGGCATGCAGGCGTCTCCAGCACTGACAACAGAAGCACAAGCTAAAATGAAAGCAGTTTGTTCCAAAGCACGGTTCAAATTTGGCCATAGGAATCTTAGAGTTTGTTTCCCCAGATGACTTAAGACTTTGATTTCATGATTGCACTTTTTCTACTCAGAGCAGTTGTGTAAATGTTTAGATGAACAAAGCTAGTATTTTTGTTCATAGGTAAATATAAAATGTTGAAAAACAGTATCTGCTGCAGATGCTGTGCATGCAATATTTAGCTCCAAGTATAGCTGGAACATTAGCTGCACCAATGATTGAATACAGGAATTGTCTTATATTATCTATTGTTCAAAATGATATAAAGATATGATTAATGATTCAAAATTTTGTAGCCATTACAAAGTCTGGTACATCAGATCCACAACAATTATCTCAAGCTCCTTCTTTATGACTTGAAGACCATCACATTGCTGTTCTCAGAAAAACCCAAAAGAGTGTAATACTCTGTACATTAATCTATGGATTAAAGCCTTTGTCAACAAAAGCCAGTATCATGTCATTAAATATGTTGCTGAGTAAGAAATGGAAGTTGTTATTCAGCTGGAAGTGGGAGAAGCAAAACACCTGCATGGCTGTCTCAGGCTTTATCACTGATTTTAGGAGTGATTTTTGCATGGTTCGTCAGCTTTCCCATCTATATGCAGAGGGTTTGGAAATTGGCTGAAGCCCTTAAATAAGTATAAAATTCCCATGAATGGAACTGAGCATGCAAGAAGTACTGCTGTGATGAAGCCATGGAAATTATGTTAGTTAATTTTCAGCAAAACAGATTAAGGAACAAAAATGTAGCAATTAAGTAGGTAAAATTTCAAGAAAGAGTTAAATCCTAGAGCTAACAAAATACCTATGTGTAACATCAGCCTTCTGCTTGAAGCCTCTTTCCTGACTCCTTGGCTTTCTTCTAAAACCGTAGCTGTCAGAACATCATCACCTGAAGAAGATACTTGCTAATCAGACAGTAATTATCACCCACTCACATTCTAGAGCTGTCCAGTTTAATGTACCAGGTTACATTTCATTTTAATTCCTATACGCTAACTCAAAACAACAAGTTCCTCAAAATGGCTTTATATGTTTTAATTTGCACAGTGTTGCCAGTCTGTTGGCTCAGGCTAGTTAAAAACAATAAATATAACCTAAAACCACACATGATCTGACTACTGAGCCAATGCAAAAAAAAAATCTTGAAACAGACAAGTGAACTTGATCTGAAAACTGACAATTATACAGACCAACTCATGTAATTTTGTGGCATTTATAGGAATGAATTATCACTAGTGTGAAACATGAATTGCTTGTAAAGCATTTTAGAAGTCAATAAAACATTCATGTACTCAATAGATATGAGTTTTTTCTAAGTGTTCTTTCAGAGGTAGCTTATGAAAAACGCTACAAGTCTTGCAACTGAGTCTAAGCACTTTGATATTGCTAGATCAATATCAAATAAGTCCCTCTTAGTCTGAGCCCCCTACATTTAAAAAGTTGTTTTGATCTAGCAGTTCAAAGTAATCAATGGATTTTTGTCATGGATTTCACTATAAGTAATTGAAATGTAATCTGATATTTTACTTACACATGGATTCAGTTTTTAGCAACTGCAAGCTCATTTCTGATGCTTAGTTGTACCCCATTAGTTGTACTTGCTCAGTTATTTGACTTCCCACAGCTTCTACGTCACCACTGCTGAGAGAGGAGTTGCAGCCAGCAGGGATTTTGTCCAGAGGATTAGAGTCTCTGTGGGATATTCAGGAGCAGCATGAGATGGGGCTGGAGACAAGGCTACAATGCAGGTCTAAGGGCCATCTAGGACATAGGGCCAAAAAGCAGGACTAAAGAGTAGCACACGACATAACTCAGGTTAGGGCCAGGTCTGAGCTTAAATGAGGTTCCTGAACCCATGGTCAGGGGCTGAGGAGAGGTCCCAGGAGAGGCTGGTCAGGGCCATTAAGGCCCATCCGTGCTCTCAGGGCACTAGCAATGAGAAATGAGAGGATGAGGAGTCAGACTGGCTGCAGAGCTCAGGGGTTTATGGAGAATTTGATGTAGCTGGATAGTAAACCTAGGATGAAAAGTAAGTCATAACATGTGGAGATCTCAAATAAGAAACTAGGACTGGAATCCAGGTAGCAGAGGTGCCAAAATCCATGAAAGAAAGATGTTGTATTGGCAACTAATAGGAGTGTAAAAAATCCAACAGTAGAGTTGAAAGAAATGAATGGAGTTCGACATGCAAACTTCCCCAAGGTGGGGAAGTAGGACTGATGGTGCAACGCAATGCAGAGATAAAGTTGAAATACTCAGTAGACACTCAGGCAGAAATAAGTCTGGGCTGTGAAACCATGCTCTTCCCCAAAGTCTGCAGGTTTCTTATCTCTTTTCTTTCTGTTGTTGGGTGACTAGTAGTGTGTCATATTCTCTCTCCAGAGATGGTCCCCAGATAAACTATCAAATCACAGTCAGGTGATAGAGGGCAGAGAAATAATTGCACAGACTCCACTTTCTGATGACTGAGGTGAAGGGCAACATCACTTCATATTTCTAGATTTTCACATTTTAAAATTTTTTTTAGAACAAACACCACCCTCTATCAAAATAGAAGAATGCAAAGGATTCAATGGTTATGAAATTACAAAACTTGAGTTGCTGTGACACTTATTCTGCTTATCTTCATCCCAAGAGTTCATGCTTTATGATACATGTATAATTAACATGATGACACAGAACATCTTTTTACCCACATCATGCTCCATCAAGCACACAGATGGGCCTCTTCTGCTGATGCCTCTGCATTGCTCAGCTCATTTGATAGATGATGGAAGGTGTATGGTGAAAAACATGAGAGGAAAGTTATTCTTTTGACCAAAATGCTGCTAAGGGAAAGCCAGGAAAGTGAATTTGTCCACTGTGGTAGTTTTCATACATACACTGAGCATGTCAATCACACATATCTTTACCTTAAGGTTGCCCTTACATTTTGTGCTTAAGTTCCCTCTCTGTAAAATGGGAAATAAGGGGATGATATTATTGCAGATGTGCAAGTAAATAATGGTTTTCCAAAACACTTCTTTTACTTCACAATGCAGATTCAGTCATTAATAATGAGGAAAAATTGAAGCTTACTGACTGAGTACTACCTGTCTTCTGCCCGGATTCAAGCAGCACCCCGGGGGAAAAGCATTTTTATGTATTGTATGTGGCTAAAGAACATAAAAGAAAGCCTTTTCACCAAGACCTGAATTGAGCTTGCACTACACAGGCAATTTTCTTAGCGTTTTCTACTACTGGGTATTTGACTCCACTATCTGCATAATGTTCCTTTGACCATTTCTTTGAGCGTATGATGTACCTAAAGTTAATGTGCTCTTCTGGATACTTACAGCAGGATTAATGTAACTCCAGCTGAGGCTGGTGAGCCCTTCCAATATGCTTATTAAAGTTAACAAGATGACTTATTTGAATAAAAGGTTTATGAACAAGGGGCTTTTATTTAGACCTCGCATTATATGACAGTTACCCTCTTAAAAATACTTTTAGAAATGTATCTAACTGTGGAACATTTTTAGAGTATCTTGCCACTTCTAAGAACATTAAGAATGTTTTAGAATTTGTAAATGGAGTTTGAATTCAACAAACCAGCTCATTTTAAAAGATTCAGTAAGAAATACAAGTCTACAGGGCTGAGAGCTAAATTCTACTTTTTGCCTTGCAAAGACTTCCCGTCGACTTCTGACGAGTCTGAATAGTCTATCAAATTAATATACACTTTCTATGTAGGCTTCATTAATCTACATGGAATATGTTGTCCATCAATATTAAAAGTACCTTAACAAGGACAGAGGGCAGACACTGAGAAGGGCTGTGAATCATCAATTGCTGTGCAGCAGGTCAACATCAATAAATGATTATGGCATGGAACAGACCATTTGTACAGTAAGGCTGTTCCTAAACCCATTAATTTAGGGGCTAAGAATGAAATGCAGTTTTTATATTACTTGTCTGTATCTCTACTCGGTTTAATTTTACCTTCCTCCCTCCATCTATTTTCCTCTGCTCTCCTCAGCGGTTGTCATTTCTGACTGGAAATCCATATCTGCAGGTGATTCAGCTTTTGTCATTCTCCTCTCTCTTTCGTTCCTCCTTTTCCCCTTCCCTTTTTAATACCTTTCAGGTTTCCTTTTTTGTTCAGATTTTTTTCCCCTCCTTTCCATATTCCTCCCTCCCATATGTATTTTTCCCTTCTCAAACTCAATTTCTGCTAAAATAACCGCTTTATTCTTGTAAAATACAGATGATTTAATTCTATTTTTAAACTACCTGATTGATTTATAAATTCTGGTTTAGTTTTAGGTATGACAAGTCACCAAATCTTTTGATTACATTGGAATTCTCTAAGTTGACATTTTTCTGCTGGGCCTGTCCAGATCTGTCCAGAATTGTCCAGAAAAAGTGTACTAGATTTTAGTACAAATTTAACATTCTTTTGCCAATGTTGCTCTTGGCTGAACATCTGCAGAAGGAAAAAGATTTTGTTTCTGCATAGTGAGTAACTGTACAGATGAAATTGTCCCAGCTCTGGGTATCCTGAAATGGAAATGTAACATGATAAATCTTGCATCAAAACCAGTTTTTTCTGCAGAAAGAGTTGTGAATCCACAAAGACTTAGAAAGGGGAGAGAAAAGTGGCAGCATGTTACAGACATCCCTGTACACCTGCATGTTAATTCACGAGTGTTAATTAAAAGCAACTTTTTATTCCTGAGAGCTGTCATCAGAAGGGAAGAAAAAAACCAACTTCATGGGTATTTGTGCTTTTTCTTCTCAGTAATTGCCCTGAAACTTTCATAGGGCAAAACTGGGCCTCCTGAAACCAAATGATAGAGGTATGCACCCAGCCGCTGAACGTGGCAGGGGAAGAGTGTGATTACTGCCCTGCTGGTTTGAAAGTACTTGAGATAATGAAAAAGGAGGGGAGGGGGGAAGGAAAGTAAGGTTTCTGAGGACAGGGTGCTGCTAATAATTCAATTTTTTATTATTTTCATAATGAAGTTCTCTTCCTGCTATCCAAATGGGGAAGGTAAGGGCTGGCTCTCCTAGCAAACTAGCAACCAAGATATCTAACAAATAACACATTTGAAAAACAAGCATTTTTCACTGTGTTTATTTCACTTTATTTCTGGCACAAAGGAGAATTGATTGGGTGGTTTTGAGTTCACAGAGTACACATATATATTTATAGTGTATCTGTACCTGAAGAATATAATCCAAAGAGCTTCAATCCTCATCCAACTGCAGCAGCATAGCCCTACTGTGTGCGCATGTATGCGGAAGGAAAGGTATTGTTGCAGTGGTGGTTTGTTAGAAGATATGGGGTGTGTTCTTCAACTTAGACAATATGAAAATCTTCCACAGCTACATACCATTACTTATACAAAACCAGTAAATTTTCGTTTTTAGTTGTTGTTACCAAAGGTAGACTCTGCAGATGTTATTTGCTGAGATCCATTTTAAATAAAGCTTTTTGTATATCCCATTTCTATGCATAATGAATTGTACTGAGCTGGGTAACAACTCAGTCTCCCTGCCTTCTACACACACTGTCACCACAGATGGGTGGGTGATAGGACCTCTCCAGAGTAGATTGTGTCCTCCCTTATGGTGTAGCTGTTGTAGTCACTTTGACCCGAGTGGGCAGGAAGCATTTGGGGCCTTTCAGGGGTGTTTCTATCACAAAATCATACTGATGATGCAATTCATATTTTAGATGTAATCTTATTTGTTTACAAAGCATGCATGTATATATTCTTCTAGTTCCCTGAACACAAGAGTGAAACACAAGGTTTCCTCCCTCACAGTTTTCTTGTGATCATTCTGAGGGCAAAGAGATGCAGGAAGGAAGCAGGGGAGAAGGACAGGAGAGGAGGGAAAGGCTGTTGGTCTTGCTTTGGGCAAGCTTCATCAGTAAGACAGCAACCTACAGCCACTCATAACCTACAGCCTCATAACCTGCTGCAACACTGTCAGCTCCCCCAGGGTAGTCTGAACTTCTGCCCTGACAGCAGTAAATGGCCAAACTGCACATTGCTCCATAGAAGTTAAGCTTTGTGCCCCCTTAGACTTTTCACAGAGTCACAGACTGGTAGGGGTTGGCAGGGACCTCTGGAGACCATCTCCTCCAACCCCCCTGCTTGAGCAGGGACACCCAGAGCAGGGGGCACAGGAACGCATCCAGATGTCCCAGGGAAGGAGACTTTTGCAAATAACCTACCATGTATCATTTCATATGTGTGGTGAAATGTGGCCGGCTAAGTGTGTCCAGATGGGCCCCACTCCTTTGATGAAAAAGTCATTAAAATGTGGCAATTTGTGGGAGTGTAGGCTAAGAATAAGCTCTCACATGGAGTGTTAGTGCAAGGCAAAAAGTTGAAAAAAATTGTTCTCCACACTTGTAACTGAAGTGGAGGAAAAAGCCCTTGAAAAGATTATGTAATCATTTAAGTTGCTACTTCACCGATCTTGAATATAGGGCACTTAAAACTCTGTGAAAACAAGGAGTGTTGTGGCTTTTCAGCCTATATTCTAGTGCTAATATGTAAAATGCTTCCAACATACCCAAGTTCTCCTTTCAGCTGACTTTTTAGGAAATATTTTTGAACAAATATTCTACCTGATGTTACCCGCTTAACATTTTCAGGCTAGACTACAGAGGGATCATACACTTGTTACTTTGGTTTCCCTCCTGACAGTTCTGAAATGTTTCCCAAATCCAGATGACTGCACAGGTTTTAGGGAAAATATTATTTCCCATGGGAATACACGCTAGTCACTATCTCCATTCCTAGAGGAGATGACAGACTTCCTAAATACAGCTAAGAAAAATTAAGTCTGACAGGCTGTTTGGGGCTGTGTGGGGTGATCTGTCATCTCCTCAGGTTCTTGTAAATTGGTGTAGGTCAAGATCAGGGTAAAAAAATCACATTTGTCGAAAGTAGCTAGTGACTTCCTACCTTGTAAGAAGTGGCTTACATAGAGGCTTAAGCTGTTGAGTCCTGTAATCACCTTTGCAATATTTTCCTAGTCTAGCTTCCTTCAATGGAGAGGACTCAAAAGTAAAAAAGTGCCTAACTTTGGCCACAGTGCTTTGCTGAAGTGTTGTCTGTGAGGAGTAAGATTTGGAAGTGACTGGCTGAACCAAGGAGGTTGGCAGGAACAGTAATGGGTAAATGCTTTGACCTTCATAATACAAGTGATTATGTTCGAAAGTAAGCGTGGAGGGAAAATGCTCTTGTCTCAAGAAAGAAACAGTGAACAATTGAATTATTTTTCTTTCTTCCAGAATGTGTGGTAGAAACAGGAATTTCCTCAAGCAGTTCCATCACAGCAGATTAGGATTTTATATTAAATTTTCCTGCCCAGGCTGCAAACCAAACCTCATTCCTCTTGCCCTTATTTGATATGGTGGTCATCAAAAATTCATTTTAAAAAAATAAATATTCAGGCAATTTCTTGCCCTTCATTTGTGACACAAGGCTGTATGTGGGTGGAAGGACAAAGATATGATACATCAAAACATGTGATATGTCAGCTCCACGATACGAGCATCACAATTCATCAGAGTCACAGAAATGCCATGAAGACCCTACACGGATGGTGATTTCTGCATGGGAGCAAAGGTGATAACATTGACCGAGCCAAGTTTGTGATACATACAGACACCCACTGCAGTTACTCGCACCAGCACAAGCCCTGAGTCACAGGTAAGTCAGGTGGCTATGTCTTGGCAGGTGGTCCCCACTTCATACTGCAGGTAATCTGCACTGGCTTCTAGGAGGTTACTGCATCTGCGTCAGGCACTTCTATTGGTGCAATGTCTGATTCAGACTTTCCCTGAACACCACGGAAACTCACCAGCTGGTGCCAGGAAGTTTGTCTGTGTGAAGTTTTGAAAAAAGATGGTTAGATTTCTAAAAAAAATAAAAATAAAATGAAAAGAGAAGTAACACTGAGTAATCTGGGAGATGTCTTTCTAACTGGGATTTATTAATGATAACTTCCTGCTGTGGTTATTTGCACACATTTACTGAGCAGAGCAGAGCTATTTTTCTTGCTCTGGTTTGTCTTACAATACTCCAAAGTATAGAATTCTCACTCGTGCTTGCCAGGGATGAAACATTGGTGTAATGTAATTTAACTATAGGCAAGGTGGCTTAATCAATGCTTATGGTTTATCTTTAATAGATGGGTTTAGGATAAACATTTTTTCTTCTGTAATAACTGTCGATTTTTCTTTTACACCTTTCCTTTTCCACTGTAGCAGTAATTGTTCATGTGCTTTTTGCCATGGTGTGCTGGTTTTGGCTGGGGTGGAGTTAATTTTCTTTATAGTAGCTAGTACAGGGCTATGTTTTGGATTTGTGCTGGAAACACTGTTGATAATACAGGGATGTTTTTCTTAGTGCCGAGCAGTGCTTGCACAGAGTCAAGACCTTTTCTGCTCCTCACCCCACCCCACCAGCGAGTGGGCTGGGGGTGCACAAGGAGCTGGGAGGGGCCACAGCTGGGACAGCTGAGCCCAGCTGACCAAAGGGGTATTCCACGCCATATGACATCATGGTCAACGCATAAAGCTGGGGGAAGAAGGAGGAAGAGTGGGACATTCAGAGTGATGGCGTTTGTCTTCCCAAGTAACCGTTAGGCATGATAGAGCCCTGCTTTCCTGGAGAGGGCTGAGCACCTGCCTGCCCATGGGAAGGAGTGACTGAATTCCGTGTTTTGCCTTGCTTGTGTTTTGGCTTTTATTTTACCTATTCAACTGTCTTTACCGCAACCCATGGGTTTTCTCACTTTTACTCTTCTGATTCTCTCCCCCATCCCACTAGGGTGGGGAGTGAGGAAGCGGCTGTGTGGGGTTTGGTTGCCAGCTGGGGCTAAACCACAACACATGGCCATGAAGCTCCACAGAGGGACAGGGAAAGCTCTGTTCAAAAAGCGTCAATGTGTTTGGGACAGGACTCAGTGAATTAACTGGGAGCTTGTTTTTCTAAGGCTGATTTATGCCAACAGGGATATCCTTTTGTCAGCACTGTGCTGACCTCCGCAGAGTTACTTTATTTGATGGGGGCTAAAAATCTGGTCCCAAGTGTGTGAGTGTCTCCCCTTGTGCTGACGCAATTATCACCACTGTGCCTGGGGAAGGAAGGTTTTGCCTCTGTCTCCTGCTTTACTCTCTTTACAACCTGGCAACCCTACAAAGCACTGTTTATCTCTTTGCTTTTGTTGAAGGTTATCCATACTGATGTGGCAAGCTGGATTTGTGACTGGGTGTTGCTACCTGTATGAGCTTGGGTGCCACGGGCTTGGTGGCAGCAAAAGCACAGCAGCGCTGGCATGGCTGCAGTCTGGCTGCCTGCACTGGGCCCCAGGTCTCACCCAGTTTGCCCATTTCAGCCCACACTGCCATCTCACGTACTGCTGGCACCTAGGCTCAGAGCACCTCCACAACTGGGTGGTGCTCCACAACCAAGAGTGGTGTTTTCTCCCCACAGCATGGCACACTGAGAAGGTAGGAGTTACTCTGAGTTGTGTTTCCTGGCCAGCAGTGGCTTATCATGCTATGTTTCTTCGTAGGACCGCAGGAAAAACCCATCCCCGTGCTGCTGTTCCTGCTTAGTTTATCATTTTAATATACATGGTCCATTTGACTAGCACTCCTTCTGTGTTTGAGGATAAACACAGCTCCCTCTGGGTCAGCTTTATGTCTCCAGCTGTAAATGTAGATTAGCTGGCTGTCATGCAGTATGTTCCTTACCCTTTGAAGCACAGGTCCTCACATGCAGCTTCACAGTACCTTGCGTTTTTTCTTCTTTTAAAAAAGCTCATTTTACTAGAGCAGCAAGTAGTTCAGCTGCTCATGACATTAGCAGTCCTACCAGCATGGCAGCAAAAGATTTTTCAGTTTATATATTGCTCACTCATAAAGAGGGTGTTTTCCACTGTTTCTGCTGATTTTCCTGCCAGTTGTCTGGTAAGGAGACACTGATCTCAGCCCTATCAATGAAATTATTTATTATTGGGTGTGACGGTTGATGTCCATAAATCAAGTGACTCCTTCAGCTTTTCTGTTGTGCTCAGAGTCTGTCTATTCTGATGCTAAACATAAGATTTGTTTATTCCTTCATCCTCAAGAGCCCATCAGCAGTTTGAAGCTTACATGTGAAAGGGATTCTCACAAGCTCGCAGGGAGACAGTTGGGTTCTGTTACTCTGCTGAAGGACCTGCTGTTTCCTTTATCATATACATTTGCTACATTGCTCAAATAAGGCAGAAAATGGTTTACAGCTGCTTGCAGACTTTAATCTTAGATATGATGCTTAATATGCAGGGAATTGTTCTTAGTCCCAATTCTTAAGAAACTGAGGCTTATGCAATCCTGGTGTAAAAGGTAAAGTCCCAAAAGGTTTTCCCAAAAAGTCAGCACAAACCAGCCAATGGATTCACAAATCAGAAAATTTATTTTAAGATAAGTTTTGCACAGTGAGTGAGTTTTGCATGGTGCGTGGTATGGAGCTCCTTTTGTACATGGCTGCTGGGACCCTCCAGCTGCCTGTAGGATCATGACAGGGTACAGAGAGGGTGAGTGCTGCAGAGCTTTCTTTAGCCAAGGTTATGCATCTTTCCATAGTCTTTAGGTAAATGTTCACATAGAAAGTCATTACACTCTCCAGCTTAGTGGCAGATGAGGAGGGAACAGGACTGTACCAAGAATTCCTTTTATTCTAGTCAAGGGCTGAGGCTGAAATAAACAGAAGAATCAACTGACACAGCATCCAAACCTGCATAGCCATGGGCAGCTTCCCTGCACGGGGCTCCCTCAGCATCACACCAAGGCTGTCCATCCCTCATCTCTCTGACAGCCAGGAGACACCCATCCTGGGCCCACCATGTCACCAACCTTAATGTGACTGGGGCCACCACCAGTGCTCTGCCTGCTGTGACATGGCCAGTACCTTGCAAGGGCTGTTGCCAGGAGCTCATGTGGCATGCAGCCCTTGGGAACCCAGGGAAAAAGGCTGTGGAGTTCCCATTCTCCAGGGATCTTCAGGGACCTTCCATCTCCCAGTAAGACCATGATGGTATAGGCTGGGTCTAGCTTATCTGTCCTGTAGCACACTGACAGTTGTCTGTCTGAGGGGTTAAGGAGGGAGAGCACAGGTAATGTCCCTCTCCGTGTCCATCTATAATAGGAGAATCAACAGAAAGAGCAGCCTACCTTGTCATCATAAGCAGCCCCTGCCTCCCTGCATGGGGCTCCCGCAGCCGCATCCCAAGGCTGTCGATTCCATGTCTCCCTGACAGCCAAGAGACATCCTGGGACAACCATGTCACCAACCCCACTGTGGCTTGGGCCACCACCAGTTGTCTGCCTGTGGTGCCATTGTGGCCACTGCATCACAAGGGCTGTTGCCAGTAATTCATGTGGCACCCAGCCACCAGCTACCATCTTTGCTCTGTGCACTATGATAAGACCAGTATGTCATGAGGGATCATAGCTGGAGCTCCTTTATGGGACCCAGCCCCCTGCTACCTAGGGAAAAAAAGGGTGTGGAGCTCCCTTTGTCCAGGGCTGGGGCTCCTTCCATCTCCCCATGAGACTGTGACAGGGTATACATTGGGGTTATCTTATCTGTCCTGTAGCAGGTACACAGCTCTCCAGCTGAGTTGTCAAGGACAGAGGTGATAGGAGCGTGCTGTAGTTTGGTCAAATGCATATCCAGTTATCTGTTGAAGGAAGAAAAGAGGCCCTCTCCCTCAGCCCTTGCTCAGGTCTCCTGTGCACCTGCCAGACTGGGCTCGTGCAGCCCTTTTATACCCCTCCTGGGCTGCCTATGTCAATGACTCCTCTGCTACATGGCCACTACCAACACTGTGACTGCTATGACTCATCCACGACATCACCAGGGCTGGTTACCAGAGTTACTGCTGCATCACAGTGACATGGCTGTTATCTTCCACCATTCCAGCAAAAAGAAACAATTAAATAAAAATTAATTTAAAAAAAAAACCCAACTAATCATAATGCTGGGGCGGGAAATAAGGTAGCTGTGGCAGCAATTTAAATAACAGCAGCTCAGGAAATGTTAAAGGAGAGTTAAAAACAGCAGGTCCCAACCACTGCCCAATTTTAAATATTTGTGAGAAGTGCTGAAATTTGTTGGTTTGAGGGCTAAATTTGTGAAGAAAAATACTTGTTGAGTTGACTGATGGTAATATTTCACACCTTTGGAATTAAAGACGTGTCCAATGCCAAACCCTGCATCCACGAGTGGCTGACAGTGCTGAGGATGAGTCAGCGTCAGCTGCAAGGCTCACGTCTTTCTTTTCCTGAAATGAATGGAAGATTTTGTGAGAGATTGTCCTGTGCTACATGCTTCTTTTGGACACTAGGATGAAATATATTATTAGCTTCCATCCACTTGACTCAGTGCAGCTATTCCATCCCCTAAGGACCAGAGGCAACAGGCACAAACAGAGGTTCCCTCTGAATATCAGGAAGTAATTTTTTACCGTGAGGGTGGGTGGCTGAGCACGGGCACAGGTTGCCCAGAGAGGTCGTGGAGTCTCCGACCTTGGAGATACTCAAAAGCCACCTGGACACGGTCCTGGGCAACCAGCTGTAGGTGGCCCAGCCTGAGCAGGGCGTTGGCCCACATGACCTCCAGAGGTCCCTTCCAACCTGAACCACTTTGTGATTCTGAGAGAGCTGATGTACAAACAATGCTTCTAGAAGCAGGCAGACATTTAAGCAGAGTGACTAAGGAAATGGCAACATACAGAAGGTTTTCCAAGTGACTTAGTAACCAGTTTTCATGGCATAAGCTGTGGCCATTATTGTGGTAATTATTGAAATTACCCAAACTGTTCTCCTGAGATCTTTATCTCTTACTGTGAGCAAGATTTCAGCACTGAAAACCTCTAAATACTTCACAGATGGGATACAACTTGAATTCGAAGAGAAATAGTGTTGGGTTTTATCTCTGGCCACTGAAAATATGCACATTAACACCATTCATTAGGGTTTGGGGCCAAATTCTAGTAAGAAAACAATGTCAGTTAGCAACAGAAGTCAGTTAGCAACAAAGCCACGTATAAAACAACAGCTTGTCTCTGAGGATCAAAAAATATGGATGACAAAAATGCTTAGAGTGTATATATTTATCATGAAAGCAAATATGGAGCTACGGAAGACACTGCAAATAATAAATCATACTAATAGCCAAGGCCACCCTTTCACCATTCAGAACCGAAAAGAAAGAAGCTCTGGAGACAAGGAATTACCAGAACTGGCTACTGCAAATATCATTCTCTGAAAACCCTTAGTCAGGATGTAGACAAATGAAAACTAGTAGACTAGCTGGTGTACTGGTCTGATCCAACATGTTAGTATTTAGTCATTGTAACGAGTAAGTTATACCTTTTTAAACTACTATTTCTTTTTTTTCTGTTTTCTCCCTATAGACTTTAATCCATTAGTAACTATTTGAACTGGAGAAGACAGCAGTCTGATGACTTAGACTGAGTGATACCTTTGTGAAATCCATAGTTTACCTAGAGGCTGGAGAATATCTTTCAGAAAGAGACAATTGTTAAGTTATAGGGAGAGGCAAAACCTGAGGTGAGTTTTTTCAAAGCTTAACTGCTCTCCTGATTAAAAGTGCATACGTTATTTCTAGTCTGAATGTATTTAGCTTCGGCTCGATCTGGCTGACAGATACTGTTATACCTTTTCTTCTAAAATAGAAAGGGTTATTGTATCAGAAATCTTTTTTTTCTCTCTGGATAATTCTAGGCTGTGATCGTATTAATCTTCCTTCTGCTAAACTGTTGCCTGAGCTCTTGTAGCCTCTCACTGCAAGGTAGGTGAGACTCACTCCTCAAACACCGGTATGGACCTACCCTGGAATACTTACAGAAAGTTTTACAAATGGCAAAGTATTTATAAGCAGTAAGTTGGATTTTTTTTTTTCTTTTAGTGGTTTTCTTTTCCTCCTGCACTATCCACATGTCCAATTCGTGTATTCTGGTTGCCCAGGCAACCTCTGCTGGCTGAGCCCTGGGTGCAGTGCTGGGTTTTCAGTTCTCCATCACAGAAGGAGCCTGATATGAAAGATAGAGGAACAGGTAATGAGCTTAAGCGGGTTAGGAAAGCCCAATTAGGTGACTGACAGCAGTAATGGGAGTTTTATTTAAAGGTTAACAGTGCTAATAAATGCATTTATGCAGATAATTAAAAAAATCCTATGACTTGCAGGAAATAGTAGGAGGAGATTTTACATCAGTGCATTTCTAATATCAGCTGAAGTGTAATAGCTGAAAGTAATACGAAGACTTGAGTGACATTTGCTAAGCATGTTACTTAAACTGAAACTGATACAGCTCATGCTTCTTTATGTATGCATGTCCTTGCATTTGCGAAGTGTGAGCAGAAACAACCACCCAAGCAAAAAAAGAGCATTTAAGATTTTCTGAAAGTACATTATATTAAGGCTTGACTTTTAAATGAAAAAATCATTAACCTTCTCTACCAAAACCACTTCAGGTAAATAATAGAGATTCATTTGTTATACAGAACTTCTGTTTTTCATTAACAATCAGTAGATGTGTTGCTTTACAGCTAAGACACATTTGTTTGCTCTTATAAAGGTGGTGGGTCTGGACAGGCAACTCACTCCACAGAGGGAAAGTTTTAACATTTCAAAAGCCCTAAAAGGATGTTCTCACACTAGAATTTTCCTCTAATGAGGATTTCAATGTTTCTTAAGCAGGTAGCTTTCTTTTGGTTCAACAAGGAGTTGAACTGCATGCAAACAGCTCATTTCCAAGTAGTTAGACTTGAGCTGGATCCAAATGGGGATTCAAACAGTTTGCACCAGTTTATCACTGTCCCCAGGGAACAATAATGGTGGCAATCCCTGTGAGCTTCTAGGTGTTGCAGGTTCTTGGTATGTAGGTAAAGTGTAGTCTTTGAATTATAAGTTTCAAAAGCTTTTAAGCTTTTGAAAGCTTTTGACATTTGGCGCCTACCACTGATTGATGTGGGCATGGTACTTCAAAGATCTCTTGGCTTATTGATTGCTGTCATTTGCTAGTACAACAGGTGACTTATTCTAACATAGCCACCTAGAAAAACAATAAATCTCAAAGAAGTTAAAGTAATTTAAAAATTATTTTAAAATATACAAGTAAACAATCACATTCTTGAAAGCAAGCTATACTGAATGTCATTTTTAATATAATATGAAAAAAATATTATCATCACTCAAAGCAGAGAGAAAAAGGGAACCTGCACATGGGACCTTACAATCACTTGAATCAACACATTCCTCCTACGGAACAGTTTGGTTTTCTCCGTACAAATTAATCAATGCTACTTCCAGTTGTCTTGAAGGAGCTTACAGACTCAGAAGGTTTTGAGGCATAAAGCAGTAGGAAGGTTCCAGCCAAGGTTCAGGAAAACAACAGTCTTCAGACAGCTGGGTTTTTATGTAGAGCTGAACCTCTAAAATGCCTAACCACCAAAACAATGCTCTGCATTTATTCCCTGTTTTCTGGAAATGTTACTGTACCGTTACAGCTACCACTGCCAAATCATACAGTGGTAAGGATTTCTGCTACAGTGAATGACACAGACTATATGTAGAGTTATAAGCAGGAATTATGAGAGGAAATGTTCAGGAGGAAAGGAAGGAGATGAAGAATGACATAGGGCAAGTGAAAATGCAGAAGATGTTAAAACAAACCATGGAAGACAGTTACAGACATCATTGCAGCTTTGTCAGCCCTAGGGGTACGTGAACTGGGAGAGACCAAAGTCAAAAATTGTCTCCCTTTTCACCCAAATGAGTAGATTCTACAGGGGCAATAAAGACAAAGCAGCAGTGGGGTCAAAAATGCAGCAAAAGAGAGTTGTCAATTAATACTCTTATTTCAGCCACCCCAGGCTTAAAGCACAGACAGCTTCAGGCTTTCTTCAAAGAGAGAGAGGAGAAGGTGCTGTCATGCCCAAGGCTGGTTTAGGGACCACTCCTGGGAGACCCCACCCCACTTCCAGCTCCCCCAGCCACTCTCCCACTCATCCTCCCCCAGCCTCTGTGCTCGGCAAACCTCCAGAGTGACTTTGTCTCCAAAGAACAGACCTGAGGGTCACTGAAGACACTCTCAAAGGCTAACCTCTGCCTGGAAAGGCTGCTCAGGCTCCTGTTGCAGCTGCTGAAAAGCTGGAGAATCTTTTCCTCAAGGGCCCTAACTGAAAGTGCTCTGAATTGCTTCCACTGTATGGAGAATCGTTGACGCCTCCCAGGACAACAGAGACACCAGCTTCTGTCCAAATGTATCAAGTCCTGGCTCTGCTCCTACATGTCCGCACCTCTGCCTTGCACCCTGCGCTCACAGCGATGCCGCCGACCCAGGTCAGACTCTCTCCTCTATTTCCACTGCATTTTTTTTCAATACCACATCTGGAAGAAATATGATGGGGCATCTTTTGTGAACCTTTCCCCAGGGACAACTCTCCCATAGGAATGCTGTTTAGAGGAACAAGGAGGACTTTTTCAAAATTAATCTTTCACTGCTAGATTCTTTTGGTTAAAATTGTGACAAAAGAGCTTTTATTGGAGTTCTCAGAAGACAGCACAATTTCATACTATCCTGACTTCTATGAGCAAATGAGCTTCGGGAAGTTTCAATTTAAACTAATTAATTAAACAAAAAAAGCTAAAATTAAATTAGAAATTGTCATTAATATGTGATTTGTGAAATTAAACTGTTACATGGATCCCTGTTTTGCTCAAACATGATGAACAAAATAAAAATTAACTGAATTGTTTACACCTTCTTGCTATAGCTACTTAGACTAATAAATAACTTGAGAAAAGTCATGATTTTAAATCAACTTAGTGATTCAATTAAAAAAAAAATTGTAGTTTTCATCAATAAACTTTCTGTCCCTGCAGGGAGGAAAGTTTTTTCTTTCCACTCTTCTGTTTCTCTTTCAACTACCTTCATTGTAGCAGGGAAATTTAAAAGGTTAATCAGAGAAAGGACAGGGAAAAACAAAATTTAAAATGAAACCTGGAGACTTAAATCTTCTGTATTTTGGTTTAAATTTTAATTCATGAATTTAAAATTCATTTTAAATGGAATGAGTTGCATGAATTTCTAAAGCATTTTAAATGTTTTATATAAAATTCTAATCCTTTGATTTTTCTCCGATTAGCAAGTGTTAACAGCATGGTTTGGACTGTATATTTACTTAATCCTTAACTGCTGATTGTCCCTTTCTAAATTTTCAATATCTTTTTGTTGATGACAGTCTTCTAAGACTTCAGAATGTTAATTACTTTATTGATTAGTTGATTAAAAGTGGATTCTACAATATTCCTTTACTAATTCTTTAATTACACTGTAAAATTACTCAGACTATAAACAAGGCATGCATTTCCCCAAACCTGCCCTTTATCAGAGTGGTTTCCAAACTTTGCTGATCTGCAGCTCCTCTAAAATTTCCAGTATAAATTAAAGGGGTCCCTCTGTGTTTATTTGGTAGTTAAGCATTTTCCAATAAGTTTTGAATGATTCTTCCTTTCAGTGCAAACATTCATTCCAGAATCCAAGGAGGCAAATAATCAAGGCTACCATTCAACACAGTACTTACAAGTATGACTGTTGTTTCTCTGTTAACTTGGAATAGTGTGAAAATGAGCTACTCGAAAGTTGAGGGGTACAGTCAGTCATGTGAGAGGTCACCGGCAGAGGTGGGTTTTTTCAGTCTCAAAACATGAAAGGTGAAAAGGGGATGTGATCTTCCTCTGTAAATATAAGAGGAGAAGAGCTGTTTCTATTAAAGGGTAACACCAGCAGAGGAACAAACAGACAAACAGATACTATAGGTAAATTGTGAATTAATTTAGGGTGGAAATAAGATTAAATTTCCTAAGTGTTAGAGGATGGAGAGTCTTGTCTGATCAGTGCAAAAGGAACAAGATCCAAACTAATTTTAGGACAAAATAGGTGCAGTGTAATCCCTGGCATGTTGGAAATATGCCTGTAGCACAACATACACACAAATGCCTAAGAGGCATTATATGATATGACTGTGGGAATGGAGCTGGCAATCAGATTCCCTTTTCCTGGGTCTGGTGCAATTCCAGTCAAAAAAAAACCCACCTTCAGAAACACCTTAATCCATGTGACTTACTTAGGGTCTGCCTGTAAGAATTTTCCAGACCCAGAAGGAAATATGTTTCTTTTAAAAATGGTGGGAATCCATGATGCCTTTCTCATCATGAGCAGCTACAGCTCCTGTTACTCTCTAGTTGTTGAACTTTATTTTTGGTGGTTACAGAAGTGCTCTCTACAAAGCAACCAATATCTGGGTTTTCCGTGTAGGTCCTCCTCTCTGCTCCCAAGCTTTGTCCAGTTGGAAGAACAGGAAAAGCTCTCCTGGCCTCCCAAGCAGTTGGAGGTCCTGTGGGAGAAGTCCCTCTGCTGCTGCAGGATAGTGCATGTCTGGGGAGCCTCAAGGAATGGCCTCAGACATGGGATTCATGTACTCACTGCATGTTGCATGCCCAGAAAGACATATTTGTGCAAAAGCCAGTCAGAAACATGAGCCTTAAACCTCTGGAATTGCACAGGTGGGAGGAGAGAGAACAAGTAGTGTGGTGGGGAAGGGACTGGGAAAAAAGAGAATACAAACAAGACTTCTATTTAAATTTCTGTTTTGGGGCTACCTGAAAGTTTTTGAGGAGTTTAAAGATACTAGAAGCAGCCCTGGTTGGTGGGCAGAGTGTAGGTGATGGGGTCAAGCTTCAAGACAGTTATCGCACAGCTATCAGGAGCACATGGTAAATACGCACTTGCCAGTACAGAAACAGTGGTATTTCCATGTAATAAAATGCAATAAGTGTATTCTTATCAAACAGCTCCAGTAATAACCTTTCCCAGCCACCATAGTGCTCATGAGTTTATTTTTTTTCTTTCATGAATTTTTATATGACTTTCAATGTTTTGTCCTATGGTTTGTAAAGGAAAATTGACAGCTATGCAGTTATAAACCGGGGAAAGCAGCTCTGAATTTCCATCTTGAAAGAGAAAGAGGATATCTAGAGAAACCTCAAGACATGTTCCTGTGGAGACGTTATTTAAAGACGCAAATTTTTATCCTCTCATCTCAAGATAGATCCTCTCTTATACAGAGTTAAAGCACACCAGATATTTCTATGACAACTCTTGGTCAGGGTTAACAAAAATAGTGAAATACTGTGTTAATCTAGATTCTTTCCTCTCCCCTTTATAATAATATATTTTGTCTTTTATTTTCATTAAATATTCTTTTTTTCCCTTCCAGCAGACAAAACAGTAACACATTCCCCAGACAAAGCGTGTAGGTGTGTTGCCAAGGACAACAGTTTCAGACATAAATTACTTTTGAACCGCAAACCCTTTTATTGCTCTTTATTGAAGGCCATCTGTATGTTGTTATGTTAATTTAAGGCTTTCAACTAACCCTTCTGAACATAGCAATTTGGTGTGTTAGCAAACATCCATATTACAGCTGTTTTTCACGAGGCGGTGACATTAAGTTACAGAATGCAAACAGGTATGCCCTAGCACAGGAGCGAGCAAGCTGAGGTTTAACACAAATTTATAGGTTTAACACACATTTATAAAGTAGAGGGAAACATTCTTGAAAGAATAATTCCTAAAATGTAACTAAAAGGGAATTAAAGCAACCCGATAAAAAATTTACAACTTATAATTCCACCTTATTGATTAAACGTATACAAGAGGAATAAAGCACAGTGCATTACCCAAGATCACCCACTTTCCAAATTACATTTTCATAGCGGTTGCCTAGACTCGATCCTTCATAACTATCAATTCGAGCATGGCTTTTTCCTACTGAAGCTGGTGGAGCTTTATTGAGCTTCATATTTGCTGAAATGCGGACTAATATTTTACCAGAAGAAATTTGCCCAACAGTACAAAAATTTCAGTTAATTAGAAAGAAAACTTTTCAAGCCAAAAAGTTCTTTTTGCTTTGGTATCAGCTTCACTCCTTGACATTGACTGAGGGTAAAAACGAGTCAGGTTCTCAGGGAAAGGGTATAATTGATGGTTTTATGAAATTGCACTGACAGATGCCAGCCAAAGACCTGGCTCTTGCTCTTTGTTTTGCTTTTTTTAACAGTCCATAGGTGTACTCTGTGTCTGGCTGGATCTGATTATAAACTTTCAGGTACATAAACCACTTGGCTTTTGCTCCCTGTATGTTGCCAAAGATGCTGTTGATGCTGAATCAATTATAAGCATTGAAACATTAGTGGGTTAGTTGCAGAATGCTGCAGTTTTGAATGCTACCATCTTAAAGGGGTCATTAAATTGTTTCAGTCCATAAGGGTCTTCTGAAGTACTATTTCTTGAGGAAAAAAAAAGTTTAAATAGCTGATAGCAACCCTATGCATATAGAAATATTCAATATTCATAGAAGAATAGCCCTCCAAAAAGAAAACCTTAAAAGGTGGCAGCAGAGAGGAGATGGCAAAGAGCACAGTTCTTGCATCTGCCACTAAATTTTATGTTTTATACGAAGTCCATGTAGTCAGTTTGGAGCTTGGATGCCCCTGCCCTCCTAAACATCTGTGAAAATTCAGACCAGAGATCCAAGTTGCTCTGTCATCAGATAATAACCCATACCAGTGGGTAAGTACAGTCCTCACTTGCTATCTGGATGAGAGCACCGGCCTGGATATAGATACATACCTGCCGTATATTGCTGATGACAGCCCCTTTCACAAAGAATCCAGCTCTCTGAAAGTAAGAACTATGACTAAAAATATCCCAGAGAAGCAGAGGATTGGTCTTCAGGTATCTCCCTTTGAGGTGAGGCTTGAGCAGAAACTCTGCTAAAGCACATCAGCAGATGTCTGATGTGGCACTTAGAGTCAGACTGTCCTCAACAAAAATTTTGTTATTATCTTCTTTTGTTGTTGTTGAAACAGAGCAACAGAGCCAGGTAAATATGTCCTAAAAATACTTAAAATATGTGTAGAAGAACCATTGCATCTCTGAGAGCAACAAATAACAGGACAAAGACTCCTTTCTTACCTTGCAGGACTTTTCCAGACCAGAGACTGGAGAGTGTATACATGGCCCTGCTGATCTCCCTGCCCTGCAGGATTTGGACCTTGAGCCCCTGGAGCTCATATACCCCAAAAGTGTTACGGGCAGTGCTTGGAAAGCCCTATGCTTTCCATCACTCTTCATGAAGTTATCTGTTACTAAAGGGCCAAATGCTCTGCAGTGTGAGGTATGGAGACTCCCAAAGCCTTAATTTTTCAGCCTGGGAACGAAGTCCCCAGTGGGTTAAGTGCCTGGCCAGACACAAAGTCTGCTTTAACATGAATTTGAACCCATCTGCCTCAAGAGCTCATTCAGGGCCCTAGTTATTGGGTTCTGTACTGGTTCCTCTGTCTCTCTACCTTCTTAGATCAAAACTCAGGGAATCCCAATGCTCAACTACCTACTCCCCACTCTCCCACCAGGGTACGCAGTACAACAGGTAATAGAAGTTAATAAAAGTTAAGCCAAATAAAAATACCTCATACTTAGCAGATAAGGAAAAATGACTGTAACAGAAAGGATAGAAAATAAGGAAAGGAGAAAATGACAACATAACATTAAGATTTTCACTGTCAGCAATAAGAAAAGGTGATGGACAGGTAGACTGTCAGCAGTGTGTGTGCACCCCAATGTCTGTGGAAGTCAGTTTATGTGTCAAACGGTGATTGAGAACATAAGGGAGAGAAATGATGGTGTCCAAAAGGGGTAGAAAGGTAAAATACATGCACTGACATAGAGTTGAAAATGGCAGGATATACCTCTGTTGGGTAATGTGATTAGTGGGGAAAGACTTGTAGAAAGATCATTTGGAAAGTACTCAGAAGGAATAAAAAATATTGCAAAAGATATTCAAAGTTACTTTCTGTTTCTGGAGTATTTTGCATAAACTCTTAGATGAAATACAATTACAATAAGTCAGCCTTGTGTAACTTTTCATGTGGGTATTGTCTGGACAGACGATACCTTTCATATGCACATAGAGAAATGCTACATTTCAAATTATGAGTTGTTTGAAAAGGAATTTCAAAATATTAAGAAAGAAAAATGTTAGAATTTAACTTGGCAGAGATGAAATCTGAGGGAGCTGAGGGATTTGTCTAATTCATACCATTGAAGAGGATCACCTGCTGAACAATCTTATCTCTGCTTGATAAAGCAGAACTCCCTAAATAAATGGCTCTGCAAACTAGGCTGGGTAAGACTTACAGTATTTAAACAAAGGAGATGAATCATTGGTGATACAAAAAGTAACAGAAGAAAGAAAACATAGAGATGACTTTTAAGAAAAAAGTCATGGGGACATAGGGATTACTCAGTCTGTCAGTCTCCCAAGGGAAGCAAAGAATGTTCAGTAAAAATTAGACTATACAGTCCAATAAATGGTACTAAAGTGAAGGAGAGCATTTCTTCATCGGCAAAGGGTACAACAGAGAAGCAATCTCTTCTCCAGCTCTGATGCTGTAGCTCTTATGCTTCACTTGCCAGTTTTCTTCAGCAAACTGATCACTTTTGACAGCTAACACACATCTTGTCTGTCCACACAATTTGTACTAGAACCATGGCTTTCTTTTTTTAAAATCTGTTAAAACCTCTATTATTTTTTCTCTTTCCAAGTCTTGTATCTCTGTAGTGCTCACCACAGTAAAATTTAATTCCTCCTAAAGTGAATTAAGTCTATATTACATGAGCTTTTTAATATTTCCAAGTAAAAAATCACTGTGATATTTTCATAAATATCTGATTCCCTTTTTCAGCCATCCCAGATATTGAAGAAAAAAATGAGACGGTTAGGAATAATTCATTTTTTGCATCACCAACTAAACAAAAAAAATTAAAATCAGAAATTTTTTTTTCAGCAAAACAACTACAAATTTTTTTCCAGTCAACTAAAACATCTAATGGAGATTAAAACAAAATGTTTTCATCTCATTTACTTGGGGCTTATTCTTCTTTTAATTTACTTTAGGGAAATGTGAAAACAAATGTAATTTGGAAATGTATGGACTTACTCAAAGTGTTCAGTTTAATTTTTTCCTGCAACCTACCTCTGCCTAACCAAATCAATGTCAACTTTAACTAAGTTCATTTTCCTCTTTTATGATTCCACTTTCACAACACGATGCAAATAACCCAGATTTTCCCCCAGGAAAGGAGGCAACCCACAGACTCCCACGTAAGAATTTCCCAGTTTCTCGCCCTGGCCCAGTGTCAGACTCCACCCCATGAGTCAGAAGTTCTTCAGAAATTGAATTGTTTGGCAGTTGCCTGAATAAAGACAGTAAAAAAAAAGTCAGGACTTTAGAAGCAGACCCAATGACAATGGGAACAAAATTCCCTTCTTGAGCCCTCTGCCAGGAGAGTTTGTGATTGATATTCCCTGGAGCTGCTATTTAGCATTTTGGGGACTTCTAACTAGAGTTGAATCGAAACCTTTTACATGGCAGAGACTTCGTACCTCTAAAAGGAAGGTTAGCATCTGGCCCTCATTTCGGCCTCTTCAGGGACCTGCTTGGAAGCGCCCCATGGTATACAGTCCTGGAGGGAAGATAGGTCAAGGTTTGGTTTGTGCTGCCATTCAAAGGCACCTCAATGTGTTGGAGAAATGAGCCAACAGGAATCTTGTGAAATTTAATAATGAGAAATATAAAGTCCTCTACCTGGGGAGAAATAATTCCATGCACCAGTACAGGCTGGAGGCCAGCCAGCCGGAAAGCAGCTCTGCAGAGAAGGACCTGGGGAGGGGCTGGTGGGCACCAAGTTGACCATGAGCCAGCAAAGCATCCTTGCCCTTCCAGCCTGAGCCATTCTGTAATTTTGTTGTCCTTGACAGGTTTTTATGTCTTCATGAAATATTTTCATGTCACATTTTCCTCAATCTTAGTGAAAATGTATCAGCCTAGCTCACAGAAGGGACTTTCACCCACCCTCCTTCACCTGTTTTTAACTCAGTTGGTCTCATGCAAATCTGTGATGCTTCCACACTGGTTACTCTGTAATGCAGATCCTAAGCACCACGAGCATACGAATCAGAACATTTGTAAGTAAAATAAGCCTGGCAGAGAAGTTATAATGCTGCAAACTGATCAAAAGATGTCTTTCATTGTGCAGCTGAGAACACTGCAATTCAAGAGAAATTAAAGTCTTCAAAGTTGTGGCTGTGCAGCTTAACAGATGGGCTTCTTCAAAGATTCATTATTAGTCTAACAGAAACTATAAATACCAGAGTGTGAATTGAACAACCAAAACACACACCTGCCAGATTAAATCCATCAGAAATATGGTCAGCTCTCTGCAGCAAAGGCAATGGAAAAAACCCTCCCTGCTGGCTAAAGAAAGCAACATTAAGCACCTTGTCTTGATAGGTGAGACACAACAGTTGTTTCACAATATAAATTATTAGAGCAAATGGGATGTAATTCAATTTCATAACATTTTCAGAAAAAGAAACACCAATGCAAACACATTTTTATACAGAGGTTGTCATTCTGGGGAACAAGGAATCTTTAAGACCTGGGATTATCCTACAGGAGAGAATTGCAGACTCTTTCCAGTATTGCTCTTCATCCTCCCTTCCCTGCCCAATTCATGTCTCTGCTTCTGGTGCGCAAATTACTTTTAGTCTGAGACCCACTAGACAGTGGCTGTTTGTTTTGGGACTGAAAATGCAAAGTGGCAAAGGGAAATGTACAGAAAGCATATGTAACAGTTTGACACCCCTAGATATACTGAGGGCAGCCAGGCGCCAACTGAAAGGAAACCTGAACACCATAGGGTTCTTTGAAATCGCCTCCTACGTCGGGCTCAGAAGAGCCCATGCTGACAGCCATGCTGCTGTGGTTGCGCAGCTGTCAATACCCTCACCACCTAAATTAACACTAACTGAAGTATTTGCATGTGTTGAAATCTCACCATCAATTGTGGTAGCAATATAACCCTGCAAAATGGGAAGACCTATACTTAAGAAGACAAAGAGTAAAAGGAGGGGAACAGCCATGTAGCTTATTTATACTGGACCTTCCTGTGCATGGGTGAGGAAGCTTTTGACAAAGAACAGTCTCAGTGCTAATGGATGGGAGCATAGTTTCTGCCAGACTGCTCCCACAGCAAGGGACAGTGATATTAACTCCCTGCTGGGCTCTTTGCAACTTCCCTGGGCAACACAGTGAGGGTCTGTTCCTCATCCCGCCAGAGAGCATCCATTGGCAGAGACCACTGCTGAATGAGAAAGATGGTTTTTAGAAACTACATCATGCCCCTTGCACAGTCTTGAGTTACTTCCACAGAAGATGGGGTCCTTGCTGCCTGGTTGCCTGCATACGGTTACATGCGGCAATAACCTCCATCTTGGGCAGCAAATACAGAGGAAAAAATGCTTTCACTTCTGCTCAGCCCTCACCCCACATGTCTGTTTTCAACTGCTGTGTTATATCATTTCCTTCGATACAGTTCTTCTGTGTGGTGATTTGCTGTCTTTCATCTCTTGGTAGCATGTTGGGGCTTATACTTAAATATTTTAGCTGAGGTTTCGTTCACTTCACTTTGCTTTCTCCTCACCACTTTTCATCTTTTGCTGTTCTTCCTTTCCTTCCTAAGGCCTTGGTATACCATTGATTGTTAAGCCTCACTCTCCTTTGAAACCAAAAGAGAGTTTGCCCAGAAAAAGATGGCTTTCCTTGCCCAACATGAGTCATCTCTCTTACTCCTAAAAAATATAATCTGCAAAATGTAGATTTCCACCCCTCTCAGAGATGTATTTCATGCCAAGAGGTCCAGCATCAGTGCCTTCTTTATATAGCACAGTAGCCCTGAGAGTCCCCTGGTTGACATCTGGATCCCCTGTGTTTGCAGCACACAGGGTGAGACTGTCCCAGCTCAACCCTATGTACGTTTTAGACTGTAGGAGACACAGATGGTGGATTATGGAGATGCAGTCACAGCTGCTCCATATGATTCCGGCTACTTTCACGACTGGGGTCTGGAGGAGCCTGGGATTACACAGTTTCCAATAAATAAACATTATTCAGACATTTTTAGCTGAGGGTTTAATTAATTTTTGTTGGGAGCAGCTTTGTCACAGTTTCCTATACTCGTGCAGGGATTTATGGTGTGAATTTTGGAGTTGTCCTGTGCAGGGAAAGGAGCCAGACTTGATGATCCTTGTGGGTCCCTTCCAACTCAGGACATTCTATGATTCTGTGATTCCTTATTAAGGTTATCACAAGTGTGGGGAAAAAAAAGAAAGGAAGCTTTGTGCAAACAATGTAGGCGGAGAATGCAAATGAAATCAGCTATTTGAACTCAAAGCTGCTCATTCCCTTCGGAAGAGAAGAAAAAAAAAAGAGGCACATGAAGAAAAAGCCCAGAAATTCCTGAAGAATGCTGTGTACCTATATCCTCCACAGTTTTCTACAGCACATGGTCATATTTGGAAGTTGAGCACGTGATGGTTTCACGGGAGAAGAAAGGCAACAAGAGATATGAATAAATTAGCAACCTCCTGAAGTTAATTGCTTTTATAGAATAAGAAAGATATAGTCCTTTGTTCCACATAAAGGTAGACCTAGGAACCTGAAGAAATCTAGTCTTCTACCTAAACCACTTGAGCTCTGGTAGGTCAAAAGCCGTCACAGTGACCATTTGAAGCAGTGTTATTCTAGCAGTGCACTATGTATATTCTTTACATTTCCTTTGGCCATCAGGTTTTTCCACACAGTATATACAGTTTCCAGAAACAACGTAGACATAGTTTTAAGATAAGCTGAAATAAATGCTGCTTTCTTCCTATCATCTTTTAGCAATTTTATTTAATAAAATAGTTGTGATATTTTTAAGGCACTTCATATATTCTGATGATAGCATTCTCAGAACAAGAAGGGAAAAAATGTCTGGTTTCTTCAGGAAGATGTATATATCGGTAGGGTTCCTTGTTAATTTTCATTGAGAAGTGAAGAGAAGGTTTGTTGACAAGATTAAGAGCCCTCAGTGGCTCTTGGAGATGTGAAAGTACATCCCAAGCATAACCAGGAATCTCTGGAGGTCACGCTCAGTCAGTAATACTTGTCTGAACACCGTGCACACAGTTTGCTGAACGAGGTAGAGGGGCCACTTTAATTTCAGAATCCCTGGAGAACCCATAAAAACCCATCTAAAGTTCATCATGCCTCAGGCTCCATGTTCTTCACAACATTCAACAACTGTGTATCCTATAAATCAGTAAGTCTTTATATGATTTGAAAAGCCCTGTCTGGATATTTTAAGAGCCGGCTGTGGTTTTTTGGCGCTCATCCCTGTTTCCAGATGGTAACATGCATTTAAAGACATTGCATACATTTCCACCCAAAATATAAACAAATAAACAAAACCTGTGCTAAAAATGTTCTGACATTTGCAAAATCAAGCACCAGAAATGTGAGAATGCAGGGTCACCGTGCAGCCAATTCACAGAATATACAGAAATTAGGAAATTGAAATTAGAGTTTTAAACAGTTTTTGACCCTCTTCTCTGAATGTCTTATGCATGACTGATTAAATTTGTATGCAGGTTTCACAAGGACCTACAATACCTCTGATTTCTATTCCTAATGGACATTTTTTTTTGCTGAGCCAACCCCAGCTTTCACACAGCAACTGCACAACAGGAGCTCTCAATCAAGCTCAGCCAAAAATACATCTGTGTCTTCGTGTTTCCAGTAGATGATTGCTGCAGAAATCTCATTGCCAGCCCAGGATATCGCATGCCCCATGAAGGAATGCAAGCCCCTTCTCACCTCCCCAGCCTGACAAGCCACCCTATTTTTTGGTGTATACCCAAGTCGACCTCTGTACAGGTTTTGCCCATAGTTTTGCTTCAGCTGCACAAAGCCAGCCCAGGTCAGCCCTAAGCATTAGCAGCTCAAGGGACTTCTTTCTCACTAAGCTGATACCACCTATTACCAGCTTTCCCTGGGGCGGATCCTTGCCAATCTGTTATTACTTATATATTAAAGACTTATCCCTATTCTGTCCTCTCGCAGCCATACTCAGAGCAGCCTCAGGGCAGGTCTGGACAGATTGAGTACACGCATTTGTAGAACTACTTTCTTTCATAATTCCTCACTTTTGGAAATTTGGGCTAATCTGCAGCATACACATATACAAACGTTTGCTTCCTGGAATTCTTATACAAAAATACCCTCCCATGTTATATGGTTTAGCTTTTATTTATGCTGAACACAAATTTTCATAGTAGCATTGATATATCACTGTCTATAAGTCATTACCATGACTGAGTTATTTATGCCCCTAAATATTTACGTATTCCATTTCAACCAGGAACTATTTATCAAACAAAAGCAATCACTGTGAAACAAAGTCAGCCTTTTGCCTGTGAAGAATGAGCCAAATATAAGCACTCTCTTCCTTCTGACTACACATTAATCTTCTATGAAATAAAAAGTCTGTCCCTTCTTCCAAGCCAGGAGCAGCAAAATGATTTCAGACTGCATTTTTGAAGTACTCTGTAGAAAATTGTTCTTTTGAGAAATCCTGGTCAACATATTTAGTGCTGTATGTATATTTCATAGCATGACAGATCAGTATTAAATGTACATTAACAGCAGCATGAGAAATATAGTATCAAAATAGCAGTAGTCATTTATTTGGTAACAATCTTCCCTTCAAAAATCATTCTATTTCATTGTCTGACTTAATTTTTTTTATTTACTAAAGGAATGAAAACTTCATCAAGAGCTTTGCAAAGGACCTGAGACTGAGTTCACTGGAGCAGGGCCCAGCTTTTGTTCTGGCTGAATACATTCTGCAGTCATCCTGCAGATCCTAAGACCAACTTCACCCTCCAGGCTGGTTTTACTACTAATAATTTCAACATGGATTGCTTGGACCACCACATCCAGGCTCTCCATTATTTGACCTATTGTATACAAGTCTCCCCTCTGCAGAAAGACTCCCAGAAAATAGAGACCTCCTGAATCCATCCCTCTGTGCTGAGGTGAGATTATCCATACCTCCAGCACTCCCCACCAGCTTTTATCTAGCCAGTTCTTAAAAATCTTGGTAATAAAAGTCCCATCAACCATAAAACCAGTAATAACACACTTGTCTTATTAGCAGCAGTGTTAAAATTTGCATTTATAATAGGTGCTGTAGTCATGTTGATAGAAGTTAAGCATTTAATACTTTAAAAGTCACTTAAAACTTAAATGAGGCACATTATTCTAGACTTATTTCAAAAAGCAATCTTGGCATATGAATGTTAATTTAGCAATTGCTGGTATTTCAGCATATCTTTTTGGCAACTAAGTCTGGTCCTCCAGATACATCTATCTGCTCCTAAAAGTAACACTTATCCTTTCATGAAAAGAATGCATGGTACCGGTGTCTCTAGTAAAAATCACAATAATTGAGAATATTAAACATGCAAACAGTCCTGCACTATTCACATCAGTTCATAGTCAGATGAATCTCTGAGTTGTTGTTTATCCACATAAAAGGCTTTTATTGATATATATTTCTGTATTTTATTGTCATCATCTGTTTACTGGCAACTGGGAAACATAAAAGAGCTAAATTCAATTAATAAATTATTTGCTGTCAACAGTCCACCAAGAACTCATTTTCTGCTAAAACTAAAATACCATTGGTTAGCTTCAAAGGAATTCTTTTTGTCTATTTTTTTTTCTTTTGAATGGATGGAATTTCAAGAATAAATCAGCTAAGGAGGAAAAATAAAAGAGGGGGGAGCATAGAAATAATTTTCTACAGTGTCTTGGGTGAAACAATATGTGTCAGCCTAAAAGTAGCCATTGCTGGGGATGTTCCTTTGCCAGGTCCTGCGCGAGCCAGCTGCTCTGGCTTGCAGCAGGCTCCTCCCTGTAGACCCCTGTTAAATTGCACAAAGCACCAGCGAGGCCCAGGTTCTCCCATACTGACATCTCATGCAACAGAAAATTGAAAACAAGGCGGCCTTTTCCGAACAACTGACATCAGTCCCCAGAGAGCTTCAGAAGTACAAAGCAGCAGATAAAATGAAACCAGGAAGTCAATGGGCTTTGAAATCCTGGGAGCTGCTGCTGCTGCCTCATGAACACAGGATGATGTGTGTTTGTGGTGGGAAGTCATGGGTTATGGTACGGAGCTGGAAGAAATGCTACACATCAGCGTGCCCTTAGAGGTAGTGTTTCTTCCAGTTCTGTATGTCTGTATTGCTCTATACACACGAGTCCTAAGAAATAGGTTGTACCTTCTACTGTCCCAAGAAGATAGTGCAACAAGTTGGTTTTTTTGTCCAATATGTCCTTAGAAAGGCAAGAACCCGGCAGGCAGCGGTGGATGAGGTATGGGATGCAACCCAACAAGAAATAATAGCTTTTCCCCAGATTCAGAAAGCCATGTCACCACCAAAGCATCTTAGGGCTCGGCTATGTAAACTGCGCCAGTTAGTTTTTAAGACACAGCCACACAGTCATAGTCAAATGAGCTTTTAATTACGACCCAGATCTATTAATGGATCATTTAATTGCTCTTCGTCTCTTGCAGTGCACAGGTGGCTGAGCTAATCCAAACTATTTTGGGGCTATTTTATCTGGGCTGTCTTTGCAGAGAAGTAGGTGAGGAAAAATTACATGACCAATCCACTCAGGATAATTGCTCCTAGAAACTAGCAACTAAGGACAGTTTTCCTTAAACTGTTCACATTAGTCCTGTAAGAGAACCCCTCTCTTCATCCCACATTAGGAGACTGATAGGGAACATCTGAAAAATTAGATTATGTGAATGCTGCTTGTTAGCTTTTTTCCCTAAATTTGGCTGGAAAAGGCATAGTTGGGAAGCCACGTGGGCAAGAGAGATGCACAGGCAGTCTGGAGCCATGCCATGCAATGCGGACATGTGGTATGCCATCCTGAGTGGCCACGCACCAAACCGAAAGGTCTTGGCTCTGAGTAATCAATTAACAGTTAGTGCTAACGAATAGCTGTCCTGGGTCTGGCTGAGAGGGAGTTAATTTGCCCCACAGCAGCCCTCACAGTGCTGTGCTTTGTACTGGTAGCTAGGAGGGTGTTGATAACACACCAGCGTGTTGGCTGCTGCTGAGCGGTGCTGGCGCAGCACCGGGGCTGGCTCTCCAACACCGTTCAGCCGGGGGTGGGCAAGATCTTGGGAGGGGCACAGGCTGGACAGCTGACCCAAACTGACCAAAGGGATATTCCATACCGTATGACGTCTGCCCAGCAATAAAAGCTAAGAAGAAGGAGGAGGAAGTGGGAGCATTCATTTGTCTTCCAGAGCAACCGCTACAGGTACTGAAGCCCTGCTTCCCAGGAAGTAGCTGGACATCACCTGCTGATGGGAAGTAGAGAATAAATCTTTTGTTTTCTTTTTGTTTCCACGTGCAGCCTTTGCTTTTGCTTTTATTAAACTGCCTTTACCTTGACCCATAAGTGTTTTTTTATCTATCTTATTTTCTGCGCCCCATTCTGCTGAGGAGGGGACTGATGGAGTGGCTTGGTGGCACTCAGCATCCAGCCAAGGTCAACCCACCACAATACCACAGCTTTATAATAATGTAGGCAGGTCCCATCTCTCTCATAGTAATATATGTTTGTTGCAGATTCCTAATTTGTCCTAAATCTACTCTTCAGGGGCTAAAAAACCCTACATTCTTTTTCAAGCTCACAAACTAATTTTGTTTGCTCTGGTAAAACAGCAAATGGTGAAGCAGGCTTATCTGTAAACAATTTCTTTTTCTTTTATCAGTTCTGCATTTTTCACAGATTGCTTGTCACAATATCAGAAAGGCACCACTTAAAAAAAAGAGAAAAGGAACCTGAGTCATGTATTGGACCGCTGAGATAACACCGCAGAAATGGGTTGAAGGAAAAAAAAAGCAAGATAATGTATCAGAAGTTCAGCTTGCTGAGGGTGCAGCTTATATTATTTTGTGGTCCTACAGTTTAGATACCTTATAATTAAAAAACAACAGCCACAAAGCCAACCAGACTGTAATATTGGCAAAAAAAGGAGCGGTCCATCCCAGAAGCTGTGAATATTGACTTCCTGATTATCTCTTGCCCCTTAATTCAAATATTAAAAAACAAACTGTCAGTGCAATTCTCTAAAGCATGTGAGTATATATGCGTAAATGAAATGCTTTTAACAACCCGTCAGAAATCTCAGCGCAGAAACACTAATGTAGCCCCTGCTCAGCTCTTTTGCTAACACGTTCAGTGCTCTCCGTGGGAGCGACCGACCCCGCGCAGAGCGAGCGGCGAGCGCTGGGGGCTGCCCGAGGTGCCCAGCCTGTTCCTGTAGATGACAGCACCGGGCAGGCAGCGGCTCTGGTGGCAGAAGTAGGGCAGGTATACACTAAATGCAATTAATTAGCCCAGCTGGTAAAGCTAACATGCACTGCTTGCAGTGCCAGACAGAGCTGGTTTCCCTGACTTCCCATACGCACATCAAACGTGCCCTTCATCAAGATTTGAAAAATACGGTTTAGTTGTACGTTATACTGGCAGTCATAGCCCGTTGCCTCTGCAGTACAGATAACATGAGACTCCGCTAGAGCAGAGGTTTTTTGAGAAGCAGAGAAAGTTTTCTGGTTTTGTTAATCAGAATTAGTAACTTACATACAACTAATATTATGACTCTACTAATTTTTAATGGAAATGCATTTAAATGTGTTTTTTACATTTTCAATACAACTGTCATAGTTGTTCAAGAGTAGCATGAAATATTTTAGAAACATTACTGGGGCAGCATCTTCCTTTTACTGCCATTTTTTAAATGTGGCTTTTCTAGGTAGCATCAAGAATGTTTGCAACCAAAACTGGAAATTGAAATGCTTTTAGTTTTTTTTTACCTAATGAGTACATCTGAAATTTACTTCTTACCTGCATGTTAAGGTAACATATACCACCTCCTCTTGGGATAGTTTTCTCTAAAAAATGAGGCAAAAATTATTACTTAAAAGAATGATTTAAAATTATTAATTCACAGCAGTTCATGTTGACTCTTTAATGGAATTATGATGAAAGGGGAAATAAAAATTCACCCCTTCAAGGCTAATACTAGTACTTGGAAGCAATGGTTTCAGTTTACACATTGATGGAATTAATTTTCTTCTATAAAATTAAAAAATAATTTTAAAGCTTTAAATTAAAAAGTAGAATATGTTTAACCTATATTATACAGTTATGTTATAAATAGATACAATATCATATTAAATAGTATTTTTATATTTTAAAATACTGAGATACTGAGGCTTAAAAACTTAAAAAATGAAGCAAGTATGTTCCCATCCTCATAAATTCATGCTGAATTTAGGTTTCAGCATGGTTCAGTAGGTTCAAAAGCAGTAAATCAGCCTTAGAAAAAACTGTGAGACCGACTTAAAACAAGAGAAGAGACTATATGAACAAGCCTTTTACTGACTTTTGACTTTCTGTGATTTGTATTGCTCTCGGTCTGCTTGAGTGGATTACAGCTACTGCAGTTTAGCCCTTGATGTGCTATAGCCTTTTCATGATGACGGAGTGAAACAGCCACCAACAAGGAGAAAACATGGAAGCCTCCAGTGCTGGTGGCTGACAATCGGCACTGAGCAGGGCAGGAGCATTCATGAGCTAACTGAAGTAAACACAGAGAGAAGAGGATTCTAGCTGAAAGCCTGCCCAGCATTTGTTTTGAGATGGTGAGCAAAAAAAGATAATTTTTCCAACCATTCCCAGAGACACACTGATACAGCAATCCTTGATTCTGTTAAATTCACACTGAATAACCAATTTTACTGTTCTGAAATGTGAGCATTTCCTGCTAAATCTGTATTTTTCTCTCCCTCCCTTCTTCCCAGCTTCTAATCTATCTTTTTTTTTTTTTTTTTTTTTTTTTTATGCTGAAGGGTTTCTTTCCACCCTGCCCTAGCCGGAGCTCAGCTGGGTCAAAAGGTTACATCCCCCAGTTCAGCAGTAGCTTCTCACCACCACCTCCCTGGGAAAAACTGGCACCCTTTCAAATCACCTGCCGTAAACTGCTCAGCTGACAGTTCCCTAACCTGATTCAGTCAAATCCATCAGGTTCAGCTAAAACATGTTAATATTTGCTTAAGCAAAGTGCCCGCCCAGTGCTGATCCAGGCCATGGAGCTGTCAACCCCAGCCCCTTTCCCTCTCCATCACCACTCTAACCCTACCTTCCTACCAGAGATCAGCACCTCCTCAGATCTGCCACTTTATATCTGGGTTTTTTTAATACCAATTATTTCAGAGTTTTGGGTCTGCAGTACAGCTAAAGAAAGAAACTGGCCCAAAATACAGATGAGGGGAGGAGGATGGCTTCTGGCCAAGGGTTGGAACCAGCATCCTTGTAGGTGAGGGCAGGTGGCAGCTGGAGCTACTTCAGCCCGGCCTGACATGGCTTCAGCAGAGTTGCAGTTCATCTTCTAACCCCGACTGCTCTGAGCGGGCCTTGCTGTGGCTTTGTGTCAGGGTAACAGGCTTTTCAATATCCTGAACTGCCCAAACACAGCCCTCTCAGGAAGAAATGTGAAATGTTTTAGTCGCCTCCACAGAAGCAACATAACCCTTCTCTTGTGTTTATCCAGCACAATTGTAACTGGATTTTAATGATCACAGAACTCAGCCTTCAGAGCAAGCAGCTTCTTTTAAGATGACTTTGCATATGTATATTTTTAACAGAACAGCCACCTTCATTGTTAAATTATTTAAGGGCTCTTGGATGAACCTATCAGGATGACATTTTCTTGGGAAAAAGAAAAAGAAAACCGTTAAGAGCTAGTAATACTGACTGACAGACTTGATGCAGCCCTGTTGCCCAGTAAATGCCCTATTGCCATTGCTGCCAACAGGCCACAGACATCACACTGACTTTGCAAGGTCACAGGAGTGAGGCCAGCCAGGCTTTGCCTGAGCTTGGCTTTGCCAGCCTGGCGCTTTGTTTTAACTTGTTTAGCTGTAAGAGCATTTTTTGGCTAATGACCATGTCCTAACTTGTTTGAATAACCTGTTTGTATATTCACTGAGTATAACCATAATTTTTATATGAGTATGAGTAATAAGTAGCTATCTCGTGTAGAGTGAAATATTCATGACCCCAACCCGATGATGTTGTGTAGAGAAATGCAGCATGGTGTGATCAGAGTGGGACCCAGGGTGGGGTGCAGAGCAGCACAGGCAGGAGATGACAACGGAGTGGGCGCAGGCTGGCACTGGAGATTGCAGGCTATGAGCCATCACGGTGGTCTGTTAAACAGGGGAAGGATTGGGAACTGCAAAACAGGTTTCAGCTCTAACAAAGTGAATAGATGGCCAGTATCAAACACTGCATGATAGTCAACAGGGGATACTGACATGCAACACGAAATTGCAGCCAGCGAAGACAGAAAAAGGGGTTAAGCATGCTAGAAGATGTATAAAGATGTTCTTAAAGATAATCCTGTGTGGGCTCTGGAGTGAGGCAGAAAAAACCACCAATATTTTGTTCCTGCTGGCAAAGCAGAGGAAGAAATCCCCACCACCAGTGTTACAATGTCCCCAGAAAGGACCTGGGACGTGATAACTCAGCACAGTACCACCAACTTCTTGGGCTGAAGCCATCAACCTCAAAGCCAGAGGGAGCGCAGCGGCAAGTGTAGCAGCAGAGAAGGGGTAGAGACCAGGAAGTGTGAGTATAACAATTTCATCTTTAATATTATTTAGACTTTTTCTGTAATACGATTCATCCCTATATTTTCTCACTCAACCTATAACGATTAGATCTGGGTTAGTAATTCTTTGATTAGACTGTTCAGATTTAAAGTACACTAATAATAAATTCTTTCCATGCAAGGTTTTTTTCTCTTCACCCATAAAAAGGGATTTTAAGTCTAACTCTGAAGATGCTGTAGCTATTTATAAGATAGACAGGTCAGAACTGCAACAGCTATTTCTGTCTACAAGGTAATTGGTATGTTGAGGTGGTAAAGAAGGAAAGGACTATAGTTAATTACACAATCACAGAGAAAAGGGATTTGGGGAAAGGAATGAATTATTTCCCTGGAGTTCAAGGGCAAAGTAAGATATCCCTAAATCTTTAGAAGTGAAAGCTATTTAAGAATAGCTATGACTTTGTACTTGTCCCTGTTTCTGTGGTCCCTGTCAATAGTTATATTTTATTTAGTGAGACATATTTTTTAATTTGTATTTTGTGTGTTTGCAGACTGATCTGATATTGTATCTCCACAAAAAAAGCCAACACAACCAAAGGTCCAACAGCTGTCCCCCCACTACTACCCAATAAACCCTGTTCAGTCTGAACTACTTTCTCTGTATCTTACAGATCCATTTTAGCACCTCCACTTCTGACAGTAACTCCTCACTATCTTCAGGCTAGGCTGTAGTTATCCAGCTGCTTGCCCCAGAAAAGAGGAATCGACGTAAATCTTGCAATTTAAAACAAAATACCAAAGCGGTATGCTTTTCTAATTAAGACATTAATTTTAACAGGCAAACAGAGACGACTTTCTGTTTTATGCTGTAAAATAGCTCTAAAAAATAGCAAATGCTTAGTTGTGTGATCCATGTTCTGTGCTTGACAGCCAAAAGGGAATTGCTGTCATACTTGCCATTCCATTCCTAAGCTATTTGTTATTGCTAACTTTTGCAGTGTTTTCTTTCTTCTGCTGAAACCACAATACGGTAGAGCAAAAAACAAGCTAGGCTGCCAGCACTGAGCAGGCAGAACACATATCACTGAAAAAAAAATCCTGAAAAATAGAGTTAAAACAAGAAATATTTACAAATCTTGATCCACACAGAATAAATACATGGAGGTATTTCACTAGAGGACCTGGTTCTCTAGATAGCTATCCTGGAACAACCCCTAGTGAAGACATCATGGCTTCATCTACACCATCTAGGAGAAGCAGGCTTGCAGTCAGATTCACAAGCTGTCACAAACACACAAATCTCAGCCTGCTCTCAGTTTCTAAAATACATCTTGATGTACCTTGGCAGTTTCTAACTAGCTTAAAACTCCAACCTCCTCCATCCTTAACGCCAGTGTTAAATGTTTACCAACAAACTAATTCACCCACTCCCTCGTGTATCTCTCCCAGTTGTATTAAGGCCCCAACTCTGCTCCATGATGTCTTCCAGACTTTGACTATTTCTTTGGCAAAGCGGAGGAAGAAATTCCTTCCTTCTTATTTGGAGGAAGTTACTAGCAATAGAATGAGAGGAAATGGCCTCAAGCTGTGTCAGGGGAGGTTTATATTGGGTATTAGGAAAAATTTATTTACTGAGAGAGTGGTCAGGCACTGGAACAGGCTGCCCAGAGAGGTGGTGGAGTCCATCCCTGGGGGTACTTAAAAGACATGTAGATGTGGCACTTCAGGGCATGGTTTAGGAGGCAGGGGGGTGTTGGGCTGACGGTTAGACTTGATGATCCTAGAGGTCTTTTCCAACCTTAATGATTCTATGATTTTCAGTTTCTTTGTTATACCTCCCGATGGCAACGGCTTTATTCTCGACTAACTATACCAGGCAGAAACTAAAAAGGAAAGACTTCCCATGTCAAAATCTGTCCCTGGAAGATCAGTACTTAGACCCACTTATCCACCCACTGAGACCTACCAGGAACAGTCTGCCCACCCAGCAAACCTTTCAGCTCTCTCCTGTAAGCACATTTCCATTCATTTTAAAGAGCACGTGATGAAAACTTGTAATGTACATAGGGAGGAGAAAGAAGAGGGGATGCATGTTCAGAATGTCATCAGGATTTATTGTGAGAAATTATGTAGAAAGCTAAAGAAGTGGAAAAGCTACACAGATTGTTTCCTGCTTCTCAGCAGAGGCACTTGTTGGCTGGAGTACTACAGCAACATTAACAAAGTACGTAATCACTACAAACTCTGGGGAAAAAAATCACTTGTAATGCAGACATAATGCATTTTAGATGAAAGACTGAAGATAAATTTAACATGTGTGGAAGCTGGAAATGAACACAAGAACTGGTATGTAGACCTAACAATTATTTTTTACCTCGTGGGAGAGTCCACAAGCATTTTCTCGTAGTGCAGCCTGAGGTCCCTCCTGGCAGGAGAGCAGCTCTGCCCACTACGAAAGCAGGCAGGTTTCAGAGCAACTGATTCAGGCTTACAAAGGCAATGTGACTACATGGGACAGCTCTTCAGACTGCACCCAGCTTCAGGTCACTCCTGGAGCAACCATCTCGGTGCAGTAGAGACCATCTGAAACAACCTTTTATTTTTTTAATTTATCCAAATGAGACGAATCACACTACCTCTATGAGTATTAAGAAATTTCAAATATATATACACTAGATCCTGCAGAAACTATGACCTCGTAATGTAAAGGAACTTCACTAGGAAGTCCAAAATCAAAGTGACTTGTGGAAATTTGTAAGGGCTGAAGAGACTGGTTCTTACATGATATAATAGCACTTTGTACAGAAAAGAGTAAAAATGTTGGGTAAAGTGAGATGGACATCAAAGGCTCCAGTAAAGGAGCAGCAGCTCAGAGCATGGTTTCTTTTGTTTAATTAGGGCACTCAGAATAGTTCTTGAGAATGAGTCGAAGGATGTCTCCTTTCTCCTGAGCCAATGAATCCATTAGGAGCCAACGTTTTGAGTTGGGATGTAGTTTTGCTGAAGATATTTTCTGAGGCCTGAAGAGACGTGAGCTTGGAAGAGGCAGGCAGGTTTCTGAAGGCCATGTGGGTAGGTACCACCAAGAAGTCCTTTAAGTGCTCTGTTTCTAGAAGCTGTAGCTGTATGATATGAAAGCAACTAGGGCTGCAAAAAGATATACTGTTTCTTTTTACATGGCTACTATTTTGCACCATTTACCCAACAGCACCTGTGTTTCTCCCTGGTATGATATAAATCTATTCTTTCATCTACCAGCAAATTGAATTTAAACTGGTTAAAGTACATGGTTTCTTTTCCTTCATGGAAAAAATAGAGAAAACAAATTTTCTTCAGAAAGTAGAAAATTCTAGCTGAAAAAGAAAAGCAAAACAAACATTTACAACAAATTTTACATGTGCCTCTGTTATGAAGACTGTTCCGCCGTGAGTCTCACTGCAGCATCAAAACCTGCACTTGCATTTAGGGATCCCACAAATACAGCCCTTATCACCATTTTGGTTCTCCTTCCAGGCAGTGGAAGGCATTCTGAGCATTTCCTTCCCCTGGCTCAGTAAAGACCATCTCAGAATTGCTAAAAAGAGCATCTAGAAGACTGCCACAAGAGCAGAAAGTATAATAAATCACATACCTCAGCAAAGGGAAAAATGTTTGCCTCCTCTTGCATGCAGCAACAAACAAGAAAACATGATACTTTTGGAAAAGTAGTCCTGGCTACCTGGTCTGCCCTCTTTCTGCTGAAAATATGCATCTCTGGTGCATAAAGAGGGAATTTTAAAGCTTCTTAACCAAATTTGTCTTGCAGTCCTCGATGCTGTTGTAATAAAAAAAAATCTGAGAAACGTACCAGCTAAATCTTTTAAAGTAGAAGGAAATACCCCCTTTGCTGCAGTAAAATGTCAGCCTGATGTGTGACTGAAAAAGTTGAGACTAACAATGCTTATTGCCAAACCACAAAAATGACTGAAATTGTGGTTTGTAGCTAGCATCTCCACAGACATTTACTTTAGTTTTATAGTGAATAAATGAAAAATTAGGGCAAAAGCTATAGTTCTCCAATGCTAAATAAAATATTTTGTTGGTATATCTAATGCATTAAGGTTCTGTTTAATGTAAATAAATATATCAAAATTTGGCTGTTGCCAATAGCAGCAACAACATATGAAGGGAAAGCTCACACTCCCTGTCACTTTGCTGCTGCACTAGAATTATTCCTAATTAAGACAGGTGTGACTGAGAAGAAAATTAGGCCTCCTCTTTAGCGTGGATCTAAACATATTGCTGGTGCTTAACTTATAAGTGTAGTTAAAAGAAATGAATTTTCTTCATCTATACAACCACTCTTACTAAATACATCCTTTTAAATGTCAGGCTCCCTGATGAAGTAAACAGTGTGAGTCATAAGCTTCTTTAAATGCAAAGCCACTACACTGAAGAAACTGGAAATGACTCTTAATTTTCTCTTTAATGATACTGAAGAGCACATATCTATAAGATGACCGAGTCTGACACCTGAGGCAGAAGCACAGATGCAGTTTCTTATTGTCTGTAAATCATCACCCATTCGGTATTTCTTATTCTAGTACCTCGCCTTAGATTTTTTTCTCTCAGAATTCAATAAATCATATCATGAGATTTAATCATAGCCTTCTGTATGAGTTATGAAATAATCATTGTCTGCTACATTATTTCTCCTTGATAACTTTGTTGCATAGTGAAACTCCATACAATGTCCTTTGCTTCAAATAGCTAATTCTTTATTAAGAGAGAAACAACAGCAGCAGCCCATAATAATCCTTTTCATTATGCTCCAACACCCCACAAAATCCTTGGTGTTTCTTGTATTGTGAGACTCAGATACACAAGACGGAGACCTCTCATGAGATTACCAAGAAGAGAAGAAGGGAAGGGGAGGCAGAAAAGGAAGCATTTACTGCTGCAGATTAAACTTGAAATTTAGCATCATGGAGAACAAAAATTATTCTCATCCTGGGACTGATTTCTAGAGCTGATGCAAAGCACAAAGGCCTCTGTAGGTGAACAGGAAGACCAGGTTACACCAGTGCTGCTTGTTCGCCTTTATCACCTTCCAGGAAGAAGTGCAATCTCAGAGCTTGCTCCTCTCCCTGGCTGGAGTCTCACCACCTCCAAAACATCCCAGACTCCTCAAAACAACATAGGTGAAATGGAGATGTTTGAGTCCAACCACACTACAAGCCGGTCTACTGACGAGAATAAAACAGAGGGGAAGTTAGCTCTAGCATTTACGGGCTCCTTGAATGCACAGTCCCTGTAACGGGCAGTGGAAGGCCCTGAGCAGCTGCAAAACTCTGGACTTGAATTTCGCATGGGATGTCTATGTATTGTGCTAGATAAATATACTAACTGACAAGGACCCAGCATTATTCAGTGAATCTAGTAAAAGTGTTACTGAGGAAAGAAAGACAAGAACAGACCACTAAATCTTACTTACAAACACTCTCCTAAAATTCATCTGATTTTCGAGTCATTTACAGCTTTGCTGATGTCCTATCTGTCTCTCCAGCTTTGTTTCTGGAGGATGTTTTGGCCTCAGTTGTGTTTGCTAAAGATCCTCTTGGCTTATGCTGACTTATTCTACTTTCATTGTTGCTGTTGCCATCTTTGTCAGCTTCCCAGTGTTCTGTGTATCTTTGACCATTTGCCAGTGGATAAGTATGTTCTGTGCAAGTCAGGTGCTTTATAACACAAGAATCTTCTGAAAAATACTTGTGTTTGTTTCCCCAGATATATCTGGGAAGCTCAAACTATACACAGTCCTGTTCTAAGTAAGAGATGGGAAGCTTGAAATATCAAAAGACTATTTAAGGGAACACCAAAATTAGTTGGTTCATGGAAATAGTCTTCAGTTACATATGGACAGGACAACTGGATGGATTATCTCCTTTCTCCATTGCATCTCTCAAACAAAGCATGAAATCTACTTTTTGGCATTCATTTCCCTCCCCTCACCAATCACATTGAATTTATTTTCTGCTGCTGAAACTCCATTACCTTTAACTAAGGTAGCACCGAATTACCCTGCATGGGAGAGGAGGATCCACAGAGGGGATGAATTTGTCTCTAGTTTTAGCAGAAGGCATCACCATCGATCTCATTTTGCAGTGACATCACAAGCCAACCCCTTTCATGTCATCATGAAATTAAAATACTTTGATGTTTGGTAATAAAAGACATAACTTCAGCAGATGCCCTTTCAAAAATCTGTCTACTAGAGAGGCTTGAAAGTCTTTCCTGCATCACCTTAAAACCTTGAAAGAATAGGGTGCCTCTTCATTTCACAGCTACCATGAGACATATGGGGAATCACATAAAAAGTGACCATGACATACAGCAACATTAAGCTCCAGTAGTAAAATAAGGACTTGAAGAGTGCTTATATTTCAAAATATTTTTTTTTTAAGTTTTGCTAAAGAAGTGCATATTTGCAAACTGAATTTTCATGGTTACACCACCCTTACATCAAATTTGCCAGAGCAGCATTTTATACAAGGGCAGCAAGGAAACATGCATGTACTTTAATCTGGGAGGCAGACGGGGCTTCTGCTATGCTGAAAAAGGAGCCGGTAGTTTAAGTGTTGTCAGTAGACCTGGGTGCCAGCTCCCATGCTCTCTTTCGGGACTGCTTCTCTCCAAATCCAGCTTCCAAGCTATCCTGGGCTCCCTCAGTGACAGTGCAGACAGAGGTGTGAACACAGAAATTCCAGGGGAGCTGTATTTTCCTGGGACAGCTTGTCCCTTTCAACTAGTATCTGACTGACAGTTTCTTGTTAGGCAAATAACCAACCCGAGGTATTTGAAACAACATTTTCCTATGAAGAAAACAAACAAATGAACAGACAATGAGTGTGATAAGATTGAAAGTTCATTTATTTTGGAACAGTAAAGAAAGTCAGTCCAAATTAGCAAAGGCTATTGACACACAGGTGAGATGCAAGGGGGAGAGGTTGTGAATTTAGAGCTTAACTTTAACAACTTTGCAGCTGTGTTCATGCATCCTCTTGCCACCCAGAAAATGAAAGTTAATTTACCCCTCTTATTCAGTGTTTAATTCTTAGGGTGTGCACACAGGCAGTTACCTCTTCTTAGTACTGCTTTGCAAATTCATGTTAAACTTTTATGAATTTTGTAAATGGCATCACTTAACTACTGAAACCAGATAGCAACCTCTATGAAACATCCCGATTTTACCAGAAGAACTGTGAAAAATTAAATGATACTGAAATGAAATGAAATTGTTCTCCCACAGTTACTTAAAAGCATTCCTCCCTTATCTGCACGCAGCCAGGGAAATGGGCTTTGGTGTTGGTCTCCAGTGCAGCTGGCATTTTTGGAAGCACATAGGTACTTTAGAAGCAATAGCATAATTGAAAACATTTCCCCTGGTGGCTTCTCAAATTATATAAATACTACTGAAGAGTCCACCCTTCAGAAAGACAGATTCAGTTCTTCAATTCAAGGATGTCTGGAAAGCCATCTGCTCAGCAGACTTGCACTATGTATAGTCAGACACCAAGATACAGAAACCTTTATAAAATCGCAATTTCCCTACAGGGTGACTTAAGTTAAGTGACAGTTAAGCCTGTGCCAGGGCACACACGCCTTGGTGAAACCACCAGCTGTTCCTCAGAAGATTGCTATGGCAGGGTACAGAAGATATCCATAGTAAGCAGTTCGGTGCATGCTGTCATTACTATCATTGCCTGGGGATTTTCTAACAAAACAGTTTTTGGCTTGAAAGAAGCCCGCCTGTCAAAAGCCAAGATACCGACTGAAACATAAACACCAATTTAAACAAGAATGGCATAATCAAGAGATATTTCCTTCACTCAGGCATGGCTCATGAACAGCCCTGTGACACGAACACCCATCTCAGATCTGAACATACCAAGTTTTTCCCTGCTCTTCTGAGGTTCTGCCTTGATTGGCAGCATGATCCTCACTGGTAGCGGTGATAGAAATGAGTTTTGTCCTAGCTCCAGCATTGTTGGATGGAGGTTCCTGCCCTGGTGTGCTCAGCGCTGCTCTGCCACTTGAGGAAACTGCCTGCTCACCTCTGCCAGCTGAGCCAATTGTGTGATGGGGTCACTCAAAAAACTACTCAATGTTCTTCTTTTTCATTAAATTTAAAAGGCAGCAACTGCACAAATATCTTGGGCAAGAGACCTCAGGGACCAGCAGCATACTGCCAAGGGTTACTGGCAAAACCCAAGACCACCTACCCAGCCTGAAGCAAAGCTGCCACCTCCTGGGTTCAGTGATGCAACCCCAGCCATGTGGCTGCATCAGCTTCTTCCCAAGCTTTCTTACAGGGACTGTTTTACTTCCTAGACATAGTCAGTCAACCCTTGGTCCCTCTCCTCCTCTCCAGCTGAAAGGTTTTTTCCATATGACAACATACTTTCTCTGGCTAAACGAATATTTAGTTATATAATATTATGTGGAGCAGCTCAAAAAGTGGAAGCTAACGACCAGCAAATGTAGAATTTAGTAATTATTATCACAATTTCAAAGTTTTTCTAGGCCTTAGAAATCTATTTTTTATCCTTCTCAAGTTAAGGCATGATCTGCAGTCTCAGTAAATTACCCTGAATTTCTGTAATGCAAGCAGGTATTAATTATGTAGGCAAACACAGCATTTTATGGTTACCACCCATTAATCCATTTGATTGCTCCATCACTATCCCCCCTTGACGCTCATCTCCCCGTTTCCTTCCCTATAGTCGTATTCAACAGAGCTGATCTATAAAAGCATTTCAGTTCTTATCTGTAGCAGACAAAATCCTTTAAAAAGCTAATCTCAGGTTTTGTTTCATTTGACACTAACACATTAAGCCTCTGAGAACTCTCTGTATTGTGCTGTCAGCTTACATTTCCCGGTGCTATAGGACTGAAAAGATGAAAATTAAATGGCAAGCCAGGGCTCCCTCCATCAGCACTGGTAGATAACTATGTTTCACTCTCATCTCTTGAGTGCATTTTCGAAGGCAGCTGAGCAGGTTTTCCCCCTATATGTGCAAAACTTTAATTTTCTGTGTAGCCATAAAACATCCCTGCCCTGAGGTCCTGCCTGCACTGCATGTAACTTGCAGGAACTCCTCGAGCTCTTCAGTTCAGGCTATGGCTACCAGTTCACATCAATATCAGCCACATCCTACCCATGCTGAAGGAAACAGCAATTCTTAATGCCTCTCTCCGGCAGTGGTGTTGTTCGCTACCAGCCAGACAAGGCAGCTAGGCATAGCTGCCTTTATCACTCATGACAACAGTCTGCAGCTGATATAAGATTGTATTTTCAACTGGTTTTCTTCTGTTCAGACTGCTTTAACAGCACAGACACGGTGTTCCTAGTTTCTGCCTGCGTACAGTGCTTTCTACCGTGAGGCAGTAGGCGGTTCACGCTGCCGAAGTACATTTTTGACCCTGGTGGTTCATGGCCTGACATAACACACCAGTGAAAAAAGCAAACACATGCCAAACCCTTCCGCTGCAGAAAAAGAATTTTACAGCAATTTCGTGCTTGCATAAACCGACCGTAAGAAGTGCAGAGCACAATATATTTAAACTCTTTGTGTTTCATGTTGTTTTCTTGCCATGGTGGATGGAAGGGAAGAGAGGACTATTCTTTAATGTCAATATCCATATTGGTTTCTCCATGCCTTTGCAAAACCCTGAGCGGGCAAGGGGCTGCCTGTTCTGTGTGAGCAGCCTACTCACAAACCACACGCTGCCTGTGGCAGAGCGGCCCCACTGCTGAAATGCAATAGCTTTCCAATAGCTCGACTTCTGGTGCAGCAGATAATGGGCTTCTGTTAATAACTTGACTTTGTTCCTAGATAGCTATTATAGCCTAACCCTGGTCAATCTTTAGTCTGCTTAAAAAGACATCTGACCAGGCAACACAGCGAATACCTTGGCCTCTGCTTAGCACAAATAAAAAGCTGAGAACAAGTTAATTTCATCCATTCCATTTGGCTGCTCAAAATTTCCCCTTGAAAAGCTGCTTATAGAAACCTGGACCAGTATGCAAAAATATCACATGCAGAGAAAACAGATAAATATATTTAAATGGAGCGCATTTGTTTAATGTATATCTCTGCATACATAATATGCATACATCTGTATACATAATGCATACAACAAATGTATTTAAATAGCATAGAGGCTCCTATAGTCAGAATATAAATCAAGAATCTCTACAATGGATTGTCCTGTGATTGCCTGAAAGTCAGCCAGGTAGCTACAGGGAAGTTAAGAATAACTAATTTACAATGCATTTCTAAGTAAACTACTTATACCTACATATATAGAGATATATTCACACACATATCCACAAAATGGCAAGAAAACTATGCATTAGACACAGTCTGTGTAACAAACTAAACTGATTTCAGATTTTAATAGGAAAAAAATCACACAGATAATAATCAGTATGTGTATAACGCCCGTATTATACTCCTTTGAGACTTTTCTTTGTGGGATTTTCAGACTTACAAACAGTGTTTTCTTGATCAGTATTTATAATAAACAGGGAACAAAACTTTCTGCTAGGGAAAACAAAATATGAAGCACTTCTCGCAAGCTTGACAGTTCCTTAATGTATTGTGTGTTGTTAAAGGAACATGGACATTCAAAAGGCCGTGTTTCCTGCCGCATGGAAAAATAAGGTGTCTCCTGAAAATGGATCCCAGTATGATCTCCTAATCCAGTATGAATTCTGGTCTAGTCACAGATCACATTACTGGGTATCTTCCTTTAATGTGCAAAATCTAGCAATCCTTTTTCTACAATGTCTCATGATGAAATGCTTACTCTGTGTAGGAATAAATGATGCACCAGTCGGTTTGAAATTTTATTTTAATGAAACCAGTGTCCGGATCCTAAAGCTGCTGTAACTTCTACAGCATTCACACCAAGAAACAAAACAGCACTATGACTAATTTTTTCTGTTACAGTCAGTCTTTTTGTTTACACAACTTAACCTGAATAGATGTACTCTGGATATTGGTGAGCTTGTAGAGGACGTTCTACAGCAAGGCTTTGCATGCAATTTCATTGCATGAGAACTTCACTCACTTTTGCCCTAAGTGGTTTTAGCTTCATTTCCTATTCCTGAAGAATACCTATAGGGAAGAAATACATATTAGTTGTTTCTCCAAAGAAGCTACAGAGACAGGGGCTGGTATCCCCTCTGATATGGCAGCTACACCTGAGCCAGGCACCTTATGCTACATTTAGAGTTAATGCAGAAAATCAGCCACTTCTGTATTTCCTTTCATCCCATAGAAGACAGCTAAACCAGACTGCAGAAACCCCACTTTAAAGTGTTTACAGCTCCCCATTCATTACAAAAGGAATTTAGGGGAGCTAGCTCATGTGTTAATCATTATAAACAAGAATTGAGCATGATGGATCCCTAGCACCACTGTCCAGTTTAATCACAGAATCACAGAATGGTAGGGTTTGGAAGGGACCTCTGGAGATCAGCTTGTCCAACCCCCCTGCTTGAGCAGGCACACCCAGAGCAGGGGCACAGGAACGCGTCCAGGTGGGGTTTGAATGTCTCCAGGGAAGGGACTCCACAGCCTCCCTGGGCAGCCTGTGCCACTGCTCTGGCACACGCACAGGAAAGGAGTTTTTCCTCATATTCGGGTGGAACTTCCTATGTTCCAACTTGTGCCCATTGCCCCTCATCTTGTTGTTGGGCACCACTGAAAAGTGTCTGGCCCCATCCTCTTGACACCCACCCTTTAGATAGTTATAAGCATTGCGAAGATCCCCTCTCAGTCTTCTCTTCTCCAGGCTGAACAAACCCAGGTCTCTCAGCCTTTCCTCATAAGGGAGATGCTCCAGTCCCTGATCATCTTGGTCACTTTCTGCTGGACTTTCTCCAGTATTTCCCTGTCTTTCTAGAACTGGGTAGCCCAGAACTGAACACACTTCTCCAGCTGGGGCCTCACTAGGGCTGAATAGAGGGGGAGGATAACCTCTTTCGACCTGCTGGCCACACTCCTTCTAATGCACCCCAGGATACCGTTGGCCTTCTTGGCCACAAGGGCACGGTGCTGGCTCAGGGTCACCTCGCTGCCCACCAGCACTCCCACGTCCTTGCAGCAGAGCTGCTTTTCAGCAGGTCAACCCCTGACCTGTACCTGTACATGGGGTTGTTCCTTCCCAGGAAGGAACAACCTTGCTCCAACCTTGCTCCAGCAAGGAACACTTGCTCTTGTTCAATTTTGTGAGGTTCCCCTGGGCCCAGCTCTCCAGCCTGTCCAGGTCTCGCTGGATGGCAGCACGGCCTTCTGGTGTATCAGCCACTCCTCCCAGCTTGGTATCATCAGCAAACTTGCTGAGGTTACACTCTGTCCCTTCATCCAGGTCACTGATGAATATGTTGAACAGGACTGGACCCAGCACAGACCCCTGGGGGACACCACTAGTGACAGGCCTCCATCCAGACTCTGCCCCATTAATCATGACCCTCTGAGCTCTGCTGTTCAGCCGGTTCTCAATCCACCTCACTGTCCTCTCATCTAACCCTCACTTCCTAAGGTTACCCATGAGGATGTTATGGGAGTCAGTGTCAAACACCTTGCTGAAGTCGAGGTAAACAACATCCACTGCTCTTCCTTCATCAACCCAGCCAGTCACGCCATCACAGAAGGCTATCAGGTTGGACAAGCATGATCTCTCCTTGGTGAACCTATGCTGACTACTTCTGATAACCTTCTTTTCCTCTACCTGCCTGGAGATGACCTCCAGAATGAACTGTTCTATCACCGTTCCCCTGGTGAGTCTGACTGGCCTATAGTTTCCCAGGTCCTCCTTCCTGCCCTTTTTGAAGACTGGAGTTATATTGGCTACCCTCCTGTCCTCCACAACCTTTCAAAGATGATCGAGGGTGGCATAACAACAGCATCCACCAGCTCCCTCAGCACTTATCGGTGCATCCCATCGGCGTCCATAGATTTGTGAGGATCCCGTTTGCCTAAATGATCTCTAACCCAGTCCTCCTCAACCAAGGGAAGTCCTCCTTTCTCCAGATTTTCTCTCCCACCTCTGGGGGCTGGGATACCTGAGGTCCAACCTTTGCAGTAAAGACTGAAGCAAAGAAGGCATTCAGTAACTCTGCCTTCTCTGCATCCTGCATCCCCAGGGCCCCTACTTCGTTCAGCCCACAGTTTCCCCAGCCTTCCTTTTACTACTGATGTATTTGAAGAAGCCCTTCTTGTTATTCTGGACATCCCTTGCCAGATTTAGTTCCAAGTGGGCCTTGGCCTTCCTCATTGCATCTCTGCATAATAATGAATCTGGTTACCCATTTTCATTAGGTTGTTGTGAAGCATTAAAAACCTACTCTTAGCAACATAGCCTAAGCTGCTTTTCAGCATCTCAGTAGCAAGTAGGACTGCGAAGGAGCCAGCACCATCTGGGCAGCCAGCTCTCCACTGAGCTCCTCCACATGCTCCACAGGATGCACTTTGAAAGTCACTGTTACACAACACGGCATTAACAATATTTTCATTGCATTAGCATCTGGGGATGAATCCGGCAAAGATGCACAAAAGGCCTTTTACAAGCACACAGATGAGGGCTACTCTGGCAGAACTTGTGAAAACGGTTTGGATTAGCCTCTGAGGGAGGAAGGAAAAGGCAAAGCAGCATGGAAAGCCACTAGCCTCCAACAGGGAACAGACCTAAGGTTAGCCCCAGTTCACCCTTGACCAACAAATTATTTGTGTAAAGGCATGTTTACTTCTACATTCAGCCATTAAAATCTCTTGATGTTGTGCTAAATATTTTGGTTTTGGTATAGCCAAGTCTCAAACTGCAGCAAAGCCATTTATTGGTGTACCTTAATGTTCCTTAATAAACACCACATGTTTAATAGTGCCAGCAATTTCAAATATTATGACTATCTGTGACAATTTCAAAGTGCTCCCCTGCTATGAAAGACTGTCTGGGAGTAGTTAGAGACCAGTCACCAGGTCCCATCCAGTCAAACTGGCATGAGTCCAGGAGAAGGGGAATCAACTTGAACCTTTGTATTAGGTTTGTAACAATATTTGGAAAGTAGGTTTGTCCTGACATGAACTTCCTTCAAAACGTAGAGCTCTCAATCCCATATGAATTGGCTTTGACATTTAAACAGATTCAATTTTCAGAAGAGTTTATCCATGACTTGATTAGACAAATCAAAATATTTTTCTCTCCATACATCCTTATTCACACTCGCCAAAAATTTATTTTATTTGGCTATGCAGCTGTACTTAACTTCACTGAAGTGTATCAGGCAAAGAGCTAGGACAGGAAGAGCACCTACCCTTATTTTAGATATATGGCTTCAGCTTGGACTGCAGGACCACAGTTTTGTCTATGAGGGCAGAGATTTATGTGGCTGCCTGCGCTTGAGCATGTTCACTTTGTTGACTCTCTGAGGTACATGACAGGTTTCAGAGTGGATAGGCACAAGCTGTACTCTAGAGTTTAAGATGCCAAGTGCCATACCATAGATAATTTAGGTTTTTTGTGGCTTCAGAATTGCCAATTTACACAACCTGCAACACAAATTCCCTCTCGAGTTTTCTTTCCATCACACTTCAGCACTTAGGATGGATGCTCTGCACTTGGATAATGCAGTCCCAGAAGAATCACTGTCACAGTCCCACCATCTCATCACCACTACAGACAGGAGTACGTATTGTGATAATGCTTCACGCATCTGTCTGTTATGGGTGATATTCAAATTCAACCTGATCTGGGACATGATTCAGTGAACAGTGAACATCTTCCTGGCAGAAGGAAGCAGGAACATCTAAGCCAAAGCCATTCCCATCACTTCACCTGCATATCTAATGAGGAAGGTGACAGGTGCTGAGAGAGTGAAGCAAGAAAAGAAAACACAGTATCTTTCCTTGAAGGAAGAGAAATGGAAATGAAGACTGTGACAAGTTTTTGTTTTTTTTTTTCTTTAAATCCATATAAAAGGTCTGTAATCTCCATAAGCTCCGTATTCACTACAGTTAGTGGAAAAATCTACTAACTGTTAGAAATCCATGGTTTTGGGACAGATTAGGAAGTGTGCAAGATGCAAGATAGAACAGGGAAATACCTGACTTGTTTATTGCTCCCCTTCCCCAAGCATCCATTAGGACCATAGTCTGAGCTAGACAGTTCTTTAGTCTGAAACTCAGTTTGTCCTTCTGGAATTCTGATCAAAAGATCTACTAATTAACACTGTTATGTTCTCAGACTTACATCTTGGAAAGATACACTTAGATCCTGGAAATCACCAATAAGCAAAGCTGAGCATTTTTTTTCCCAGTTGAATCCCATTGTAACTGCAGCTGTGAGTGGGATGTTTTAAATATTTAAGGATATAGAGACTAGATGTTACGGCCTAATTTTCCAGGTATAGGACCCTTTAAATCTCATTTTAATTAACAAGAGGTGCTTGAATACACTCGTAAAAATAATTAGTGTTCCTCCTTTATTCCACTGAAGTAAATAGATTTTCTATAGGCTCGGAACCTAGCCCCATGATTCTTTTATGGCTGAACAGAAGAATATACAACAGACAGAGGTCATGCTGACTACAGCCCTGAGCACAACACTCTCTCTTATTGATTTCTTTTGTCCTCTAAAAAAAATAAATAAATATATATTTCAGTCCTAGTCCACTGGCCAAATGTTTGATCTGGCCAGAATAACACTACAGTAGTTGAATAAATGACCTATAAATTTTCAATAATATACACTCATTTTATGTTTAAAAGTCCTCATATAAAATTTCATTACCCCATAACTTTCCTGCAGTATGTTGGTTAGTGTAAGGAGAGCTCTAGCCAAGTAAAATACAGTTATGTGGGTTTTATTATTCCCCTTCAAATAAGCAGGAACAACTTTCAGCCCTGATGTAAGAGGGCATATCTTAATCACACTCATTAGGGTCTGTCTTTAGCTCTTGATGTTGAAAGCTAGAAAGATGAAACCTGTTAGATGAAAGAGAATGTCAGTGTTTGATGTATAACACTCCTTCTCACTCCCATTCCTTGACCATAAAATTTATATACATGGAAAATCAGAGCATTTTTCTAGTACTATTATCAAGCTTTTATTCCCCAAGCTTTCACCTGAGAAATGATGAGGTTAATTTATATTTACTCTAAATCAATATGTTAATTATTCTACAGTCATTATGTGTCTAATGGAATTAATGAAAGAAAAAGAAAATACATCTCTCAACCTCTTCATTTTCTGTACACTAAACATCTACAAAAGTTCTTTAAATGAAATAAAAGACAATCTTCTTAGAATGTTGGTTAATGTGAAGAGGCCTGAAGTGAAGTCAGAAAATCTATTCCATAATTATTTATATATAATAACATACATACATATATTTCTCTGGATGAGAACTCAGGCAAACATGCACAGTGACCCAGCAAAATAAACTCCAAATCACAAGTCATCCATATCAATGAGGACACAGCTTCAGTACTGTTTCCATTTCCCGCATCCATTTCTATTGAAGAAGACATAAATATTCATGTTGACAATCAGTTACACAATCATCTAATTGTAAGCTGTCAAATTCACATCTTTTAGGAAGGTACTTCGGTAGAAAAGGGAGCATAAATCAGCTTTATTATTGATTTGCCATGTATCGCAAATGACTACAAACATACACAGGATCAGTCATCGTGTCTCAGCTGCAGATCCAATTAAGTAGGCTCACCACTCTGTTTCCAAATACACGAACATATCTCGGTGTTCCCTTATTCTCTCACCTTCTCTGGCTCAGTGGATAATTGTTTAATACAAAGTAGAATAGCTCCGAAACATGACCTTCAGACAAAGAACTCTTCATCTCCTTCCTCCAAAGTGGAAGCAGATGTGGGTTCAAATCTTTATTTCAAATCAGTCAGTGCAGGAAGAAGCTGGACCCCAGACTTACTATACCTCTGGGAAGTTCTCCAAGTGGAGGGTTAGTAACTACTCTAAGAGGCCCTTCCCTTTCTCCTTATGGAAGAAAAACCAAGACTTAATCAGAAGAACTTAAGCAGGACTTTGGCCAAGCTAAAATGTGAATGAATCTATTGGTTTCTGTCCAGATGTCTTAAGTGCTTTTAAACCACACTCCATCTGGTCTAAGTTAATTCAGCTGGTTTTGAGGCTACACCTATAATAAAAAAATATAAAGACAGACCAAGGTTGCCATGACTGCCCATATTGCTAAATTATTGGCTTCTCTAGTACAGCTTTGTCTTATGCTAACTACTAATCTCCCAGTGTCCAGCTTGGGATATAGATGAGGCCACTCTGGGGAGGGGAAAAAGCCAGATGCAGTGCTATGTCATTTGCCATCAAAGCCACAACCCAGGCCTTGGCACACTTGTTTACTAGAATAGGCATAGCCAGCCTGTCTTTCCTTGGGTATTTTACACTGTGCCAGACCCTCTTTACTAGGCAACAGGCGATATAGAAGTTCAGTCCTGGAAAAGATAAATATCTGTGGTAAAACAGTCTCCACTTTCTCTGTGTCTTCCTTCATTCTACATACAATGGGATAAACTTTAATTCTTTTTCCCTTTGTTCATATAAATAAGCAGACCATACATTGTGATGCATACCCATCACCTGGCAATGCACAAAAACAAGTGGAAAATTCATCTCAGGAATCTGGGAACATATCTATTTTCTTGAAGCACTGGAAAGAGACATGAAACACACTTACCATTTGCCCTAGATGCAAGGAAAGATCCTTGATGAGTGACTATTTATGCACAAGAACAAAGTGGTCAAATAATAGGATGCTTTTATGTTGGCCTTTTGAGAGAGTGAACATAAAAATATGTTTGATAGATAAAACAAGTACTATCGATCACGACAGAAAAAGAAACGAGCCCTTTACATCCAGGGACGTTTGCCAACAGTGTTACCTTGGTTTAGAAAAAAGAATATTCACATATGGGGAAAACAGGTTGACTGGAAACATGCCAACAAGATGAAATTAAAGCAGCAGAAGAGTAAGAAGCTTTCATAAAATCACAAACTGAGAAAAGGCAGCACCTTCTCATCTGTGAGGTTGCCATCTGGGGAAAATTTTTATCCTGTTCCTTTGCCTTTCTTTAAAGAAACAAAAGATTTTGAAATGCTGACTGAAAAAGCAAACTGACAATAATCCTCCTCCTTACAAAATGCAAGCAGTGCTTGCAGAAGCATTGTCCAGGACTCTCCCTGCTGAGGGAAGTTGTGAAAGGTAAGGGACCAGCTTCTGGGGAACGGAGATATGCTATGGGGCAGCTCTGGGCTATGTCTAGGATAGTGCAATTTGTGTCCCTGAGCAGTGCCAGAGGGCACAACGTGTCCCTTGTTTCACCAATTGTTCTGCCTATCACTATAAGGCATTCCTTCCGATAGTTTAGCCCTAAACCATGAGCTAAAGTATAGCTCAATACCCTTGTTCCTCTCTAAGTAAACGCTGCAGGGAAAGAGGAGGGAGCAAGGGAGGGCACTGCATGTCTCGGGTACAGTAGCAGATCCTGTCCTCTGCAGTGACGAAATGGTCACGGCAAGAAGATGGAAGTGGGAATGAAAATTAGCCAGCAGTGAAGGACGACTTTTTTTTTTTGGTGTTTTAAACAGTCTTTTGTGAGCCTTCTTACAAGAAGGTCTATAATACAGCAAATCTAATTTAGTTTTTGTGGGGGCAAAAAGAAGAGCAGATGATTTCCTTTCTAATTCCTCAGAGGTAAAACACATTGAAAAGTAACTGTACATTTTTAATAGAAAGGAGAAAACACCAAGAAGAAAGACTGAGAGAAAGAATATCTGTAGAAAGATGGCTCAGCCACCCCACTCCCAGAAGAAAGCAGATTTCGGTTCAAGTTGCTGCTCCAAACAGCATGTACCAGGTCAGGTCAGCCATGTGCCTAAAAAGCTCTCTAGCCTATTCCTTGGGTAAATGCCTTTTCCTGCTAACTAAGCAGCTGAAATCTTGGCTACCTTTAAAGTTTGTGGCAATTCTTTTACTGAAACTGAGTAACAATAACGATACAGTGTTATTCGACATATATAAACCACTACTACATTATGCTTATGAATAGGAGATGTTGGGTGTTTAACAACTTTTAAAACTGTACCTTTTATTTAGATATTAAGCAGCACAAAATCTTCTTAGCATAATTATTTTTCATCTTTTTTACTAATTCCTGACTTTTTTCCCCTTTAATTACTGCAAAATGGTCTGCCTATTCTTGGTATATTGGTGCCCAGAATTGAACACAGAATTCTTCTGGTCCCAAAAAGCAACAGAAAAAGGAGGCATATCTTCCCAATCCAAGGTTAAATATCCTCACATCTTACTACTGGAGACACATAAAAAGATCTGTCTTCCTATAATTCACTGTCCACTCAATTTTTTTTTTTTCAGAAAGGCTGAACAGTTTTATGCTTAAAATTCACATGAGGACTAAAGTAACATGACTTTGTTTCCTGATGTGTCAGAGAGGACCTTTATGTGCTTCAGTCTGGAAGAAGTACCATGGCTTCACTGGATGAATGTCTCTTGGAACAGTTTGTTTGCTTTAAGCCAGAAAATTGCTTCTCTTGAGAATGCTCTGGTCTCTGAAGACTACATCTACATGCGTGCCAGCTTCTCAGCTCTAAAAATGTATAAAATAATGCCATGGTGTTATAACGCAATGTATTATGAGGATAAGTTCTCAACTGCTTTGGAGTTGCATGAGCACTGATATGAATATCATTACAGAAATCTGATCATAAAATAACTAAACTTGTTACTCTGCCATTCAGTGTTTAGTGTAAAATTTGTCCCTACCACTGAGTTTTGCATTCTTTGGACTATTTATTTTTCCTCTTGCATTCAACCACGTGGCATTGACTCTTGGCTATCTTCTGCAGGCATTTGAACTGCTCTCATTTTCCCCTTTGTCTTATTTCTCTATCTCTTTCAAAACTCCTTCAGATTTCATGTTATCCACAAATATCATTAATATTGCAGGTTTCCTTTTTATTTGTAAAAAAATGTAGAAGTACATGTCTTTGAAGAGGAATGCATAAAATAACGGATGCAATTTTTTCACTGAAAGCTATTTGCAATGTACCACTGACCAAAATTATTTGCAGTACTGCATAGGAATACTGGCTGTACATAAATTGTTGATAGGAACACCACAACTGGGGAGATTGCGCAGGCCCTCTTCTTACCCTGGCAAGATCTGATTCAGTGGGTTTAAGCCAAGGATAAACCTAATCTAGTACATTTTGCTGAGATCCACTGAAATTCAGCGGTCATACATTAACCATCTGTTGAAATGATTTCATGACATAAAAATATCCAAAGCTTCTAAGGAGTAATACATTAAATTTATCAGTGCATATGTTCAAAGAATTTAAGGCCAGAAACATTGTAGATATTGAAAGCACATTTACTTGGTGAATCAAATGTCATTTACTGTAGCTGGGTCTTCTTTCAAAGCCTATGATTCTCAGATGCCAAACTAAGTAGCAGAAATATTATTTATTTTGAAATGGACTTTGAAAGGCCTCTGCCTTCTGTCACAAATTGGTAAGGCAAAAATAAGAGCACAAAACCCCCCTAATTTCAAATATCTGTACAAAACTTTACATATGACCCAAAAATATTATTTCAGCATTCTGATTTATGGAGTTTATTATTCATGTATAATTTGTGTTGCCATCTGACTTTGTAATGCAAGCTGAAGACGTCAGGAAATAAAATCAATTTTGTCTTGAAGTAAATTAGAGACAAAGATTCTTTTACTTCTATTTTCATAGGACTACCCTAGGTGTAGAGGTATATTTGCATAGTGGTGATTATTTTCTCCTGTTGTTAACTGGGTTAATTTTGTGATGAAATAGTCCAAAAATGTAAACTAGAATCTGTTAACAAAGCTGTACTGATCTTCATGGATCGTGGGTGTATTTGACCTTTCTAGATATTTGTGACACCCCACCATCTCCCTCTATACAGTAAGCACTGAAGCATTTCTAGATACAATATCATATGATAGCAATTAAATAAGATCAAACATTCAAAAAGTAATAGTGCACATGGATACCATGATAGCCCTTACAACATAATCAGTGCTATCTAATAAGCGGTGTAGAGAAAATAGCAAGATTCTGAGAAAAAATAGCTTGTTCTGACTCTGATACTGCTGCTCATGTCCCCTACTTGATGCCCTTTCTTATTGTAAGTACTGGATCATCAACAAAAATGTTACTTTTAATTTAAATAGCTGTGAAAATAATTATGTTCAAACAGGATAGAAGTGAGTTTAATTGCTTTAATGCTTCAAGTTTTAGAAAATTAGCTCTGGAAGCATCTAAATGCGCATCCTTCCCTGCTTTCTCCTTGCTCCCTGTGAAGAGGGAGTTATCTGCCAGCCTGGCCCAGCAATACATTAAGGTACCCCCCTACTGCCACACAGTTCTGAAGATTGCTTCCTTGCCACGCTGCTCCAGAGAGTAAGCAGGTGCATATATAACCTTCAGTTAACTGTATTACTAAGAGCACCACCTTAGGGATGATGTTCAGCAACCAGACAGCATGATTCCTTAGTCCAGACAGGGCTGCCTATAGGCTTAGAGGAACAAGGTTGTCAGAGAAGCGGATTTACCCACCCTTAGGATTTTTTCCTCCTTTCCACACTGGGCAGAAAGTTGAGAATCTACATATTCCCTCCAACTAATCCTCTTTTGAGACATTCAGAATATTGCATATTTGTTCTATCCAAAGCATTATCATACAGATGTCTGAGGTGAAAGAAGTAATTCTTTTGCAAAAAAAAAAAAAAAGTAAAATAAATCAAGGAGCTAATTTTGGAAATCAAGTAAGTGAAACAGGATATTTTGATAAATCATGAAAAGGTGTATATATTTTCAAGTTAGAAAAGGTTGTTCTTGAAGAATTTCCCACAGTTTTGATGAACTGACACTTTATGGTGAGGGAACAAGAAGTTCAAAGAACATTTTCAAGTATCCCGGGAAGTAGGATCTTATCCTACGTTTCCCTGCACAAGCATGTAATTTAGGTAACTCTTCTGATTCTTATGCTCTGTTTAAAACCAAATTTTGTGTTGCCGAAACTTCTCCTATCACTTCTAAAGCAAAAGCTACGTTAATTCCTAAATTGGGCACTGATGGACAAATCTCTTTATCTAAAGTATAATTGATACCACAGTGTGGCAAGGGTCTCCATTTCATTTTGATTATGTGCCCCCAACTTCACTCTGTTTCTAAATAAAATGGCAATTCTCGAGAGAAGTGTCATAGCTTAATTGTCACTTTTCTCCTGAACAGCGATAAATATAGAGTAATGTAATTAATGCAGCAGCAAGAAAAGTGCTGCTCCTCGAGGAGAATTCATAAGTTCCCTCATGTCGTCCTAGCAACTTTGTGGAGTTGACATAGATTCTTCTCTTTGAAGGAGGAGTAGGTACATGTCAGTTCTGAAACAGCGGTGTTATCTGTCATCAAATTACCTTGAGCACTGAATAGAATAAAATACTGTTTTTGCAATTTGACTTAGAAAAAAAAAAGTTCTACATGCTAAAATTGCTAACATAGATAATCGACCAGATGAACTTAGGCCCAATTCAAAGTTCACTAACGTAAACAGAAACAGGCATGTCCACTTCAATAAATTTTAGCTGAAAGAACAGATTTTTAAAGGTATCTAGACAGCCAAATCCTTTCATAAGTCCTTAAATTTACAAAACAATTAGGTGTTAACATACTTCAAACACTTCAGTCCTGCATCACTAATGAGAAAAGAAACATCATAATTACTGGTGTACAGAAATATGCCTGTGTGTTTCTGGAGATCATATAGCAACACAGAAGATAAAGTAAAATGTGCAGTGCTATTGCATAGCACGGACTTTGACCATTCCTCCTTCTCTGCTGTGGATTCTTCTTTGGGTCAGGCTGCTACGGGTTGTTTGTCTTGGACAACACCATTTCCTGAGGCCAGCATGACAGCTTCATACATGTGCCTATATCCTGGCATTCAAAGTACACAGCCCACCACTAATCAGAGCTTTCTTCTTGTTCTGGTGGACACAGGTGACCTACTTGTGGTTGGTCCTCTTCCTGCTGGGAAGCCTCTATCAAGAGTTTTAACCGCCTTAATTTTGTGTTAACATCAAATGAAGCCTATGGTTTCATACTCTATCCATAGTTTCATTTTCCCTTCCCAGACCTGAAAAAGCTCTGGGTTCGTCTTGCCAACACATGCTTCTGCCACACTGTTCTTTTGGCTTTTCTAGTATTTTGTTTATTTTAAGGATTTCCTTTCAGTGCTCTTTTTTCCTTGACAAGGCACCAAATCTCTTGGCTTAGATAATTCCTCCTCCACCTGCGTGACAGCTGTAGCTCGAATCCAGTCATCTCTGGGGACTGCCCATTCCCCCTCAGTTCCAGGCTGCCTCTCACAACGCCTCTGACAATGCCTCAGAAGAGCTCAGGTTTTAATTTCTCCCTGCTGTCTCTTTAGTTCTCAGTCGTTAGCAGTTGATTTTCACTACCCATTTCTGGTTAAAGTAGATTCAGTTTTATTTTCTGCCAATATAAAGACTGAGGTTGCCACTCTTACCAGATGCTCAATCTATCCTTGAATCAAGGACACATGCTCTGAATTTCAATTATATGCAGGTTGATTTGACTTTGAAGGGGCATGAAGACATGGCCAAAAATAATAATTATATCCTACTCCTGCTCTATGTTTTGTCGTCTTGTTCTTACCAGTGATTATTTGCTGTAAACTATATTTAATGTTCTTCGTTTACACAAGACAAAGGATTTCATTTAGAGGAGGACATGCTTTGGTTAAAAGCTGGTATTAAGAAACACATTAACTACTAACTAATAGTACTATGGTATGGTTAATCTTTTTTTCTTCCATTGAAAACTGTATTAAAATGAAAAAGATCTCTTATGACAAATATAATTTCTCTAGATTAGCCTTTTTCAATGATAAAATATTTTGATGACATGGTCAAAATTTTTCTTACATGTCAATGACATGCTACAGCTACCTGAGGAGGTGTCTGCCTCTGCTGTATATTTTCAACAAATTCAGAAGATTGCTAATTGGTGCACACACCTTCAAGAAAGCAAGGACAGTCAGCATGACTATAAGCCAATTAATCTAACATAGTCAAATTCTCAATTAAATCTTGTATCAGTTTATCAATGAAAAAATAAGTGCTGGAATATATTTACAGCCAGTGATGATGATTTTACAGAAAGCAGATATTGCTGACCAAATCTTATTTTATTATCTGATAAGGTCACAATTTTCTTTAAAAAAAGATAACGGTGAGGATATATTTAGACTTTTATAAGGCATTTGACTTATGCATAAGCATATGACAATCTGATCTAAAAATTAACACTATACATTATTAATAAAGCACACATTAAGTGAATTAAAAAATGGCCCACGAATCTCTAGAAATAGTCACAAAAGGGAAAACACCATGGAACCCAACTAATTTTAATATGATTCCTCAGGGTTGGTACTGGACTTCAGAATATATAACATTTTCATAAATGATTTTGAAATAAGGCTAATGCAGTCTTAAAACAATTACAGATGACAAAAACAGGTGGCATGATAAAGAGCAAAGACGGAACAGTTATATAGAATGATCTGAAGTAATTCGTCTTACGAAACAATTAAGCCCACAAAAAAATTTAACGAAAATCACATTCACATTATACCTCTAGGAAGAAAAGCGTAAATCATACCTACAGAATGGAGGGTGTATTGGCAAAGCCATGATTTAAAATGAATCTAGAGTTAAAATGGACCAATAAATGATAAATGAAATTATTTTATCATTAGCCTCTGAGTGCTACAAAGACACAAGAAACACTAACATATTCCTTCAGTATATGAACCTAGGAAAAGTAAGTTTTTACTTCAGAAAATCATGGCACAAAACTGAAGAGACACAGACAAGCCTATATTGCCTACCTTCTCAAGAAGAGACCTACAAGGATGCTGAGTCAGAGCAGGATTTATAATCAAGCAGAGGCAAACCAAGAAGCAATGGTAGACAGCTCAGGTTGAAAAAATTCAGATTGGAACCAAGACTAAGTTTCAACCGCAAGAGTGATTAAGCACCGAGACCTTCAAATCAAGACAGAGTACATCTTTGGAAGAAAGTCACAGACCTTTTACAGCCCTTAGTTCTATCAATCTATTATAGCTTAATGAACAAGCAATCAAAGGTAATAGGGATCCAGCCTGAAGCTCATTGCCATCTGAAGACTTTTCCCATTGAGCTAAGGAGCACAAAAAGAAAAACAGTGACATTTACAAAGTTTTTAAACCTTCAAAGTAACATTTGAAATTGAAACAAGTTTCACTTCCTTCAGCTCAGCCCATTCTTTTCTCTGGTTTGGGGCATTTATTTGCAAAGAGTGTTAAGCAAAGACGATAGTCTGACCACAGCGTACAGGGCACACAGCCTCTACCCTGTGTATGCCAGAAATAGACATATTAGGCCAGATCCTCTGTTAACATTAATCTTTGCTTAACGTAAACCTAGGCACATTGTTTTGGCTCAGTCTCACAGGAGAAGACGCAATTCCCCAAATCAGGGTTTTGTCAGACATGGTTTTCGCACAACCTAGCAGCAGCATGAATATATTCCTCAAATAGTTGCAAGATGCTGCAAAAAGATTTTGTAATGCTATTCAAGTGGCTTGGAAAAGGCTTTCCAGGTAAGTAAGTACGAAAGGAGCTATGAAAGGTTTTTAAATGTGTACAGGTTCTCTTAATTCAACCAAATAGTCCAACTCAGCTAACCGCTTCTTGTTCCTGTAAGGCCCAGATTACACCAGAAACACCCCATATCTGATGTTTAACTTGCATGTTAAGAAGTGCGGGAGTAAAATCTCTTCTCAGCATCCCATTTTGTGCTATTGAACTGTTAACAGTAATCTGTTAATTCTAAGGAAGGATCCAAGGAGGATCACGGTAAAGAACCAGCAAGGGTGAAAATCCAGCCTCTCAGGGCTTATTTGAAAGAACATTTCCTAGACCTATCCAATGTCAGAAATCAACCAAAGCTCATGTATCTCGTCACTAGAATATAGCTCCAACAGGAGTGAGGCTATTAGGAATGAGTCACTGACAAATCCAAAGAGCAGTACGTAGGCTTGGTGGAAAAGAACTACGAAAAATTAATCATGGTATTAAATCAGCTCAGTTCAAAATCCACGCAAGCAGACTAGCGCAAACCTTTGCTGAGAAAGCCATCCATTACAAAGGCAGGGCAGGGCAGGGGTACCCAGTCTTGCTTCCTTGACTGCCATGAGTTTTGATAAATGACAGACAGCAGCCTCACAGTCACCGCCCCAGCACCCTCAGGTGAATCCCAACCACCCCCACAAATTTGAAGAAATCCAGCCTTTCTGAGTAGTCTCTAACCTGCTGCTCCCGCCGCTTGGTTGCCATCTCCTTCCCAAACTGCAGAAGTACATGCAGAAGCCAGGGAGCAAGCTTGCCTATGAATAGCGAGGAAAAAAAGGTCTCGCGAATTTCAATTTTCTCCCCATTGTCTATCACTAGGCTCTCGTTCACCAACACTTTTTTCCTAAACTTCCTTTGGTAGCTAGCGTGGTTTTGGAATCCATTCTTACCATCTTTAATGTTTCCCACTACTTTTAGCCACAGCTGGGCTTTGTCATTTATAATTTTGTTCCTAAGTACCCAAGCAATGTTTTCACATTCTTCCTTTGTTGCTTTTCTCTATTGCTGTCCCCCTTTTCCTGGATCAACCCTTGGAGAAACCTTTTTTCATCCCACTGATCCAGCCTCTGATAATAATTAAACACATAGGTACGTAAAGGATGTTGAAAGAACACGGTGGTGTGGGTAAGTGTTCTGCGGATATGCAGACAGACATGAATACACAGACAGAAGCAGCAGCTTGCCTTTGCTGTTGTTTTAAACAGGCTTTTCAAGTCACCTTTACACATCACTAAGAGGCTGGCTGCAGGAGCACAGAATTTTGCACAGAATTCAAACTAGGGAAAAGTATGATTGCCAGACTTGTTGAGACCTGTGTCCATCTGCTTCACTATCCTCCATCTGACAAGGGGTGACAGGAGATGTTTCAAAGTAAGACAAGCCCATTAAGAACGACTATAGGACAACATGCTCTTTGAGAAACCAGCTTCCTCCATTCAGATACATAAAGGCTATCTTATGTCCTGAAGCATATGGCTTTATGTCCTTTTTTTTCCCTAAAGTCTTTTTTATTTTAATCTCCTCTAATATGTCAGGAGATTTTTCTCATTTTCTATTACCCTTTTTTGATCCTATTAAGCTTCTGGCAGCAATGATATCAAGAGACAGCAGGGTTCAGAGGTTAATTGTGCCTTGTATTTAAAAACTACTTCCTTTTTTCCATTTTAACTGTGTTCATTTTTAAATATTGCTAAAATAGAAACTGAAAAAAAAAATCTATAGCTCAATTTAAAATAAAAATGAAAGAAAAGAGGGAGAGAGAGTTAAAATTACGACACTCAAATAATTCTTTCCTGTAAGCCTTGGGGAAAACTTGATGGCACTGAGAAGTTAATGTAAATTGCCATTGTTAAGGTTAGATTAGAAAGAAAATGTAAAAAATAACTCTTTTAATCAGCTCCTCAGCTGGTGTGAATCAGCTTAGTTCTTTAGGAGTTATTGAGCCTGAAGTGATTTATATCACCTGAAGATCACACCCTTTGATCTTTAAATATCTAATATTTTTTTATGGATCTCCTGCGGCTTTCTTTTAATGTATGTCCATCTTTCTTAAGTCACAGTGTACAGAACTGGATCTTCTACTTCACCTGTGGGCTCACCTCCTGCTTCCTATACATCATCTTCCCGTTCATAAATCCCAGAATTAGATTTATCCCTCTTTTGCAGCAAACACCACTGATCCCTATTCAGTTTGAGATCCATTAGGATATCATCACCCAGTGAGTAACTCCCCATGTCGTATCAATAATGCCCCCCCCCGCCCCGCCTACAAACACATCTCTCCCCATGTTTTTAGCACTTGAACTTACTGGATTTAATCTCACTGATTTCAAATCACTTATGCAATTAATCAAGACAATTTGAATTATAATTGTGTCTCTTCCTTTCAGTCTTCCTTCAGAAACTGCCTCCTGCCAGCCAGGGACTCTCCTTTCTAGATAAAACTCAGTTCTGCATCAGAATAATTTTATTCAAAGAATGTAACAAGTAGCAAGATATTGCATACTGCTGTCTATACCAAAGCTCAAAATCAACGATTTTCCTTTTTCATAATACAGGTACCACTGCAACGTCCATTAAAAACCTACCTACATAACGCGCTTTAGTACTGCACATGTACTAATCATGCTTCTTACCTGAAGTATTCACACACAGAGTGATTCTAACCATCTTGTGAAAAACTGCACATTTAACCGAAGTCTTTCACCCATTTTTGCTCATTCTTACCTTTAATTATTCATTCTTGTTATTAATACAGTTGTCAAAATTCACATTAAAAACTCTTACCTTCTCCATTTTAAACACTCATTTACCACCATCCACTCCAAAGAGCTCACGGTATCTTCCATGTGGCATAGTCTGAAAATTTAATAAGCATAACCTTTATTCCATCACTCATATTTTATAAAAAAAAATCAAGATTAGGATTCCTAAGGCTAGCAACTTGTGCATAAGGACTCTTAATGCATCGTTCAGGTTTAATGTGTCTCTGGAGGTTGTATTTTAACCAGCTAGGAACAAACTTCATGTTATTTTCACCTACATGGGCTTAATTCATTAGTCTAAACATAAGTATCTCATGCCACCTGAGATATCCTAGGACAGGTGATATATTCACACAAGGACCTGTCGGCGGCCCTATATTCCCCTGGGCCAGCAGATGGAGACCTGGTGAGATACCAGGAGACGAGATGATACAACCATATCTCAAATGGCACTCCGTGTTTAGGCAACTGAATTGTTCTTTATCTATTTCCCTGACTTATAAATATGTCATGTAATGTGTGGGTGCTTCCTTATGTGTAAGCCTGGATTCATGCGAGGGATGCTTCCATATGGAGGAAGACTATATGGAGCTATACTCTTCTTTTCTGAAAGAAAGGATTTTATGCCTCCATCTACATTTGCTTTTGACAGTTAATGAGTCAAAGGAGAATTGTTCAAAGCTGTTTGACTTAGGCTAAAAAAAGTCTCGAACTGAGCACACACAGATCTTACCTCTGCCTGCACACCTTCCACTTGCTAGGGGAAAATGCTGAAATGGTTGACATATTCAGTAACAAAAAGTGCAACCTATTTTCAGTGTCAGCCAGCCAGCAACAAGAACTACTCCTGTGGACATACACTGTGCAATGCAGGCAGTAATTATCTCTTTCAGAAAGCTCCAAGGAATACAAGTGGAATCCTGCTTTTCACCCCCTTTAAAAGCCTTTGGCTGTGCTCTCCTGCTGGGATCTATCTTATCTCCCTTTCTCTTCAACACCCACTTGGAGGAGGAAAAGCAACCTATAGGTTTAGCTGCCAAGAACATACAGCTGATTCCCTGTTTCACTCTTCACAGATGTAGACATTGCTATCTGTGAAATGTCACAATGCTTGGCAGAAACTAGCTCCTGTGCAAAGAACAGCAAACTTATCCTGACCCTACAGGAGGTCTAACAATGATCCACAGAGGAAAGCACAGAACTAGCTGCGGCATAACTTGTTTCTTTCATCAGAAACATCAGTCCGCTATTCATGAAAATGGTGTGAAGCTGCCAGATTCTGTTCCATCACTGATTAAACATCGACAACCATCATTTGTGGAGGAAACACACATAAAAAGCCATTTCCCATTAAGTGCACACATACAGGAACGGTGTTTGCAGCCAAAGCTGATTGCCTGTGACAAAATTACAAAATACGTCTGGATTTTACAAAATTAAGCCCATAATCTACTGAAGTGTAGAGGTGGAGTGCTGTGATAGATGAGTAATGACAGCAAAGGTGTTCAAAGGAACCTGAACCTGCATCAAGGCTTGATCCTTTATCTCAGAGAACTTAATAGAAAATAGCTCATTGAGTTTGCAGGGCCTTAATAAAGGATCCTCTTCTGAACTCAGAGGAGAAAAGAGGTGATTTGCCATTTTTCCGTAATACCAGAAGCTGGCTGTAAGTAAGTGAGGCACAGGAGCGGTGGGGCTTCCCATCCAGCTGTGGAGGCTCCTCTGCCCTGTGGTCAAAATGATGACCAAAGAACAGATTCCAACCGTGATGCGCTGAAGTTTGGCTCCATGGACCCCTCTCCAGGTTGGCAGTGGTGTGATAGATCAGCACTAGAACTTTCTTTAGTGACTATCAAGTGCCATTTATACTGGCTTAAAGTGTTTTTTATTACTATTGAAGTTACAATCTCTCTACTCAGAAATCACTCTTTCTCTGGGGTTTTGCTAAATTGCTGCTTGTGAAAGTTCCTTCTCCGATTGCCCAGGAGAGGGACTGCTACTGCTTGGATGGCTGTTCTTATGGCAGCCAACACCAATCGTCACCCATTTTCTTTCACTCTCATCTTCACATTTCTGCTTCCTAATCTCTTTATGATGCTTTCCAAAGCCTCAGCAGTAATACAACATGACACGGTATCATCAATGAAAGAAACAAACCATTATAGTACAAACCGAAGCAAGGCCAAACAAATCCAAAGAATAAATATTTTCCAAAGAAAGCATCAATGTTTACCGAGAGGGAGTGTTTCAGTGACTGAGACACCGTGCAAACCAGCTTTGCAAGCTCTGTCTCAGATGCAAATTGATGTCGAATATCTGGTGGCAAAGAGCAAGAAAGATGACAAGCTCTCTTACGCGATAAGTTGAGCTACCAGTAATTACCTGCCTGAAACACACTTAAACAAGGTACCTTTGGCTGTGCTCAGCCAATATCTTGCGGATCAGCCTTTCTTGCTGAACATATGTAAGCAAGCCGGCATGTCTAGTATTTTCACTGAGACACTTGGAGTTTAATAGTTAGCTACTCATTTAGTTCTCTTCTACTCTTCTGAGGGCATGAAGTTCATAAATATCTTCAAACACCTTTTCCTATTGCAATGGTCATTGTACCTCCAAAGGTTGCCTGAGTGAGAAAAGAATGAGAGAGTTTGCAAAGGCACTCAACTGTACCACAAAGGCACATCTTCACGTAAGCGCTCCTAGGAGACACTAATCTGTACCACTGTGCAGCATTTTTCTGGTTTGTTGTTTTGGCCACTACGGTACAGAGATTGCAAGAAGCTTTGGAAAAGGAAAGATTGTGACATCTTTATTTATCAGGAGGTATCGGGACAATTCAGGACCTTCTAACTTACCAGAACAGGAGAGTTAGCAAAAACTGCCCTTCTTTTCCCATCCACTGCAAAACCTAGATCACCATAGGCATTTTTAGGAAAGAAAGGAACATTTCAGAGGGGGAAAAAAAAAAAAAAACCAACACCAAAAAACCCACACCAAACAAAGGTGCAACGTTACTTAAATACCCAGCTTCTGAATAATAATTTGCATTTCAGATTGCCAAGAAATTACTTGAAATAGTCTAGTTTCTTTCATCTGATCAGGGCAGTTATCAAAATAACACCACTCACTTGTAATATACTTCAGTTACTTCACTTAGGCAATTTTATTTATACAGAAGGAAGATCCTAGAGAGAAGTAAATGCAGGTTATCTTTTCAAGGGAAAACTACCCTGGAAGAATAATGCAAGAACCAATTGCCTACAAAGCCGAACGAAATGCAGTGCAGCCACCAGCCTGCTTGCGCCCGCTGTGGGGAAGCAGCCCCAGGACCGGCTGAAGGCTGGGATACGCAGCGGCCGCCGCACTCGCCGCTGCGGCTTTGCGCTCCCCGCACCTGCCGGCCGTGCTGGAAAGCAGCAGGGCACCGGAGGGCTCCGCAGCGTGAAAATACCCGACCGAAGCGATCCTGCCCTCACCGCGAGGTACTTCCACAGGCCATTAATGAAGCTTCTCTGCATTCTTTTACTGTTAAAAGTGAGATCAGCATCTATGATGAGACACCCCAGTAAATCAACGACAGTAAGGGCAAAAATACCTGATCATTAAAGCTTTTCAAAAATCAGAAGACTCTTCTCACTTGAAAGAATTATCTGCTTGGATTCCAAATACAAGAAAGAATATGACTGCTGGGCTAAACTCGAAGGAAAGGGTCAATATTTATGTTCACAGCATTATCAGATCATTGCTAACAGGTGATAATGATCTGACAAAACAAACAAAAAAAAAAGAAAGAGCGAAATTATGATGTCTGTATGGTTCCACAGTATAACCAAGATAAGGACAGCAATGCCTGCACTGGATGGATTTCCTCATGAAGCACCAAAGGCCAGTGAAGATAAATGGTGCTGCAGAGTAAAACCGTTCCCCCTGGGAAGGCTACACATTCAAAGAAAAAAAAAAACAAAACGTGATGTACTGGCAAAATAAAGGCAACTGGAAAACCCTCTACTCTCTCAATATTTTGTACCTGGGAAAAGGGCAAACGCTCTTTCCCTTCCTCTCTCGGTTCTGTGTTTATTCACTGTATTAAAAACTACTAACACAAAGCCTGCAATCCTGTGCTGGTTTTGGCTGGCGTAGAGTTAATTTTCTTCACAGTAGCTAGTATGGGCTTTGTTTTGGATTTGTGCTGGAAACAGTGTACAGGGATGGTTTCGTTCCTGCTGAGCAGGGCTCACACAGTGTACAGGCCTTTTCTGCTCCTCACCCCACCCCACCAGCGAGTGGGCTGGGGGTGCACAAGGAGCTGGGAGGGGGCACAGCTGGGACAGCTGAGCCCAGCTGACCAAAGGGGTATTCCATGCCATAGGACATCATGCTCAGCATATATGAAGCTGAGGGAAGAAGGAGGAAGGTGGGGATGTTTGGAGTGATGGCATTTGTCTTCCCAAGTAATCGTACATGTGATAGAGCCCTGCTTTCCTGGATGCCTTGGTTTTAGCTGGGATAGAGTTCATTTTCTTTAGTGTAGCTGGCATAGTGCTGTGTTTTGGATTTAGTATGGAAATAACGTTGATAACACACTGAAGTTTTAGTTGTTGCCAGGTAGTGCTTACACTAGTCAAGGGCTTTCCCACCCTCCCGTGCTCTGCCGGGTGCACGAGAAGCCGGGAGGGGAGGGGGCACAGCCGGGACAGCTGATCCAAACTGGCCAAAGGGATATTCCATACCATATGACATCATGCCCAGTATATTAACTGGGGGGAGGTGGCCGGGGGAAGCAGCGATCACAGCTTGGGGACTGGCTGTATCAGTCAGCAGGTAGTGAGTGGTTGCATTTGTTTCCCCCCACCCCGGGTTTCATTTCGCTTGTTATTTTCATTTTCATTATATTATTATCATTATATTACCATTATTACTATTTTATTTTAATTATTACACTGTTCTTATCTCAACCCATTAGTTTTCTTGGTTTTGCTCTTCCATTCTCTCCCCCATCCCACTGGGGTGGGGGGAGTGAGCGAGCGGCTGCGTGGGGCTTAGCTGCTTACTGGGGCTAAACCACGGCACTGGACACGGCTGAACACATGCCTGCTGATGGGCAGTAGTGAATGAATTCCATTTTGCTTTGCTTGCATGTGTGGCCTTTGCTTTACCTATTAAACTGTATGTATCTCAACCCACAGGTTTTCTCACTTTTACCCTTCCAGTTCTCTCCCCCATCCCACCTGGGGGAATAAGCAAGCGGCTGTGTGGGGCTTAGCTGCTGGCTGAGGTTAAAGCATGACAAATCCAAAGCAAAAAGACTGATTCCACAGCTGTTGTACCTCTGTGTACACCCCACTCATAATATCAATTAGCAGGGAGGACAGTCTCCTTACTAGCTACTACAGCGAAGCAATCACCAAAGTATTCAAAATTCAGGGCAGGCCTTCCAGAAGATTGTTTTGCTTTTGTATGGTGTCTGGCTAGCTGTCAGACAACACTGACTGCCAGCTTGAGTGACGGTGTTTTCAAACTGTGGGAGGTGCACTCGGCTTCTGCAGGCAACGCCTGCCCCTTGAGCGCGCACAGCTCCACGTACCTGGGAAGGGCTGGAGACACAGCTGTGTGCAAAGCATGGAGCGGCTCACTGAGAAACTACTGCAGATGGATCCACTGACACCTGAACAAAAATTTGCCATGATGCTCCTGCCACAAAGGAATCCAAAGCTACGCTCACGCATTCAGAGCTGTTGAAACCTGTTCTAATAAAATTGTTGAGGCAAGAGAGGAGCTGGGTTGCAATTGCTAAGCAGATTTCATCTGGCAGTGTTGTACAGTAGCACCCAGTTAGAAGTGGCTTACAGCACTGTTTATAAGAAGATGGTAAACGAGCACTAAAGCGTTAGGTATTTCTACCTGATAAATAGCAACATTAAGTTATAATACAAACAAAACGCATAAAGTCAGCAGGTCCAAATAACAGTGTTCACTAAAAACTACTCACAACATGCAAAGCCCACTCATGAAACCATTGCCACATACATACACAGTGCTGCTGCAACCGGCTTCGGCAAGAGGAAAGATACCAACACCCCGGAGGACGATCTTAAGATGCCACTCATGGGTACAGCACGATAAAACAGCAGAAAAAGGTGACCGTGAAAGGTATTCCATGCGGTAACATGTTGGCACTTCACTCTGGCTGAATTCCCCATTAACTGCAATTTTTGTACTAAAATATTCTTTCAATTCTAGAAACAGAAGCTTCCAGCAATAACAAGACATAATGTTGGTGCCAAATGTTCAGACACTTTAGTGAACACCTGTCTCAATACCTGGTTTAGCCATTACTTGGTAGGGCTGTTAGAAATTTTGTACTTAATCTCTTTTGATTCTGAGATATTTGCCATTATGATGCCTAAGCAAAGCTATTGATTGTTCACTCTTGCCTACTTTATATAGCTAAAGCTAGATTCCAGCTCATAAAAACATGCTAAGATCACCAAAGATAAAGAGTTAACTGTAATTTAAAACTTTGAATCTGAACAACGAGCCCCAAAACCCTAGAGGCCTACATTTGCTGTCAGACAAGCTGTAAGACTTCCTCTGGGAATTGCTCTAAATCTGCGCTAATAATTTAGAACATGAAGTAGTGACAGTAATATCGTAAACAGACAATCCAAATGATACATACACAGAAAATTTTCCTGGTTTGAAATGTGCCAGAAAATAGAGCGTTCTGAAGCCATATATAGATATTCTATAAGTAAAAATATTGCCTTGTGATTTTTTTCCCCCCCAGTTTTAGGGTTCTGATGAAAAACTAAAATTCAGTCCTTTACTGAGGGTTAAGGGAGAACATACACACAGATTTTTTTTTTGTTCTTATTTATTTTAGAATATTTCTATAGACTTAATGAAACTGTAGGTCATCTACAGATGGAAATACAACTTAACTTTTCTTTATATTGTCACTCTTGTGGGATATCTACAACAGCAAATATCTTCCCTCTATAAAATAGGTTTCAAATAAAGGCAAATTAACTGATGGGTAGTGATACTAATAAACTAAGGTGTAAAATGACAGTGTCACCTGAGCAATTGAGACTTTATGCTTGAATCTTTTGTGGAGCAAGAGCACTTTCTAATCAAGAGCAAAACTGATTCTTATTCTGTACAGAACTTCATCCATTGCCAAAGCTGAACATTGTGTTAATGCCATTTTAAGGCTGTGGAGCACACAGAAAGCAACAAGATACAGAATTTAGATAAAGAAGAGCTATTTTACGCTTTCAGCAGTTACCTTCACATTTAAATGTAGAGTTATATAAGGCTGGCATTTGGATGCAAAAATGTTCTCTTATCACTTCTCCAAACAACAGGGACGTTTCTGTAATTACAGGAGATTTGCTGGCTGGCTTGCCACCCGCAGTGATGCCAAACAGGAAGGGGAACAGCCATCGCGCATCTGTGACAGATCCGCATATGGTGAGTTCAGAAACAAAGTCTGTACAAAGGAGGCAGTGTACTACAGTAATACAGTACGGTATGCTAGTTATGGCATTGCACAAATAATAAAACACGTAGTTTTAAGACTAATTCACTAGCCTTATCATGTGAATATTTGTGCCTTCAATGAGTCAAGCAGGTATTTCATTCCCCATTTATTGAAAGTAAGGAAAAAAACCACCCCAACCAACCCAAAACGTCACCAACCTTCTTCCAGCTTCTTAAACCCTAACTTCCTGCAAGCCCACCTGAGGGGTCTCACAGGTGAACTCTAACTCAGGAAATCACCTGCTTCAAGTCAAACAAACCCTACCCCCAGGTGAATCATTAGGGAAGACACCAATGACAACAGGAATTGAAAGCCTGGTTTTGCATTTTGCACCATCTGGAAACAGATGGAGAATGAACGTAATTTTACAGGGGCCTCCTCCTCATCAAACGTATCAGCACGTTTACCACGGTAAACGGGTATCTTGGGGAACTCTTCTTACTCCACACATAGCCAAACAAAGGCTAACTAAGCCAACGTCATCACTTGATTACATGCAAGTTTATACAATTCCATGGCTTTTCTCCCGTCCCCTCAGTAAGCTAAATACTTTTCTGAGATTCTTACAACAGCAGCTACACTACCAACTGTGTTCCCTTACGGTGCTGCCCTGCTTCATAGGAGTTGCAGTTTACCTGGCTGTTCTTTCCCTTAGTCCAGTGCCCTTAACCAAACTACGCCCAACTTGCCCCTCAGAATGCGATTCACCTGAGGGTCTCTCTTCATTTTAAAATGTGTAAATTCTGTAATTACTATAACACAGCACTGATTAGTGCTAAATTCCAGACGTGGTATACAACACCACAGACCAGAGCCATGGGGGAAGGCTCAGAGCCCACTACAGCTCCTGTGGGAGGTAGGCCGGGTAGCTGTACCACGCGGCGTATTGGATAATGTGGTACGTGATCAATAAGTAAGGCACTGCTGCAATTATCACGGTCATAATCATCTAGCAAGAGCTGCTTCTTCAAGAATCAGAAGAGAAATGTGAAGGGAGAAGGGGGAACATACAACACTTCAGTCAGTTCTTTGCTCCCACCCTGACAGCAGATTTAGACCCTGCTCCTTCTGCACGCCACAGATTTCAGCCTCTTGACTTGAAGTTAGGGTGTGAGAAAAGTGGCTTTGGAACTGTTTTGAAAAGTGTTTTCAGTGACATCTTTCAGTTTTTCTCTGCTTTGTTTTCAATTATTTCCTTCCTTTGCTCTTCAGATTTCCTAAGCTCTTACAGAGTTCTCCATGGCTTATTCACTCTTACCCCTAGACCTCTTTGTCCTGCAATCAGTTTCTATGTCATTGCTCTCACCTCCACACTTCTTTAGTAAGTTTCTTTTGGTTTGTTTTTCAAATCTTGCCCTTTCTTCAGTAGCACTTGGAATCAAAGTCTTGTCTGGATAGATCAGAGCAGAGTTTCCACACTATCATTGTACAAGCTAGGCCAGAACCAACACTAAACCATGTCCCTAAGCACCACGTCTACACGTCTTTTTAACTACCTCCAGGGATGGTGACTCAGCCACTTTCCTGGGCAGTTTGTTCCAGTGCTTCACAACTCTTTCAGTGAAGAAATTTCTCCCTAATCGATCGCCAGGGATCGATATTGGGCCCAATGTTATTCAACATCTTTATAAGTGATCTGGATAACGAGATGAAGTGTAGCCTGGTGAAGTTTGCTGATGACACCAAGTTGAGTGGGAAAGTAGACACTCCAGAAGGGAGAGCTGCTCTGCAGGAAGATCTGGATAGTCTGGAAGAGTGGGCCAGCAAGAACCTTATGAAGTTCAACAAGGACAAGTGTAAGGTCACGCACCTGAGGAAACATAATCCAGGAGTGCAGCGCAGACTGGGATCCACCTGGCTGGAGAGCAGCTCTGTGGAAAGGGACCTGGGGGCCCTGGTGGACAGAAAGCTCAACATGAGTGAACAGTGTGCTGCTGCGGCCAAGAAGGCCAACAGGGTGCTGGATTGCATCAAAAAGGGCATCACCAGCAGAGAGAAAGAAGTCATCATCCCGCTCTACTCAGCACTTGTCAGGCCACACCTGGAGTACTGCATACAGTTCTGGGTCCTGCTATACAAAAAGGATGTGGACAGGCTGGAAGGGGTCCAGAGAAGGACCACCAAGGTGATCAAAGGACTGGGAAGCTGCCATATGAGGATAGGCTGGGAGAGCTGGGTTTGTTCAGCCTTGAGAAAAGGAGGCTCAGAGGGGATCTCATCACCGTGTACCAGTACTTAAGGGGTAGCTACAAAGAAGACGGAGACTCCCTTTTTACACGGAGTCCCATGGAGAGGACAAGGGGGAATGGACACAAGTTGCTCTCGGGAGATTCCGATTGGACACCAGAGGGAAATTTTTCACAGTGAGGACAGTCACCCACTGGAATAATCTCCCCAGGGAAGTGGTTGACTCGGCCACATTGGACACCTTCAAGAGTCGGCTGGACAGGGTGCTGGGCCATCTTGTCTAGACTGTGCTCTTCCCAGAAAGGTTGGACTAGATGATCCCTGAGGTCCCCTGAGGTCCCTTCCAACTGGGATTCTGCGATTCTAAAATCCAACCTAAACTCCCCTGGCACAACTTGAGGCCATTTCCTCTCATCCTATCACTTATTACTTGGGAGACCGACATCCACCTCACTAAAACCATCTTTTCAAGGTAGTTGTAAGAGGATGATAAGGTCTCCCCTTAGCCTCCTTTTCTCCAGGCTAAACAACCCCAGTTCCCTCAGCCACTCCTCATAAGACTTGTGCTCTAGACCCTTCACCATCTTCATTGCCCTTCTTTGGATGCACGTTTAACTTTAAAAGTTAAACCTTTTAAAGAAATTACTAGACTAGCAAAGAAAATCATAACCTGCTCAATGTGCTAAGACATTCCTTTGTTATCTGATAAGCAGAAACTCTACCATTCCAATATTATTAAACACATTTTATACCGTTACTCCTTATTTTAAAAAAGAGGGAAAGGACAGTATGGCCTAGAGACCCCTAAAAACCTACACGTATATGCGAAGACTTCCACAATAATGTCACAGAAAGTTATTCTTCAAACCAATACTCATTTTGAATCAGTACAAAAAGGAAGGAGGGCTAGGGTCTGACCAAGAACGGAAGGGTAATATGTAGTATTACTCCACAGTAACATGGAGCTGTTGGGTCTGGAGTGAAATCTCTCCAGTTTCTGACTCTGAGTCATAAGAAACCATAAATCCTCCCCGAAAATTTGGAACAAACCAACTCATTCAAAAATGCTGCATTATGTACATTTCATCTGATTGAGGATCATGAAGAGTGTCCTAGGAAACTAAGATTTACACTCTTCTACTTATACAAAGGCATGTTGGACAAGCCATGACAAAATCCAAAAGTACACTTCACCATACCTTTTCCATGTTAATAAAAAAGTTAAGGAATTAAGAATACAAGAGAACTTGTAAACCAACTGGAAAATAAGCCGCATAGGAATGGGGAAAAGCCCTCCATATTGCACAGATCTTCATGCACTAGGCAGTCCCAAAGTCAATCATAGATTCAGTTATGTACACAAGCTTAAACGTAAGTGGCAGCACTTTATTACTTTATATGTTTTTTCTTTTTAATAATCTGAGACTGCCTTAGCTCCTCAGTCCCATGAGCATACGGGCAAGATTCAGAAGGCAAAGAACAACCATCAGGATGATGAACGAAAAACCAACAGAGACGTGTTTTAAACGCTTCAGCTGAAAGGCGTCGTTTCACTTCAGGCTTAGTTTTCCTTGATGGTTTCTCTTTTCTCCAGTCACGAATATGAACTCTCCCATTTAGAACTAAGATTTAAAAACAAACAAAAATGCAGCTGTTAATAGACAGCCATGGGAATTGTACTGGAAGAAATGCATAGTGACATTCTGTGAATAAAATATACATTCTACAAATGGATCACTCAGGCAAAACCAAATGTGTCATTTGTACAGAAACAGAAAGAAGTGCACAACAAACCGAGATAATGTAGATGCAGTGTACAGAAGAATTGATTGATTTCCCTGTTAGATGTTTTACTGTGATGCTGAATAGTTTGAGGCACCTTTGTATCATCTTTGTATCATCATTTTTTTGTTTTTAAATATAGCAGTTAGGATCATTTAGACTAAAATCCTCTGAATTTAGATTGCATGCCCTGACAAAGAAGTTTCAACTTCAAGGCCATGATCAAAACTTTATTACTGCATATTTAAAATGTGATTACCAGCAAAAATTAGTAAGAGTCTTCTACTCCTTTCACTACACAGAAATGCTCTTGCAAAGACAATGGTTCACTGACCCAAAAATACACTGCACCAAAAGAGACAACAAGTCAAATCCTTCACATGAATCAACAGTGAACTATCACTGGTTAATAAAGATTTGACAATTTTTTAAAAAAATTAATTTCGTGTGTTAGACCATAAATTGCACATACACATTCATGAACCTCTATCAAATCCTTAAAAGTGTAAACAAAACAGAACAAACTGAAGTTAAGGAAGAGAGAAAGAAAATATGTAGTTTAAAAACAACAGTGAAAGTGAGAAGGGAAGAATCTGCCACTTCTAAGTTGCCATACTATTTTCATATTCTGCTTCAATCGTACCTTCTGTATTACACACTTGTAGCTTGGCATAGTTAACTGATGCCATTCTGCATTCTAATAATCCCTATCCAAAAGGTAATGACTCCAGTGAAGCTTAATAACACACATTCAGGCCTGGAGGAATTCATCCCTCCAGGTTTCCTTGTGATACACATATTTGTGTATCTGAACTCGTACAAAGCCAATTCAGAAGTGGGTTCAGCAGAGCTTTAAAATCTCTCCAAAGATGAAGAAAAATGAGCAGATATAGTGCTATTTATTATCAAGCATGTTTTTTCCTAGAAAATCAGTCCTGTATTGGACAGGATGCCTGATCAAAAGAAACTACCACAGACCAGTTACTCTAAGCCCCGCTTCATGCGTGTCTCTGTGCGTGCGTGTCTGCCTGCATGCATGCATTCATTTTCCGTGTCTTTAAAAGAAAAATACTTGGGTAAAGGTGACAGAAGTGCTGTAGAGCTGTGTTCTTCTCTGTCCTTTTTAGCATGAACAATGTTCTTCCTGACCACCCGCTGGTAAAAGTCCCTTGTTATGGTGACATGTTACTGAAGGAAAGAATCAAATGGTCCCTCTGAAGCTCCAGGGACTTTCCTTGTGATGTAAATTATTGAGAAAGATTTGGCCTTAATCCTAGTCTTTCTTTTGATGTAATGTGCAGGCAACACCCATGCCAAATTAAAATGTTTATTCCATGCAACAGGTTCTAACTCTATTCCACCTATCCCTAATGGCATGGAATCAAATTCAGACACATCATGAATGCAATGTGACCAACTCTTTTCAGTGGATAGTAATTCAAAAGGATTTCAGTATGGATTCACACTTTACAATTGCCAAGTGCACAGAAGTCCTTAGTGGATGCTAAACTTGGCTAAGTTAACCACTGGCGGCAGCTAGGTTGCATACTCAGGATGATTTGCCATGGATTAGTTGATCAACGTTTTACAGCTGATGTAAATTGTTGGGACACACAAAGTTCACACACTTCCAGATTTGAAGTAGCCCTAAATACTGATGAAACCTTAAAGATCTTGTATCACTGCAAAGCTAGACCTTACTTTTCCAAAACTCCACACTGACAAAAAACCCCCCAAAACTAACCAACCAAAACACACTGCCACCACACTACAACGGGGGGAAAAAAAACCAAAACAGCTACAAACAAACCCAGGCAACCACAGAAAACTGCTACTGAGTTCTTTCTGCGATGCTACCACAGGCTATATAAACTCATCAAGCTTCACGGTTACAGGTTCGTATGGAGACTAGTTTTATTTTGTGTTGGCATTTACACTGTGGGGCTTGGTAAGGCCAGACTAAGTCTCAGTTAAATGCTTTAGTTAACTTCCTCTGCATTTGATGGCCCCAAAATCACCAACACTTTATAGAAAAATAAAAATTCTCTAAGTCAAACAATAGTATTAAATTAGCCACTTTAAATAAAGGGTTATCTTTTCAGATACAGTCGGTCTAGAACAACTCTCTGCTAACAGACACCTTACTGATCTAATTCAAAAGAGTTTTATTGACAGTACCTTGGAGCAACAGGCACATAAACAATATTCAGTTTTCCACAAAGGTATAGAAAGCAGTTAAAAATCCCATCGCCACAGTAATTTCTCACTTGAGTTTAACTGTGTATAGAGGAGATGAAATAGATAATTAAAGAAAAACAAAACAAAACACCAAAACCCTTTCTTTACCTTCAAATACTTGATGATTGTTCTTGAGTAGTGTCTGCAGGCCTCCATATTCACTCTTTAGCCTTTTTAAAGTCTCTTTATTTAAGTGTTCTGCTACTTCTTTCAAGGACAGGCTTTCTGCAATAAATATGGTGCAGCTATTAAAAATGTATGTATATAAATACTAAGAAAAATTAACTTTTATATTGATTAATGATTATAAGCAGAATCTACGAATTATCTACCAGTACTGAAGCAACTTTGTATTCCCAATATCACGCATGATATATATTTTATATGTGTATTGCCTGTAAAACAGCAGCTTTCATTCTATAGGACTCAAGTCACAATTTCCACGGTAAGACCCATTTTTTATTTTCCCTGCTTTTTTTACAGTAGCATCTAGCCCTTATTGCAATAAGTACTGTTTACATGCATGTAGTTAGAGATAAGGGAGAATGGCTCAAAGGATCTCCTGTAACAGTAACGTATGACAAACTACAGTGAGTAAATAATAAAAATGAACAGAGGTAAATGGAAAGATGGTAGTAGTGAGAATTAACTGAATGCTTATAAAATTAACAACTTCTACTCTTTTTCTTCCTAAGACTAAACTAAAAATTCCTAATTGTTTTGTAACCAAATGGCACTTCAAAGCGCTTCTTACAGAATTCTAGCTAGTATTGTGTAACTATCAAAAAAGAAACATAATATTCTCCCCAAGTAGATGTACAGTGTTCTGTTTTGGTAAATAGGAAGGAGTTCTGGGTCTGTTTTGGTTTGGTTTTTTTAATAAAAATTGATTCTGTCCTAGTATTTAAGTGTAGGGGGAAAAAGTCTATACCAATTTCAAAATCTTCTTATATGCCTTATTTACTTCCCAGTGTGCAATAAAACATAGCGGGGTGTGGGGGGAAAAGCCTTTGATTGCTGCTGTATTGTTCTTGGTATTTCCTAAGATCTAATTCACATACCAAATTTAGAAAAATGTAAATTCACTGGGAAAAACATCCCCTACCAGCAAAAAATAATATACAGGAAAGACAATCTCACCTCCTTGATTCCAGGTATTCATATTCTCACCATGCACATTAGAACATGATTTTTGGGGGGTTGCATTTAACAGCAAGTTTGCCACACTGAGAACCACATCATCTACAAAATCCTGGGGGAGGGAAGCACAATTTCTGATTTGTTCCACTTTTTCTCTGGGTTGAAATCCAGGCATCCAAATGGTACCAGCGGTATCAGTCTCATTTTCAGGAAGTTCTGAGCCTGCTTCTTTGCATACACCATCAGAGTGATCCTTATGATTAAATCCAACTCTTCTGTCACACATGACCACAGCACAGGTCTGACGATTATTGATATACTGTGTTATCTGCTTGTCAATCAGAGCACATTCTGTAGGTGGATAGGTCCTGTTTTTTCCAATAAGGCACACCTAATTTAGTAGAAACAGGTAAATCACTATTTATTCAGAGCTCCATACAGCACCGCAACCTGGACACATCTTATGCAGGCTTCTAAATCTACCTACAGGAGATATCCATTCAAACTCAATGCTCATTAACATCTGAGGGTTTTTTAATTTTAGTTTTCAAATATTAGTGTCACAGAAGAAATCCAGTAATCAAAGCATATTCCATCATGCCATAAAAACACAGAACAAAAATATTGTTCCTGACCCTCAGATTATTTACAGAATTAAAGCTGGACACCTCTTCCTACTCTGAGAACTTTTCACTTTGATTTCATGGACATGAAAAACAGCAAAATGAAGTACACATAAGCAACACAGGCAACTGGGAGAATTAAGGGAACAGATCAGTTTTCCATCCTATAGGGTGGCATGAGAAATAACCATAAAACCTTCCATTCCTTCTTGTCTTTAGGATTGCATCTACGATGTTAAGAGCAGACTACCCAAGAAAATGAGTATTTTTAGTCTCTCTTCAGAGCACATTGTCTAAAGTCATGTAAGATCAGACTATAGTCAATTGCAATAATAATAATGAACATAATAATGAACTAACAATACTAATGAACAACAATCATATGGTTCAGACAGCTAGGAGCTTAAAAAAATCCAAACAAACAAACAAACAACCCAAAAGCCCTACACAGTCCAAAATTACCCTTTTTGTTGATGGAATTCTAAGGCAATCTTCTTCTACACAAAAGCCACATACAAATCCCACTTGGGCAACAAAATCGAGATATTCTCTGTATTGAGTTTTCTTGCTTTGTCTTCGGCTGTATTTTCCATGGAAATCAAAGAAGCAACATGGCAGCACAAAGTAGCTACATGAATAGGAAGACCTACAGAAAGGATAACAAACTGCTAAATGGGAAATCATTTCAGAGAACACACAAACTCACCAAATAACCCATCAGGTACAAGCAATAATGGAAATTTTTATTAAGACAGAGCTTCATGAAATAGCATTTATATGTTCCTCTTTCTTTTTCTATTAGCATAATCAAAAATACTGTTTCACGAAGTATTTGCTATAGCAAATGACTGTGCCAACTTGGTTTGCAGGACTAAATCTCTAGATATTAAACTGTTGCAGCTGGTTGTGAAGAGCACAACAGTTTAAGGAAAGACAGAACCAACAGCAGTTTTATTTAAAAAGAAAAACCAAACCAAAACCAAAAAACCAAACAACAGATTCACATCTGAAGAATAAAAATCAGTTCTGTTTTTTGAACTTCAAAAGCAAAACACTGTACTGAATTCTCTGAGAAAGTAAACACTTCATCTGTGCTTCTCCACAGAAAGGGCAACATTTTATAAAAAAATCAACTGGCATCAAAAGCAGCAAGTCCTGCAAGGACAGCAGGTGTGGCTCCAAAAGTGACAGTTTTCACCAAGCACATACAGGCAATTATGTTTTGGTTTTTGTTTCTTTCCCATCCACTCCCCTTCCTCTCCAAATACCTAGCTGCAATTACAGGTATCCATGGTGTTAATTCATCTGAATGGTTTCCTATGAGCCAGTCAGTATCTGGAAAGAGATGACTGTCACCTGGCAAGACTGTAGATTCCTAAAAAACAGCCAAAGAATACATTAAGTGAATTTTATTACAGGTTTCTTTACTAACAAATAAAACGCATTTAAAGTACCAAGCAACAATATAAAATCATACAAGCTGACAAATACAAGGTGAATGAGAACAACAGTCACCAACAATGTTTTCCTCAATCTGCACTTTTGCCAGGCAGTAATTTTTTATAACTACAAAGTAGAAATTTAGGAACAGCTACCCACAAAATATTGGCCAGACAATTGGAATAACAATTCTGATTAAGATATCTGGCACCCTAAATATTTGTAAACAAATATCATATATTGGATTATGATTTCTTGTCATTTTCCTCTGTCACGTGTGTCTGGACTAAATTTTTAAGTAAGTCACTTAATTTGCTGTGTCTTACATTCCTAGCACCAACAATCAGAACACAGCTTTACTACTATCTTCTTTCAGACTCCTTCCAAATCAAATCCTAATAAACAGAACACCACTCTTCACACCCTATCGTTCACATATCATAAATCTAATCCAGCCTAACACTTTCCCTCTTGGATGGGGATGGAATGGAAACACAGACTGTCATGACTACCTTATGACACCCTGCAAAATCAGGAGCAAAAACAGGGAACAATAGGTTAGAGAAAGAAGGCGGCTTTGTTGGTGTTTAGAATAGCATTTGTTGGTGTTTAGAATAGCATTTTGCCTTGTCAATATATACTTGTCAATATATATTCAATATATACGGATTGAAGAGACATCAGCACAGAAATCTTCCCACAATATTGACTCACAGAATAGTTATTAGTCTCAAGAATACCCTTTCCTGATATTCTTAAAAAAAACCAAGCCAAAACAAAAACGAACCCACAAAACCCCAAAATCAACCACCAAATCCGATGCATTTTTCATACAGGTTAAATTTTAAAAGTTCTAAATTGCCTTTACTGTTTGTCCTTGTCACACATACATTTTCTTACCCAGAACCAAGTTCAGGAAAGAAAATACTTAAAGATGTTGATACTACGGAATTACATATACATAATCTTCTCTAAAAACGTGTATGAATCTCAAAATCATTACTGGGCAGATTTGAAAAAAGTTTTAAATTTGAATCTCCACAGACCTTTAGGTAAAGCCCTGAAAATGATGCCCATACTCTCATTTTATATACCAAACGCATGTTTTATGAGATCAAAATTCACATGTATATGCAAAATAGTATCTGTATAGGAATTAAACAACACTTAATAGGGAATTTCAGAAACCTTAGACTACCTCTACCACATCCCAATTCCCCTTTTCTGAAAGCACTGTGTTAGGTGTTTTAAATATCAGTATGGGGTATTACTGTTCACTTTAAACACTGTAACTCTGCCCATTTTTAGTTATGTGTATACATTTCTAGATAATATATGCAACAAATTTCTTTTTGGCAGGTTAGTAGATGTTAAACCAAGTTTTTGATAAGTGTTTTCTTATGGTTGATTAAACAAGTTACTCCTACGTTACATTTCAGCTTTGATCATTCAATTTAGGCATAGCATGACTTACCAGTGCCATACTCCACGTTTTGACAGTCACCCATAATCAAATTTGTATTCACTATGGCTGACAGCAGTTTGGCCATGCAGAGTGCCACCTGTTACATTCATTTATATTGTTAGTATTGGCACTGAATGTCACAGATGGCAATATTCATCCTGCAACTCATGCTTTAAGTAAAGATCAAAACAAAATTAGCTTTGAGGGTAACAAAAGGCTGTGAGCAGGTGCTTACTCCTTCTGTGGCTCCTGCGGCTACAGCAGCCTTGCAAAATCATTTCACCCTTCCTATTCCTATACAATTTCTTTCTGCATAAGTTAATACTTTCCTTATATGCATATTTTGGATATTATTATTTTTTCTGTCTGGCTTTTTCAAGTGTTCTCTGTGAATTCTTTTTTTTCTTTTCCCCTTTTAAAAAAGGCAAATAAACCCCACCCTTTTCTATTTTGTTCTCGCATGCTGCAGAGAGGAACAGCTGATGCTCAGAAGTTTCCCTATGAGTTAAGACATCTGAGAAACCGTAAACAGCCAGACCTTAATATGAAATGAATGTACAAAATTCAAAGATGTCCACAACAGAGAAATGGGGGGCATAAAAATGAATATATAACATGAAGGAAAAGAGAAGATGCTGTTTGGTATGATCAGAAGTCACTTAATATAGTACATCAAAGACGATGGAGCGCTACAGCTTGATGTTTTGGATTGTTTCTTGAAGCTTTTCAGTAAGATGTAGTTGCAGGCTGCAGCAAAGGAACCTGGCAGTTTGGCAATCTGTACCCAAAATGGCAGGGTGGCAGAGAGAAGGCTGCACGAGACTGTGAAAACTCCAGCTCCCATCTGTGAAAACTGCTGCTCTTTTGTTGATTTAATATAAGTTGTTAGCATTCAAAGATATTGATAGAGTTAGAACTGTTGTGACTAAAACTTGTTGCTTTGGGGGAGTCAGAAAGGCTTCAAGACAAGAAGCACCTAAACAAATTAATGATGACAACATTTGACCTTAGAAAAAGCAGATGGACAGAACCATAAAGGCAAGGAACTGCAGAGCAAACACTAAAGCAGAACTGACCACCCCTCAAGGACAGTATATACGAGATCTTAGAACTGAGTCTGCGCGAAAGCAAAAGTTAACCAGTGGACACAGGGAAGAAGAGCATATCCTTCATCCAGAGACCCCTGACAACCACCTGGAGACACCGACAGGGATGTGCAAAGGACATTTGCATATGATAATGAGTTCTCAGAAAATTAGTGAATATGTATATCTTTTCTCAGGGAAAACTAATGAATAGGTATGTAAAGCTTGTATAAGTTATGCAACTAATCCTGTGCAGGCACGCACATTAGGAGGAGCGATCCCCTGTGCGTCCAGCACTGCAATAAAGAATACCTGCTTAATAGTCATTCCGACTACTGAGTCCTGATTTCAGCTTTTCATGGCATCAGTTTGGTGACCCAGATGGGACCCACTCTGCTCAGCTGCAGGACCTGCTGAGAATAGGACTCCCTAGGGCACCCCCAGGACTTCCTAGAGGGACTCCTCGCCTCAGTTGGGTGACTGCAGGAGCAGACAAGGACCTTCTAAAGAAATAAAGGTATTCTTTACATTTTCTTTTGGTTTTCTGTTTTGGAATTTGGGACTGGTCATTTTGGGGTTCTTGTAAGCTGTAGGAGACTTCCTATGTGGAGTGTTGTATCCAGGCTACTAGCGCCTGAGGGATACATTTGGTCGTGCACACTCATCGCGGGTAGCATACTCTGGTTGTTCTGTATTGGTACAAAACTTTTATACGTGTTTGTACTTCTGGTTTCACGCACACTCAGTGTGAGTGGTGTACTCTGGTATTTCATACATTGGTACAGGCACGGGTTAAGCCTTGTACTTCTGCAGTAACGTGCTTTCTGTTATTAGTACGCTTATGGAACCCGCATAAGTTTTGTACTTCTGGTGGTACGGATTTATTGATACTGAACTCGGATGCTGGCTTGTTGACATTGAATTTGGATATACCCGTCAGGCGTTGTAAAATTGATAACTAAGCATGAATGAGTTAACTCTGGTGTGCCTGTTGAATGAACAAGTGACTGAGACACAGCATAGCTGCAAAGCGACTGTGGAGCTCTGAGCCATGGTTCCGCTATGCCCCAAGGGGTATGACTGGAACAAAGCGATTGTTAACTTTATTATGGACCAATATTGTGTTATCTACATACACATGGACACCCTGTGTGCCTCATAAATAAGAAAATGGAATGGAGGAATCAGAGCACCGAAATTGCAAAGAAAATCCCCCTAGGATGTATCCTAGCACACTGGATAGACATAGGGGGATCGCACACCTGACGATGGTTTTTTTTTAAGGAAAGAAGGAAAGTGGGATGAGGTTATATATGCAGATATGTTTTCCACTTTGCAGAATCATCCGGAGTGGCAGAGAGACCAGAAGATCTGGTTTTATCTTTAGAAAAAGGAAAGAGAAGTGAAAAGAAGGAGCAGGAGAAAATAAGGAGATGCTGTTCAGCATGTTGTATTGGGCAGAGATGTTTGAAAATAACAAACCCCAGAAAGAAAAGGGAGGAGAGAGAGGATCAACCCGAGGATTTGGGATTGCTCCCTCCACCCCTTAATTTGTCTCTCCCACACCTGTCATTGCTACCTGAAACGGATGATAACAGCGAGGAGGAAGAAGCAATAAGTGCTTTTACTCTGGTTACAGCATGACTAGGAGTAGAACAAAGAAAGCTCCACAACTCCTGGCTCCATTACAAGAGGTAATGGGGGCAGGAGGACTGGCTAGAGTAAAAGCACCCTTCTCCACTACTGATTTAGATGCCTGGAAAGAGGTAGCTAGGGGATACAGGGACAACCCCTCGAGTGGCAAAACAATTTGAATTAATAATTAAAAAAACAGGACTCTGACTGGACAGATGTAGATTTGATTTTGGAGAAATGACTGAAACAGAAAAACAATTAGTGTTAAAAACTGCACAAACTCATGTGCAGGCCCAAATTACGGGGGGAACCTTACAAGGGAATGCGGACGATTGGCTTTCATATATTTTCCTCTTATCCACATTCCCCTGACTGACCCACATTGGGACCCCAATGACAGGCATGATTATAAATTATTAGAAAGATACTGAGACTGGATAAAATTGGGACTAGAAAATGCAATTCCAAAAGCTGTAAATTGGTCAGCATTATATGCTATCAAACAGGGGCAGAAAGAGATCCCTACTGAATTTTTGGATCAATTGAGAAATGCCATGCAAAAATACACTACCCTAGATCCCTCCTCAGATGTGGGACAACAACAACTTGTTTCTCTATTTTTTGGGCAATCATCTACAAATACAAGAAAGAAGCTACAGAAGTTAAAAGAACTGGACATAAGAAACAGAGAAATTGCTTGAGGAGGCGTGGAAAGTTTAGAGGAATTGGGAGAATGTAGATAGAGGAAAGTTGACAACACTGACAGCTTCGGTGGCAGCCTTGGAACAGAAAGGAATGATAAACAGAGGAGGATTTAGAGGATGAGGAAATAGAGGGGGACTGGGAAAGAATCAGTGTGTGTACTGTCAGGAGGAAGAACGTTGGAAAAATGAAGTTAGAAGACCGGAAGGGAATAGAAGGACCAATTAATAACTTTTTACAGCACAGGCTATTAATAGAATGTGAATCAGAATATAATACCCCATATTACTGATAAAAAAGCCATATGGAACTTATCGGTTAGTACAAGATTTAAGACAAGTGAACAAAATTGTTAAGGACCTACACCCTGTGGTAGCTAATCCTTATACCTTACTTACTAAATTATGGGATAATCAAGTATGGTTTACAGTATTAGATTTAAAAGACACATTCTTCTGTTTGCCTTTAGCCAAAGAAAGTAAAAATTTATTTGCATTTGAATGGGAAAGCCCTACCACTGGTATGAAAACCCAGCTTACCTGGACAGTGTTACCCCAAGGTTTTTAAAATAGTCCAACAATCTTTGGAAATCAATTAGCACGAGAACTTGAACCGTGGGATCCTCCCTCCAGGGAAGGAGTGGTTTTATAGTATGTGGACGACTTATTAATAGCAACTGGAACAAAACCTGATAGTATACAATGGACTATCAGTTTGTTGAACTTTTTGGGGCTAAATGGGTATCAAGTCTCTCAACAGAAAGCTCAGATGGTGCGGCAACAAGTAACCTACCTTGGATATGAATTATCTGGAGGACAACGGGAATTAGGAACAGAATGAAAAGAAGCCATCTGCAGAACCCCCACCTCCCCCACCCCTCCAGTAAAAGAACTCAGGACATTTTTGGGAATGACATGTTGGTGCCGGTTACAGATTTATAATTATGGGATAATAATAAAATCTTTGTATGAACTTTTGAAAAAACCAACCACACTCGATTGATCTTGTCCAAAGAAGCTAAAAATGCATTCAAGACACTTAAAAAGGAACTAATGAAGGCCCTGGCCCTGGGCCTACCTGATGTGACTAAACCTGGCTGTTTTCCCCATGAAAGACCAGGTATGGCTCTGGGAGTCCTAGCTTAATGGCTAGGACCCTATAGAGGAGCTGTGGCCTATTTTTCTAAACAGCTTGACAAAGCAAGCAAGGGGTGGCCAGGGTGCCTCCGAGCTGTGGCGGCTGTGGTCTTGAATATTCAGGAGGCTTGGAAATTCACCTTAGGCCAAAAGATCACAGTACTGATTTCACACACAGTATCAGCTGTGTTGGAACAGAAAGGGAATCACTGGCTTTCCCCACCTCCATTTCTATCCCACTATCAGGCCATTTCAATTGAACTAGATGATGTTACTGTTGAAGTAACCAATGTTCCAAACCCAGCTTCTTTCTTCAGCGCGGTGGCTTCTGATCTGTTAACACATGATTGCCTTGAAACTACAGAGACTGTGTACTCCAGTAGACCAGATTTGAAAGAACCACCTCTGGAAGATGCACAAGATTCCTGGTTCATGGACGGAAGCAGGCTCTTCCAACAAGATATTCAAAAGGCCGGATACGTGGCGACAACAGCAAACCAAATAATTGAATCTCAATCACTACCTGCTGGAACATCAGCTCAAAAGGCTGAAATTATTGCTCTTACGAGGGCCCTGGAGCTGGCAAAAAGGGAAGAGATAAATATATGGACAGGTTCCAAAAAACGCCTTTGAAGTTCTCTATGCTCATGGAGCAATTTGGAAAGAACGAGGGCTACTAACTACACAAGGAAAGCAGATTAAGCCCCCTGAGGAAATCCTGCACTTATCAGAAGCAGTCCAATTGCCAACCAAGTCACCATCATGCACTGTCAAGGACACCCGAAGGGTAACAGTGAACCAGGAAAAAGGTAATAGATTGGCTGACTATGAGGCTAAACAAGCAGCGGAGAGAACACAAGAGATTTTAACCTTAATTCCAGATAATGGAAGTAAGAGTCTAGGTCACAAAGAAAATATTGAACATTCTAAGGCTGCCAAATAATTAACAGAAGAAATGGGAGGGTGGGTTCCCTCCAGAGGATGGGCCCATTCAAGTGACGGCCAAATTACAGTTCTTGCCGAAGAGATACGGGAAAAGAGGAACATAATGGAACACACTGGGGGGCAGACTCCCTGTATAATATTTTAAATCAGAAATTAATAGGGAGAAATTTATATACTATACTCCGGCAGGTGATTCAGCAATGTGAAATATCACAGAATCGCAGGTTGGAAGGGACCTCAAGGTTGGACTAGATGAACCCTAATTCAAAATATGTTTGAAAAATAATCCTAATACAGGTAACCAGGTACAACTGGGGAATATTGGCAAAGGAAATATACCAGGGGGCCATTGGCAAATTGATTTCTCGGAACTTCCAAGAAAAGAAGGGTATAAATTCCTATTGGTACTCACAGACACCTTTTCTGGAGAGCCAGAAGCATTTTCTTGTAGAACAAATAAAGCGAGGGAGGTTACTAAGGTACTATTAAATGAAATAATACCCTGGTTTGGGGGACCTACGATAATTTCATTGGACAGGGGTACACATTTTTGTGCAGAAGTAGTGCAGCAAGTCAACAAGCTATTGGGAATCAATTGGCAATTACGTACACCTTACAGACCACAAGCCAGTGGACAAGTAGACAGAATTATTTTCACGGCATCAATATGTTGAATTAACTTTTTAAGCAAAACACATAACTACAGGCAGAGAATTCTTTTAATATATTGGAAGCTGACAATTTTTGAGAGAATTGAGTGAGAAATTTTAGGAGTCTTGAGAACAAGACACCAGGAACACCTCGCCGCCAAAGGGCACCTATTCATCAGTACCACAGTTTAATAAGTATTAGACCAAGAACAGCTGGAGTTAAAGTGAATGTTCCTGTGCTTGAATTGTTCCTGTTCTCATAAAAATGCTAATGTGGAACTTGAAATATAATCCCTCTTTCTGACTCATTTTCCTGTTCATTTTTTGAACACTATTATTGCAATTACTTACCACAAGGTCAGTACAGCAGAGGGTTGGCTCCTTTGAGGTTCAACAACAATTTCATCCCCAAAACAGCACATAGCACCAGAAAGTCAGAATCACTTTCAAGAATAAACTACTCACAACTTCAGATACTAATATCTTTTATGAGGTACACTGGTGCAAAGCTGCTTAATATTTATCTTCCAGTAAAATCAAAGATTGTTTCATTGTATGCATGTCTGTACCTACAGCAGGCAATCATATTAGTCTCCTCAGCTGAACAACAAGTTGCAAATACGCAAGGGCACAATAAAGTATTGCTCTGATAATCCCCTTTACAATTTACTATAGTCCATCAACACATATGGGTGGCACCATACCAAATCCACATATCAGTTTAGACAGCTGTCTGTAACTAGTTATGTTTGATTACATTTGCATTAACACAACCTGAAGCAATGAACAAACAAAGTTACAAATCAATAAGATTGACATACATTTGCATAATACCTCTAAGTGAGTTTCTGGTCCATACATGTCCCATATTTTTCTTCTCCTCACATCAATTCCTCTACCTGAATGCTGAAATATTTGAACAACAAAAAGTATCATTTTTTTTCAGGAGAAGTTGCCAAACAGGCTCACTAAATGTACCTATTGATACTGATTATTTCATTCATACTAAAATTTAGACACATAATAAAACACAGCTTCACCATTTCGGGCAGAAGCTGACTACTTTTAATCCCTTCTTTCCCTTCTAAATATGAAGGGAAGGAATAGGAAAAACTAAGAATATATCTCGTTTGAAATTTTAACTGGGCATACGTATTGAGACTGCTCTTGAAAATCTGGATCTCTACAAAAGTCAAAGCAGAATATTGTTTTTTGTTTGTTTTTAAAATATCAAAGCCTTTCATATGGCAAGTATTACTGTAATACCCATAGCGCTCAGAGAAGAGTGCTATTCTAAACAGTCCTTGCTGGGAGAACCACCTTTCAACTACTGAAGTCAATTAGGCTGTTGGAGTCCAAACACAATTCTCCCAGAGTGAACTGATGGGAAGAAGGACTGGAAACTAAAGCAAGAAATAGAGGTACAGTATTTGAACTTCAAGAACCATGTGGAGAATTAACCAAACTAAATTACTAAGAGAGTCTCATAAAACTATAACACATGATTTTTTGACAGTCAGTGTTTGTCAGTGCTACAGCAGCAATGACCTGACAATGTACGAAAAGAAACGCCTACAGGCAAAATAGCATCTTGTATTAGATCAAATTTTCCCAGCCACACAAGGGTAGAGAGCATATGTCGGGAGAACTTGAGGCACGCACACCCCTCCCCCCGACATCTACTAATCTAACTGGAGATATTAATTTCCTCTACAAATTTTACCATGTTCTCTCAGAAAACTGTATTTTACAATTTTCTGAAAGAGACAGACCCAACTTCACTGGGCTTTGTTCGATCTAACTGACCATTTTCATTGTTGTTTCAGAAACTATGCCTCAAAAACTGAGTTTTCCTGTTGCCATATTTTCACTCCCAAAAGCACAGCATGTTGTTAGGCATTTTCACAATTAAATTGCAGGATTGTTTTTAAAGATATAGAAAAACATTTTCAGGACATGGCAAGAATTCAACTTCAATACAATTAAGTTCATTAGAAACATCCCATTTAAAGGCTCTTGTGAGAGAGAATCTCTATTGTAAGATTCCATATTCCCTTTGCTTTGCCTAAAGCATAACTAAATTGCACAATTACTTTTTCTTTTCCCTCTTAGTTTCTTACCTCAGAAAAATAACCTTGAATTGAAATGAATTGCACTAATGAAAACAGATAAATAAGTGAAAGTTTTCTAAAGCTCTGCTAGGATTTTTTTCCTGGTAACTAGAGTGACAAACCCCCATTTTAATGACAAGAATTGATTGAATTTTGGCTATTTGTATGCCAGATAAAAGGGAAGCATAACAAGAATATAGACTACCTCCATTTTTAATTATTATTTTAGAAAGCACTTTATTTACCCCTTCGTTGTTTAGAATATGAACCAGCAGACCATTTCCACATCCAAGATCTATGAATGACTGTTTCTTGGTCAACCCTTTTTCCTTTCTCTCTTCTTCCCAAAGAATCTAAGACAAGAAAAGAAAACATTTTCAACCTCTGCTCTGAAGTTTCCCTGTAAGAAAGCAGCAAAGGTTATTGGAAATGAAAGGAGAAAGCAGGTGTGACATACATCTCCTGTACTCACAGAGAAAATTACTTTAGAGCAGAAACAAAAACAACCCAGGAAACACTAAAACTGCCTATGGAGAGGGACAGGAATTATGTTCCAAAATATCAATCATTTTCTAAGTGCTAAGCACATCCTCCACTCACTCCTGAGTCACTGGAAGTTGAAATTCATTAAGGATATACAACCCTGAGCTAGAGTGAGCATAAATGTAAAATAAGCTAATATACTAATACTACTAATAGTATTATATTACTAATAATTGTTACTATACTAATTATGTACTAATATACTAATTATGCTATACATAATTTCTATATACTATTTATAATACTAAATTATATTTATCAGTATTTGTATTATTGTATTAGCATTAGTGTATTTTAGTATTATATTAGTATTAACAATATTATATATAATATGACATCAAATATTTATTTATAACACTATACAATTTATATACTAATTATACTAATTATTACACTAATAATAGACTAATAATATGTAATAATAACCTAAAATAAGGGTATAAGAGATAAGCGGAGGAAGCAAGGGAAGCAGCAAGTAAACTTCAACAGCGTCTCTGCAAGTAATGCCATGGAGGTATTTATAACCACTGTATTAAAGAAAGAATTGGTGGCAGAGCGAAAATTAAAAAGTGTAATCAGTTGGCCATGTATCAGTACACATAACATTACTTTCTACTGAACAAAGAGTAACTTCTCTAGCAACAGTCAGCTGCCCCAAATTCTACAGCAGATAAAGGGACCCCAAAGCTTTTAGCCCAATTCTAGTCCCTGCTCTGTACATAAGTAGTTACTTTTACAGTTATGTAACTCACAATTAGTTGATAATTGTACATTTGTCCACAGGGCATGGATTAGTCTCTTTCTATCACCATCAAACTTTCTTTCCTTCAGTAAGAAGCTACAGAGCACACATTCCTCAACTCTGCATGCTTCTTGTTTACTATGACTAGCAAAAATCATCAAGAGTATTTAACCACAAAAATTAGAATTTGTAACATTGCTGTTTGTTAATTTGTCATTTTTGCTAGAGGGAAAGAAGCCGATAACCCATGGGATTACCAGGCTGTGTTTACATTTTCAAATGCACCGACCATTGCACTTTCGCACTCCAGGCTCTATCCCAGAACCCCCTAATCACCTCCTACACAGATCACACCCATCCTCCGTCCCCCGCTGAGTTTCTCACGATGCAAACTGAATAGCTACTTGTTTGGGCATGTGCCTAGACAGTAGGTGACCTTAATATGACTGCAGAGTAAAATGAGGTGAGACACCCCCTCCTCCCATCATATCAATCCAGATGGTGTAAATCCAGAAAAATTTAACACTGGACCTACCTTCTCTTAGCCTCCTGTTTAATGTACTTCTAAATAATGAGTTATTATATATCATCATATAGATAACTGAAAATTTTGCAAGAAGGTTAGGTTATTAATACCATACTTTAAGCTTTCATTTATTTAAGCCAGTTATTGGATTACTTCAGTAATTTTTTTTGAAAATTACTGCTAGTCAGCTAAAACATATTATCTCTGCAAACTAACACTTTGCACACAAAAAAATGTGTAAAACATTTTCAAGAGTGTCCTTACCGAATTTTCCTGTGGCTACAACGATTATAATTCCTAACATACAGGAACTAATTTTCAACATATAATATTATCATGGTGATAAAAATAGTAAGAGATAAGCCTATTATATAGCTCTTTCCACAAGCCAGTATCACAGAATACAATAGTTCAGCTGGAAGGGACTACTCTCTGACCTCTTCATCATGATCATTACGCTGATGTAAAAAGTTCTGTCACACCAATGTGACAATCACGATTTTGAGTAGTCTAAGACAGTTAGGCTTCCTCAGAAAATTTAAAAAAATCTTAATGGGAAAAGAAACTGGGGTTCTAAGTTTGAACAGTCAATTATCAGCATAAATTAGTCCTCAACAAGTTCTGTAAATGAGCTAACTTATTTACAAATACTAATTTAGACAAGACACAAGAGTACATTATACTTCAAGATAGACATACTCTCAGCTGCACTCTGGATAGCAGTCAAAAAATACTGATGTGCCTACATTGCTACAAATTTTGATGCTGTTTAAAAACCTGAAGTTTCTCATGACTACAGGTGGCAGAATTTTCATAGATTCTTAAATAGGTAGGTGGCTTAGAAAACTACACCAAGCATTTATCTGCATTCCTAGCACCTACAGTTAGCCTTACTGCATTTGAAGATGGGATTTGAGCTGAACTTTTATCAGTGAAAAGCAAAGCAGGGAAAGGCAAAGCAGTGAAAAACCAGTAGCATAAAAATCACAAGTCTTAGAAATATGTATAATAGCTTCTGATCTCCAAATCAGTATGTCTAATCACTGTTTTTCTGCTACCTCAGTGCTTTTTTGCTTTGTTAATTAAAAAGAAAATACATATTGCCTGTGTAGGTTATAAGCTTCCTGTGACAGAGAACTGCAAATCTTTACCGTATCTTCACAAAGAAGTTGTAGTAACCCTCTAAACTTAATTTTCGTTGTTATTGTGCTGATTTTTGTTGCGTAGGACAGTATAAAAACCAAATCAACTGATTTTCCCTTTGTTTTGTCACATTATTTTTCCTAATCCTGTTATAAAATGCTTACCTTCTCTAATCTATTATTATTTTGTGTAAATCCCTGAAATGCTATTACTACCAAAGAAAATCAGAATGCAAACACAACTTCAATAGAGTTACAGGCATTAATTCTTCTTCTCAGTTTTAAGTTATGCTTGAAAACACTGTAGCAAGAACTTTGTCTCTCTGCTTAAATGAGAGGAAAAGCAAAAAGAAACCCCACCCAAACCACAAAAACCCCACACCCTTTCTCCTACCCCCTTTCTTTTGCCTTGGATGCCTGTAATAACTTCAGGTCATTCTATTTTAAAGAATGCAACAACTGTAAAATTAAAATACTGTTTTTCTTTAGAGAGGTTCTATTGTTAGGAAATAGAACCTTACAGAATACTATGAGGCAAAGCAGTTCCCTACCAGCAGGTAAGTGGCAATGGCAACGTCTTCATAAACAAATTTCTCAGGATCTGTCACTTCAGGCCACACCTTCAGAAAAAAAGAGAGTAAAATATTTCCTGCACCATCTGCAATTACTTCAAAAAGTGGTCAGTTAGAGCGATCTGGACACTCATCCACTTCAATAGGTTTCTGCACTTCAAGAATTTTGCATTTTAACCCCATTAAAATTATACACAAAGAATGTAAATAAAGACTATTTGATTTTGAGAGTCACACAACAGAATAATGGCGTAAGAAATGTCTGCTACCATCCAATCAATAAAGTTTCCAAACCCATGATGGCTCCGTATGTGCAGCTTGCAAGTAAACGTCTGCTCTGTAACAGAGCATGCATCCATTTGCTTAGCTCTCTCAGAAGAAAAATACTTGTATTATTCCTGTTATGTGAAACATTGATAACATAAGCATTCGTACATTTATTTTCACAGTGTACGAGGCATAGAATTATCCTGGTACAACAGAACATGAAGAATCAAAATCTGAAGCAGGAAGACAGAAAGTGGAAGTATTACCCTTATTTTGTAAATGAGGAATTGAAACAAAGATTAAAGTGCTCAACACTAAGTCTACTGCAGACCTAAACACTGAACCATTGCCTTACCCATAAGTCCAATTTTCCTCTCATATATAACCTTCTATTAATACAGAAATGTCAACAGTAAAATCTTCCAGCACTTTCACAATACATTTTACAAAAGCATTTCCCAATCTCCTTGCTTGTATAGCTGGAGTCTGGTGTGTAAGGATATAGGTATTCCTTCGTACAGCACTTAAGACCATCACTACCGTTTTTCAGGATTCTGAGGATAAAACATTGCAACTACAACATTGCTCCTTGAATTTGGAAAGGCATATTAATATTCCATCTAAATTTAAAAAGAGTAACAGGAAATTTAACCTGCTTACAAAGTGGAGAAGGTGGTACTTTATTTATTGCTTCTAGTGTGGATGACTTAGTATTTACATCCAATGACCTACTGCTTACTTCTTATTTGAAGGGAAACATTCTGGAAAGTATTAAACTCCTCCAGATAATTAGTGTGAATTTGGCTCCAAGTCTTGCCTTTCCAGTTTGGTTCTCCCAAATACTAAACTGTGTGTGTGGTTTTTTTTTTTTCCTGTGTGTGTGGGAAACACCACCAAAACATAAAATATACGTTTCAATTAAATTGCTTCTTTCATTAAAAAAATTCAGTGAAAGAAGCAGTTTCACTAAACAAACAACAACAAAAACAATTATAGGAAAACATATTATTACTGCATTTATTGCCAAACCCACCTTTACCATCTCTTTGTATTTTTCTTTAAGGTCTTGATAAACTTTGCTGTATTTTGCTACAGAAATGAGCGAGAGCGTACTTTTAAACTCGCTGGGCTTTTGCTCCACAGACCACTTAGCCAGTTTGGGCAAAAGTTCATTTCCAAGCCATGCTAGTTTGGGGTATGCAATTCCATCTGAAAACCAGTCTTCTGGAAATGGAGCTACAACAGACACAGACCTTTAAAAATAAAACAAAAACTCTGTATACATACAGTGTATTTCATTATCTCAGCCCCACCAAAAAAGAAAAAAGAATGATTAAATGGGAAAAAAATCAGCAGATGAAACAGAGATGCAAAAGTAGACTGGGGAATAAGTAAGACTTTGTAATACACAAAAACAAAAAGAAAATGAAACAGTGAAGTTACCGAATTTTGTTAGACAGCTCATTATCTGCCAATTCAAACACTGTATGTGAGAGTCAATGTGACATTTAACCTAATGACTGAGGACTCGCATATGATGAACAACCTGATGTAGCAATATATCCAAAGACCAACAAGTAAAAGTGAATTCATGAAGTTAATGAAAACAACAGGAGAATTTAGAAGGATAATGTATCAGTCACAGTCAGCACATTTCACCATTTCATTATCTCTAACTTATATTTCATTAGAACTGTGCTCCCAGATGGTAAGGAGCAAGCCGCAGTGGTCTACATTTCAATGACTGAAGCTCAGCAGGTTCCAAACAGCAATTCCAATTTAACCCTTGGCCTTATTAACACCCACAGAACCCGACCTCTCTCACAGGCATAGCTAGATCCTTGAGATCAGAATACACATACTTTTTCCAGACCACACACATGTATAGTCAATGTATACACTCCAAGTTGAAACAGATTTGTTTTGTGCTCATTTGGGTATTGTAGATGTTTTGTTTTTAACTGAACACTATGCACTAAGATCACACCACTACTGTCATTTACTAATCAAGCAGGAAATCATGCAAACCAAATCGACCAGATACCAATACTGAAACATGGTGTGATCCTTGCAACGACTCAAGAGGTTTGCTTCCTCTCTCACTCCCAGCACTTACCAGTCCTCATCTTTTATGTGTGTAAGTTGAATTTGATAAATATTGCACTTTTTAATCTGGTATTTTCCTTCAGTGTTTTCCTCCAAAGGCAGAAAGGTCACAGTTCCATTGTAAACATCTGAAAAGATATGTAAATGGTGATATATTAGTCCATGGTACAAACCATCCTGGTTAGCACCAAAATAAACTTTTGCCTCCTTACTACGTTAAGTGCAAACTAGCAAGGCAAGATCTAAGACAACACAGAAAACACCACAATGCTAAGAATAGATCTGTTCCTCGGGGTGCCTGATATCTGAAACTACTGAACTGTTTGAGTTCTCAAAATTTAGCATTCTGCTACATGATGTTTCCGAAATATCTAAGGCTTACCAGTAAGACTATTAGTTTTCTTTAAACCCAACTATTTTAATAAAGTAAAAGCTAGACAGGGAGATTTTTCTGGCACAGAACTGCTGCTTTCCCCTACACCACAGTAAATCCGAAGTCCTGGGAAGCACATTCCAAATTAACAGAGACTTATGTATCACCCCAGTATTAGATCAACAATCAATGCAACATTAAAAAATAATAATATTATGAGTATATATCAATTTTGCCATGTTCAAACACAGGATCTATTGTGTGACAGCTATGCCTCCATTTTAGGGTCATGCAGCCTTCCCAGCTAGAGTTCCTGGACCACACACTGTAAAAAAAATGCATTATCTATTCCTAAATTAGCTTCTCATAACTCTGAAAGGACACTACCCAAGACTACCTGTTTTTAGGTGAAGGCACATGTACTATGTTTATATATTATGTTCAGCAACCACACTACTGATCCTAACGGTATCTACCACCTGTGGAATAAAACATTTATGTCCAGTGACAGATTCCAAACACTAGAGATTTTGGAGGAGTTGAGATAGGCTGACAAACAGCTGGCAACACACCTGAGTGCCTCTACCATATTTCAAGAAGATATTCTGCAACTTTTGTCACATGTCATTCACTAATATCATGCACATACCATAATTAACTCCTACATAAGAAAAAACAGAAAGAGGGAAAGAGTGTCCTTTTAAAATAATTTACAAATAAGGAGGCAACTGCGGCAAAAAATGAACTGCATGATTAATCCTAGTACTCACATGCTACTGTTTTTTTTTAAATCTTAGTATCTTAATTTATTCCTTATATTCTTCCTATAAAGTGACTCTAAAAGCATTTACTATATTTGTTATAGCATATGATATGTATGCATTACTTCATAAACCAGTTGCAAAAATCTTTTTAGCTATTGTTTACCCAGCGTGATTTCTTCAGAATAAGTTCTGTGTTTTGAAAATGGTTTTTCAATTACCATCAAAATAAACATTCTGACAACTACAAATCTTCAAACTAAGAATTATTCTTCTCTCTTTTAAACATATTAATAAAAAATTTATTCTCCCAAGTTTTTTCTTACAGACAGGCTCTCAAGATGTAGCTCAGGAACATCTTCTCTTAACATCAAAAGAAAAAATAAATCAAAACTGCAACATATACTTTTTGAAGGCATCACAGTAAGAATCATACGTCACAAGAGCATCCTGAGTCTGCTGCCCCCCATAAATGACTATAGGTCTTTCTGGATTGTAAATTTAATTGTTTCTGGAATTATGATTCTCTTCAAAACATTATTACTGGCATTTAATCCACATCAACACTTTTTCCAAAATTCATCTTAAAAAGGTGTCAACCTCTACCCTATGTAAATTCCTTTATACTAGAAGGATTTACTGCAGTATATAACCATGACACAATGCAAAAAAAAAAAAAAGCTTCATTTTTAAGTGATACTAAACAATAAGAAAGTTGACAGACGCAGTTCAACTCGGCCAGGCAGGTGCCACAGCTACCTGCTTTTTCCCATTAACGTTGCATTTTCAGAGGCTACTGTCACTCTTTACAAGCCTGTCATTAGGATCGCACTACAAGCGGCGCTTCGGTGTGGCAGGAGCTTGCGCCGCGACAGTACTTCTGGCATCTTCTTTTTAAGGACAAGAAGATGAGCCACTCTCTACCCCTCTTCCTCAGGAGCAGGGTGCCCGGCTTCCCCGAGTGCTTTTCCTATCCCAGCAGCACCTCACAGGTAATACATGAGCTCTTCCCCTACTACACCTTCCTACGGTAGAAGAGGGTTGTTTAAACCAGAGTCCTACAGGTGTTTGGCCTCTGCAATTTGTATTTCAACTGCTGACACTTCCTGAGAAGAACAACAATAAGGACACGCGATACGGACAAAAATCCGTCTGCACTCCCACAAGTGGGAGGAAAAAAAAAAAGAAGTGGTATTTATGTCATTTGCGAGACAGCCTCAGACCGGCAGGCCTGCAGCAGAGGCAGCACCCGGCCGCCGCGGGGCTCCGGCACCGGCGGGCGCTCCCGCCGCCGCCGCGCAGGACCGAGGACCAGAGCCCGGCACCCGCCCGCTCCCGCCGCCCCGGGCCCGGGCTCCCGCTCACCTTGGACCACCAGCTCCTTCGCCGGCGGGGCGGGCGGGCCGGCGGACCGCCCCCGGGGCAGCAGCGTCCTCAGCACGGCGCGGAGCTCGGCGCGGCGGCCCGGCCCGCCCCACGGCGTGAAGGGCGGCGGCAGGAGCCCGCGCCCCGCCGGCAGCTGGCTGCCCACCTCCCCCCAGAGCTGGCCCAGCTCCGCAGCCCCGGCAGGCGCCGCTCGCCCCTCCCGCCCCGCGCCGCTCCCGCCTCCCCGCACGGCGGCGAGGGGAATGGATGCCTCCCCGCCCTCCCCGAGCGGCACCGTCCCCTCCGCCTCGATGGCGGCGCCGCACAGCCGCCTGTTGGCCACCTGCGGCTTCTCCAGCCAGACGCGCACCGCCGCCCAGAAGCCGCCAGGCAGCGCAGCGCCGCCGTCCCGCACAGCCGCCGTCCCCACCAGCCCCATGGCCGCCCCGCCGCCGCCGCCGCCGCCCCGCCGCGCAGGGGGAGGAGGCGGGGCGCGTCGCACGCTGCTCCCGTCAGTTCCTGAGGCGGGGATGGCGGCGGCCGCGGGTGGGTACCGCGGCCCTTCGGCCGGGGCCGGGGCTCCGGAGCCCTGAGGGGGCGGCCGCCGGCTGTCCGCCTCACGGCGCAACGGCCGCGGCCAGGGCGGGCGGGACGGAGGGGAGCGCCTCCCGTCAGCCTCCCCGCGGAGCCGCGCCGGCCGCCGTGCCGTGCTGCAGCTGGAAGCCCGGGGCACCGTCTGCTCCCAGGAACAAGTGTAGCCGGGGAGGATTTTTCCCGTATTTATAGCTTTTCTTTGAGGAAGGTCTGTGTCGTTGTGACAGCGGCCACGGTACCTCAGCGTAGAAACGCCTTTCTGAAAGCGGACTCGACACTGGACTCGGGACTGACAACCTGTCCGGCTCTTCAAGGAAACAAATCTCGGTACTTTTCTTGTAGTAAAACCCAGTACGTTACGTAGCATTTTTTTCCCCCTCTCTGAGCAGAAACGAGGCCCCGCTCTGAATTTAGGCAGTTCAAATAGCGGTTGTGCAATGAAACCTCAAAGGACTCCTCAGGAAGTGGTTTACTTCCCTTTAACCTTTGACCTCTCTCGTGTTGCCTTTCCCTCGGCAACTGCCATCACCAGTTTTTTATTTTATTTTCTAGCGACTCTACATTTGCAAGTAATGGCGTTTCTGACAGAATAAGGGTACAGCATCGTTGTTCTTGACGGCTACGAAGTGCCTGAGCTGTGTCACCATTATGCAAGAGAATTGATGATAATACCCTGCAAACTGAAATATTCCCTCGTGGTTTGTGTACCGTTGTTGCTGTCCTGTCGTAAATCTGAATTACTAGCAGGAGCAACTTCCACATAAAAAGGTTTTCAGCTCAGCATTTCTCAGTGAAAGCACAGCAGTTCTCAGCAAGTTGAAAATAACGTGGTTTTTTTTACTGCCTCATCCACAGGCAGATTTCAGAATGTCAGTGCAAGGCTGAAGTGAAGTTAACGCTGAGGTTATTCTTTAGGGCAGCACTTTGTTACTTTCCTATTGTAGCTGGCTGTTTTGGTTTCCTAATTAGTTTTGAAACTGTTTGCTTGGAACCAAATTGTATTAAAACATGTGAAGGCAGAGTGAGCAGTTGTATATTTTTTTTTAAATACAGGATCCTTTTTTATGAATGGTTAGGTTTTCTCGTTTGAGCAATCTCATTCATGTGCAGTGTAAATAAAGTTAGGTGCAATAACTGCAATATTTTAATGTAAATTTTTCTCTGTTTCGAGCCAGAAGCCTTGAACTTCTGCTTGATTTACCTGTTTTCCAGTTAGAAGAGTATGCCTGCTTATTTGGCTTCAGGTTGAAATGCTCTTTTTCGGTGCCTTTTTTTCCTCCCCGCCTCTTTTCTTTCCAAACCTATTCCTCAGTACTGGAGTTGCACCTTCCTAGAGCCGATTCAGAAGTCACATGCAGGAATACTATCCTGCAGTCCTCATCTACTATGTCTGTACTGCCCAGAACTAGAAAATTACCTCTATAAGAGAATTGGGTGGAAAGAAAAGAAATGTAGCAAGGAGAGCTATCAAGATGATGAGGGAAAAGTAGAATGCCAGACTAGTAGTTTCTGTACTTCCTCTGTTCATAGTCTGCGCGGAGCCCTTGGCCAGCCCTGGGCCTGGATGTCTTCCCAGTACCTCTGAGAATTGCTTCTTCCAGCCAGTCCCCTGTTAATAATAATGTGGCCAGCTTCTCTTCCCCTGCCCGATCACTTTTGCGTCTTGGAAGCGTAACACAGATCTCTGCCCTCTGCGTGAAGAGGCAGAAATTGCTGGGTGTGGTATGAGCAGGCAGCAGCAGAGGGCACTCCGGCATCTGCTCTGGAAGCAGTTATTCTTTGGGCCGGGTTCTAACACAAAGCGAGATTCCCCTTCTCTCCAAAACCAGTGTGTTTGTACCTACTGATAATGAAATCCTGCTGGTTCTGTTAAGTTTTGCAATGCACTTGCATGATCCGTAGATATACATTACAAAATGTCAGCAGACTTTGTGGGGCCGTACCGCTGTTGATCCCATACACAAGTCTGAGGTCAACTGAGCACAGAAAAAATGATATTCAGAAAAAAAAGTTTAGTGGGAAGACAGACTAAAAATGTTATAAGCCACCACATAACAGAAATGAGAACTTAAACTTTTGGGAAGAACGAAGGAGAAGTGAAGTTTTAAGTGTGGTTGCAAAGTTGATACTTTGTATTATTAAAATTTATTCTTGAGTATGGCAGTATGACGCTTAAGAGAAGGGCATACCTACATCCTTACAATTTTCCAGAACCGCATCTTCCATGTAGAAGAAATGCCCTGTAGTTTTATGTGTTTTCTAGAAGTCACTACTGCGATAGTTTTATTTCACTTCATTGATGCAGGTTTAGTCTGTACCTTTTACAGACCCAGTGCAGACAGGGCGTCCTGCTTGTCCCATTCACCGGTTCTATTCAAGTCAGCGTTAGTGACGGGCAGCGTCTTGGCGTTGTTCTAGTTTCACAGTTCTAAATGTTTGCCATATGAAAGCAATGGCATAGTATACAGGGCTGGAGGTATTTTAAGCTTCCTTTGTGTCAGACCACCTATTTATTTCTGTGCCGTACTCCTTTCGGGCTGGGCAGATACACCCAGGTAGCGCAGTGCTCATGTAGCTAAGTGGATCTGTAGGAGCTAGCTCAGTTCTAGACAAGATTAAATCAGGCAAAGGAGATGCATACATGCAGATTTTTACAGAAATTTGTTACTTGCTGTTGGGAGACCTGAAATAAAGGTTTATTACCCACTTACTCTTTCTTATATTCAACAAGTGGAAGATAAGGACAGATTTCCTACCATTCCCTGATGTCTTCTGCCTCGTGTTTGTGCACAAACAGCTCATCACTTTAGTTATATAAAAACAGGCCTTAACAGATAACCAACATGCCATTTAGTTAAAAGTTGTTTAAATGTTAACTAGTAGTGTGGAGATAATACAGGCATCTCCTGCATTTTAACAGGGCTTTGTATGCATGTTTGGGTGCTTTTGTATGTTATTATTTTGCATTTAGTTAAGAAGCGAGGTAACAGTTATTCACATTATGTTATGTAAGACATTTCTTGCCTGGATCTTTTACCTCATCCCCCCTTTCTTATTATGCAATATATCAAAGGTGTCCCTGTTTCATATTTAGCTTATTTTAAAAGGTTTAGGTCATATTTTAATAACAAAGGCCATGTAATTAATTTACATTTGATCAAAGGCAATTTCTTTTCTTAGCTTGTACCAAGCCAATTGAATTAGAAAAAAGACAGGGCAAGCTTTTAGTTTGCTCTGCACTGCTGTACTCACACATTTGAACAGGTCTGTGGATTTAATTAACAACCCTTTTGATTTCTTTTTATTATTATTAAAAATTAGACATCTGTGGTGCTTCAGTTTATGATGTGTCTTTTCTTGTTTGATGCAGTTTAGCTAACAATGGCATCCACACTGAATGTGAAAGAAGCCACTGGCAACCAAAAGTCATGGGATACTTTGCTGCCAGATTTCCCTAGAGGATCGCTTTGCAAATATCGTAAGAAAGCTTCCTTCAACTGGAAGGAGATGGCAGTGTTCCTAGATGGCGAAGATATCATCCAGTTTAAGGTAAACTTTGCAAGAATTTTTGTAAGCATGTTTTAATTTTGGAGATATCAGTATTAGCAAGTATGTGATTTTCAGAGGGAGGTTATTTACTTTAATAATACTCTGTGGATATGGAGCATGAAGAAATTGGTTTTGCACATCCAATTTTTTTTTCTAAATTACATGAAAGACAACTGAGAAGATGTGGATATCTTGAAGACACAGAGATCTGAGGTAAAAAAACGCCACAGTACATCATCTGATGAAAGAAAAAAAAAGGATCCAAATTAAAACAGTAAAAGATGCTCATCCCCAAATTGAATGGCCGCATATGATGGTTCCATTAGATGGAGTATATTTCTGCTTTCATTTGGGAACAGAGCAGTTGTAGTAGCTTAATGGCTTTACCATTATGGCATATTTCTAATGGAATGTAACCCCTGGAGTTTTACCTTTATTCTCAGATTGAGGGCCATTGCCCTTTAGATCCTGCCAGCAGCTTCATATAGTGAAATAATGAAGCTGCTATAAAAAGCAAGTAAGTTTTGCCATACTGTTCTCGTACGTTCAGGGTGAATCAGTCCCACACTTACTACTTCATGACAAAGGAGCTTTCATAAAATTTAGCTGCATGAACTGTTTATACAATGATACACCATTTAAATAGATTTTGTAATTCTCTGGAGTTTTGGCATTATAAATTTACATCTTCCATCAAACGATGGCAGTTTGAGGCCTAGTATTATCCTAGAAGAACACTAACTTGTTTTGTTAATGCTTTTAGATAAACATTCTCATGTCAGTTTTTCCACCCCCCTCAAGAACAGAATCTTCTCTGCTCTGGAAAGTGATCCTGTCTTTGCACATCATCCTGGAGAAGAGCTGTGCCGTGAGAAATATCGGGAGCTGACATTCCTCCGCTGTAAAAGGCTCTTTGAGTATGATTTTCTTACTCAGCAAGAGATCATAGAGAACCCCTTGAAGATACTTAATATGTTGACCTGTATAGGAATGTATGATTGGTCTCTGTGTCTCCAGTATTCCTTACATTGCGGTGTAAGTACAGTTCAAAGGATATAGTGGTGTGTATTTGAATTTAAGTGTCTTGTAATCCCATAATTCTGTTGCTTTCTGCCTGCTTTATTAAAGCTATATATAATTTTCCCAGCCCTTTTTTTTCAAAAACCCATTTGCAATAAAACAAACAAGGGGACATCAGTAAGAACAAGTGGGAAGTGAGCTTGTTAAGCATTTTTAAGAGTTTGCAGTGAAGGCTTTGACAGATTAGAGCTGAGAAAAGTTCCGTGCTTTCTAAAGGCGCCTTGACAAGATCAAATTCTGACTTAACTCTTCCTGCTGTAGACCAAGTAGTAGTTTACTGTGCAGCCTACTTTCCCTGGTCTCTTTAATGGACATCACTATGACAAATTATTACATGTACATGTGTGCAATTTGTGCTTTCCATCACAGGGCCACTGATTTAATTCATAATTCTTTGTTTTTACAGGTATTTGCCAGTACAATTTTGAGTGCTTCTGAGAGGTTTGCAGGCTTGGTGAAACAAGTTTTTAGCATGCAGGTACACTTTTGTTTTTTGATTACTTGTTAGAAATGGGCACCATCAGAATTGCAGCACCCCTTGCACCTTTGTGTTATTTATGATCTCTTTATGTACCTAGGTATTTCTAAACAGGAGAAGAAAAGACCAAGGAGCAGAATCAAGAACTGAGCACTGACTATCCTCACTGCTAGGTGTTATGCCACTACCAGAATCTGTTTTAGACTGTCCAAGTTAACATGCAGACAAAGTTTGGGAACTTCTCCCAAAAGGCAATATAGGTGACACTAGACCAGTTTAGTCTCTGTCCACAGTCTAAATGAGTATCCTAGCAAGTTTTGCACCCTCAAACACTCCCACATCTACATCACACCACTGTGCAACACATACCCTTGCCATGATGCTGCAAAAACTCCATTCTGATACCAAAAAGTAGAAAAGAATCATGTCTTAATGCCACAGAAAGAACACATAGAGTCAAGTGGAGACTCAGGACCAAGTACCCTGCAGCATAAGTGTAGCCTGTCTGGTACAGAAGGAGCTAGTCCTAAAGAGTTTCTCCTGTCCATGCCATTTGGCCATGTGGGTAGCTTTCACTGTCTGGTCTGACCCTCTTTGATTTTGCAAGAGATATATGCTGAGCACACCCAAAGTGAGCATCATGCTTCTTTTGTTATTCTTCATCACTTCTTATCTTTATCTTTTCTTTTGTTTTTGCCAACCATTCACCTTCCTTGCTTATTTAATTTTCTGAAATTGTGTGTTTATTTGTCTGCTCGTAGACAACAATATACTGCTACATAGTTCTGATTGGATAGGGGTATCCAATGCTGAAGATCAGGATGAATTCTTTTAATGACTCTCAGTCTAATCAAAAGCCTTAGGATTTGTGTTTGTCAGAATAATTTTGCCTGAGGCTTCAGTTTTGTTTTGTTGTTTTTTTTTTTTTATTGTCACTTGCTTTTTGAAGGTTTGTCACTGAAGAGTATGTACTACAGGCCAAACCAGTCCAGGGTAAGGGGTTCCAGCATGCACATTTCAGCGTGGCTTCAAGCAGGCTGTGTTCCCAAATGCTGCTGAGAACCAAGTGTATCCATATATTGATCTGATATAAATTTATACCCTTCAATAATATAGGCTATTTGCAATTTTAAAAATAAACAGCCTCATTCTGTTTTCCCCCTAACTTTGGGAGTTTTCAAAACTGCTTGTAATGCAAGCAGACTTGCTGATTTTTACCATGCAACAGTTCTTTCAATACAGAGAGCTGAAAACTTAGTCAGTGGATGTAATAATCTGTACCTGCCTGAGTGAGTCACCCATCAGCAAAGGAAAAGAATTCCTGTTACTCTACAGCAGGCATGATGTCCTAGGATTACATTTAATTGGTTCCTTGCAATTGCAAGTTACTTCCAACAGCTGAATTTGCAATAATTTGAAAATCTTACAGTTTTAATTGCTGTAGTAAAGTGGTCTTGAACTGTGCCTTATATCTTATTTAGATTTTTGGATGTTTTGCTCTGACTGAACTCAGCCATGGAACTAATACCAAAGGCATGCGGACTACTGCCACATTTGATCGTAGCACTCAGGTTAGTCCCTAGCCTTTTGACACTGTTAAGCTCTGTTATTTACTAGCAAGACAGAATGATTCTGGGATTTCTTTGATTAACAAGAGAAAATCAAGTTCAGCTCCACATGTAAAAGAAAAAAAGTCAAATATTTACGTTATTATAAATATTTACAATAAACGCAGCAATTTCTGTTTCCTAGCTTTCTCTTCTGGTTGTGATACAGAATGAGGATAGCATCCTTCTCTTTGTTATGCTTCTTAGGGACTAGTTGGATGTGCAGATTAAATTGTCTTTTGTCTTTAAATATTAAGGCTTTATATACAAGGATTAGGATTATTTCCTGAGGATGAGAAAAAGAAATACAGAAAAGAGAAAACAGACTATCAGAGACCCAAAGAAGAAAACAATAAACTGCTTTTTCCATTAAGGTAGTGCTTACTATTAATAATTTGTTTTCTGAAATCAACACTACTGCAGAAATAAATTCATTGTCCTAACACTATTTCAGTAAATGAATAGAACTCATCGTAGTTTTACGTTAAGGGAGAATAAAATAGAAGTTACGAGAGGAGGCTCATAGATCTTTGTTTGTCATCTGCATACTTGATTTATGCCAAGTTGAATTTAAAATGTGTTATTTAGTGTCCTGTAGCATTTTATTGCACTGTAGTATACAGAACTGGGTACTATTAATCACAGACGCAATACTACTGTTTGTGGTATTCTAAACAGTTCTAAGGGCTTGTGGGCCAAATTCTGCGAGCACAGATCCTGCTCCCAGAACAGATACCTGAAAATTTTCGATTCATTTCTGTAGTAACCTTCATATATGCTATATTAATACCAGTAAAACACAGAGCTGAGTTTAGCTTGCTGATGGTAATACTCATCTGTGTTGCACTTGGGTGGACCCAGAAGTATTCCTTTGTACTCACTGCAATTACCCGATATTCTACTGATCAGAAAATGGCCCTAAAATTGATATGAATTAGCATGAAGAGTATTTTTGCCTTGCTGGCAAAACCAGAAAGAGCTAGTAAAAATATTTTAATTTGATTGATTTTTCATTTGATTTGATTAATGTCAACAATGTCACATCATGAACTGGCTTCAAAAGAATGAGAAATTAGATTCATAGATTTGAAACATAAGATTTTATATTCTTCAGTAGGACAACATTCCAGTCTACATTTTTTCATACACAAGGAATTCAGCGAGCATTTACGCAATAAGGACAATCATATCCCTTTCCAGAAAAAAAAACAAACAAACAAAACTTGTGAGATTGGCAGCATGAAAAGTTCCATTTAAATATTTAGGCCAACGATGAGTGCACTGCAGTAAATGTGACTGAAATTGCTAAGTCTTTATTAAAATCATGTAGCACTTAGTTCAGATTTCTTTTACATCCAGAAAGTACACTATTTGGAACCTAAAAATCTGAATGCTGAAGCTGTGTGCAAATTTCAGGATATATGTATTCTTTAGAATTCCCACTAGGCATGGTTCCCTGGTTGTCCAAACCGGAAGGTGGGCTGCCTTTCACCCTGTCAGCCAGGCTTCGTTTCCATACAAAACTGCATAAGAAGGAGGTGGTCCCTCTACAGGTTTCAGTCCTCATGGCTGAAACAGCCCTCACAGTCCCTCACGTGGACTCATAACTCAGCTTAACCTGAGATGTAGAAAATGCTTCTGAGTCCATCACTTTGCTTTACTTTTTTTAAATGCTTAAATGAGGAATTCAAAGGCTGAATTTCAGGCTTTACAATGAAGTAATGAACTTTTTCAGCTCTAAATTTTTCCTAGCTACATGTATTCTCTCCAAAGTTTAACATAACAAGAGAGATCTCAGCTGTTGGAGCGGAGTACAGAATGAAACCCTGGCAGCTAGTGGATGTTTTCAAAACATTACTATGGTACACAAAAAAAAAAAAAAAAGAAAATAGCCATGTGTTGACTTTTATGATTTATATAATTTGCTCCATTCTTTCCTGGCTACAGGAATTTATCATCAATACTCCTGACTTTGAAGCTGCAAAGTTCTGGGTTGGTAATATGGGGAAACATGCCACTCATGCAGTTGTGTACGCCCAGCTCTATACTCCTGATGGACAGTGCCAAGGGTTACATTCCTTTATTGTACAGGTAGGGTGGAAATATTGCTAATGTTTTTTTCGTTTCGGGGGGAGTGGGTTCAAATTAAAGACCTCCTGTTATGCTGTTATTTATATCTGACCAGCAGATCCTTCAACATTAATTGCAGTTGTAACAAGTGTACTGTTTTTAAGTGTTCACTGATTTTGTGATGGTTGTACAGCCAGTTTTATACTGTTAGTTTCCTGCAAAAAGTTCTGAAAAATACAAGAGACCTGAAAAGCCTTCAGATTATCATGCTACCTATATAGTTAGAACTAACCTACGCTATATGAAGTCCTGAAAGTCTTGGATGAGGCTTAAGATTTATGTCTGCCAGTGCTGCAGGCTGATCTGTGTGAGATCTGCAAGCTTCTACCGCATGGATCAGTTTATAAGCTTAAAAGCATCAGAAGTAAAGCAATGCAGTAGGGAAGTTGTGCATCGTAAAATTAACTAGTTGCAGACTGAAAAGAATTTATTACAAAATCAGGGAATATCTCAAAACTGATTGTTACACAAAAGTTCCACTGATTCCTACTGTGTCTATGTACACCTGAAGAAGGTTTCAATGCTAGTCTGATGACAGCAGTCACCAGTGTTAAGGCATATTTAACACAGTGATGTAATCAGTATTTTATTGCCAAAGTTATTTTCATTAAGGGATCGACGTCCTGAATGAGACGATATGTAAGTACAAGTTACATCCAAGTTATATCCAGCATTATGTGCTTGAAAAAAACAGAAGAGCTTTCTTTAGCATTAATAACAGAATACAAGTTGGGAGTATTTTCACTTTTTGAAAAGTTCAACCAATAACTTCTGTTGTTCCACAACTGAAATAATGTTTCATTCCACTTCTATGCAGATTCGAGATACAAAAACTCTCCTTCCAATGCCAGGTGTGATGGTAGGTGACATAGGAGAGAAACTTGGGCAGAATGGGTTAGATAATGGGTAAGTCAATCCATTTGAACGAGGAAACATTCTAGATTATATCACACTGTAGTGGTGCAAATACCCTCCTCTGTCAGTTCTGCATTTATTTCTGAGGTACTCGGTAGTGGTTTTAAGTTGTTGGTATTTCTAAAAGAAAACCTTATTGAAAAATCCTGAATTTCAGTATTTTCTATCTGAATAGCCATAGGCTTTCTGCTTCTCTCACTTTTTAGAATATGAAGTGCCACTGGTGCTCTGAATATCCCCCAGCGTTGTTGCAGTCATAGACTCTGCAATAATAATAATAATAGTAGTAATAATAATGATGATGATGAAAAAAACCCCAAATCCATTAAGTTCTGAGTAAAGAACTTAATAAGGCTCTCCAGCCATTTGAATGTAAGCCCTAATTATTTTGTCTGTCGATTTCCAGCCCACAGGAAGGCTAATGGAGGTCCACAGGCAAGATTTATTGTTAGTAAAGAAACTAGGTATCTTGTTTAAACCATGGGATTTCTGGACTAATCCTGTTCATTGCAGAAGAGAAGGAGAAGTTTAGTTATTTTTTACTGTATTCTCTGTGTACAGTTGAAATAAAAAAGTACCTGGGATCCATTTCTGAGTCATGGAAATAGATGGCCTTTCTGTGGCCTTACTGTGTCTCAACTAATCAAAGGCATCTGATGGGGAGGAGAAACAGTGGGGAAATTGAGGTAGAATTCTGCATTAAAACAGCTGTTACATAAAAATTATTATTTAAGCCCCTGTATTAGTTACATACCTCTGCGTAAAGACAGAGACCTAAAATACTAAGGGGCGGAGAGCAGAGTGTCACTTCTTTATGCCTCTTTCTGTTGATTCAGTTCATTACATATATATATATTGTCCTTCTTAACATGCCATTCCAGTAAACAAAGTATAGATGTCCTAAGTTATCCTGCTTTCAAATGTAGTGGCTTTGACTGACTTTCCACAAGGTCAAAGGTCTTCTGTAGTTTGTCTATACCAACTGCCTCCTGATGTCCCAAATAGCCTGCAGCAGCAAAAATAGCACTGACGTTTATATTTATGTAAATCATTCTGACTGATGCTCTGTTGCCTGAAGACACAGACAAAATACATTAAAAAACATTGGAAGTTAAGCTTTGTAGAGGAAAAAGGTAAGAAAAGGCCTGGAAAAGAAGGGGGGTTGGGTTTTGGTGGGTATTCTTGCCTGCATCTGCATTACAAACTAGTAGCCACCAGATGGCACAGCAACATGGGCCTGAGCGATCTAAATGTAATTCAGCTCCATATTTCTGTAGAAATTGTCAAATTCTGCTGTTTGTTCTTAATTTGCAGCATAGTTTTATGCGCAACACAAGGAAGGAGAAGAGTGTGCTTGTCACATAACATCCAAATGCACATAAATTTTAAAATCTATTTATCCTTTGATCTCCTGGGAAAAATTAGTGTATTTCTTAAAATATCGGTAATAACTGAATATTCTCAAACGATAATCCACATAATACACTGTAAATAAGACATACCAATAACTTCCTCTCTTAATGTCAGGTGGAATCCCTTATCTTAGTAAGTACATCACATGTCATTTAAAGCAATCATAGGGAATTCTAATCTTTGTTTCCTTTGCATATGCTGCTTTAAAAAGATATTATTATTTTCTGCTAACAGCAGCACCTGAGGAGCCCCAGTCATGATTCTAGATGTCTTAATCTCTGGATTAAAACAGTCCCTGCACTAGAAATCTTAAGTCTAAGACAGCACCTGCAGATTAAGATAGAAGGATGAGGCAGCCCAAGGTTAGCAATAGATACCCTTCATTCTGCTGAGAACTGTAGGAGCCTGTGTTCCTGATCTACCTCAACTGTGTTCTTTGGAGAGGTCTGAGGCTAGATGCCAACATTGTTCCCGAGAACTAGTTTTCACTCTGCAACCTTCCTGCTCACACTGAGCTGTCAAAAACATCAGGACTTGTTCACATTGCTTCTCAGAGGAACGTGAAGGCCTGAATGGGGACTGGAAAGGTAGTAGCTTCATAACTCTGCATTTGTTTGCAGAGAGGACAGGTTGTGCCACTCTAGAAGATGGGCTGTCGGTTGCATCATCTGCAAAATGGCAAGATTCACAGGGAGACATTTCATGCTGGGGCACCAGGCACTGCCTTGTCAAGGTGTTCTCCTAAGCAGTTTAGTAATCTTGTATCCTAGTTTATCTCGGAGAAAGCACAGCCTGCAGGTCTTGTGCACTATGGAAGACTGCTCTATGTGGTGATGAGAAAACATTCCATTATGCTGTGACTACAAGTGTTAGTCTCTACTGCATGCTTTGCCAGTTTTTTGAATGTATGTGTGAAGTCTGGTTCAACTACCATAGACACTTAGTAAATCAGATGTATTTCCATGTAGTTACACTCAGGATAAATGGTCAGAGTGAAGATCAGAGTCTGACATCCCTGGCAGAGATGTCAGATTTTGTTCCTGCACTTCAAGCAGTTTATACTACTAATTTTTGACATGGATACAGAGAGTTAAGCTCCTGAACACTTATGTAGGACCTGGGGAAGAAATTCCAGAGCTTACTTGGAAAATGGCATTGATTTATGCTATGTAAGAGAACAGAGTAGGTGATTGTAGTTGTCCCTTCTGGCTTTGGAAAACAATTAATCTCTTGGGTCATTTGGCTGAAGGCTGGTTTCCTGCTAACACAGAGTGTAATGTTTTCGGTAAGAGAAAGAATTTCAGAAGTAATGTGGGAATTTTTGCAGTGTAAATCCAATTGACTAGCCTGCTCCTTTTAAGTCTGTCTTTCCAAATAATTCTCATAGCTTCATAATTGGAATGTCCAAAATCACATGGGTTTTGCGAGGCTTTGTAACTTCAGCTACCCTGACAAAAAGACAAAATCAGTGTAAAATATTTTAAAATATTTTTCTTTCTCTCTGTCATTTACAACAACTCATGTAATCAATACATAAACGATTAAAACCCCAATTTTTCTTATGGAGAGTTTAGACTGGTTTTGTGTTTTGTTACCAAAAAATAAATCAGACTGCCACCAGGGGATGCAAGTGCTTCAGTCTTTATTTTTATATTATAAAGATGTCCACCTGTTGCTAGTGCTTTGGCAGTCTTTGAAATGTGCTGTTCACTGAGGTCCCAAACTGGAAGTAGCTGAGGAAAAAAACAACCACTAAAAAAAACTCTGGGTGTTTGGGATCCAGAGTCTTTTCAATAAAATGCATGGCAGGCATAAGAGGAGACACATAAAACAAGAGCTTCGATAAGTGCTGACATGCATTTCTGTTTCTTCCCTTTGGGGTGTTTGGGGTTTTTTTGACTACCCTGGCTAATATAACATTACAAAAATTACCCACTGCTGCAGTGCACATCAGTAAATAATTGCCACTGAACCAGTGGTGAACCAATTTCGTGTCCAGTTGTAAATAGCAGCAAATTGCTACTTTCCCCACTCCAGAAATAGAAATGATGCCCAACTGAACCTGCATGGGGAAGAGTTTGAAAATCCATTAGAATTGTGTTTCTGAAGTGGTGCTTAACATGCCTGTCTTTATAAAACATGCTGTGAGCTCGTTCAGCTGTATCCACCAATAACAGATATGCAGTTTGTTGAGCAGAGAAAATCTGTAAGGGAAGAACTAGTGAAATGAAGCTATCAAAGATACAGCAAACCACTGCTTTTCATGTACAATTGTACATTTCATGTACAATTAAAATCTAATCAATCTCTCCACACATACAACATGCCAAGACATTCAGCTTGTTCTCTAGCAATCACTGAGACCAGATTCAGTTTTCTGGATACTGAAAACAAAACAAAACACCCAAGAGAAAATGCGTGAAGGGGATTTATTGGGCAGAAAAGCAATAAATGGTGTAAAAGAATCCATCCTGGAAAAGATTGCAGGTTCTCAAACGCCTCACTACAATTCCTTGTATGTTGGCGAAGATGGCATACATTACACAGCCTCCCAGCCTTTGCAGATGGCTTTTAAATGGTTAATTTGTGTGTTTTTTCCTTTGTTACTATTTTGATATCAGTGCCAACAACACATTAAGATTCTGCTGCTGCTAGTTTAAGGGTAGGACAAATTAAAGTCTAGTCCTTTGAAGGGTTTTTGTCTCCTAGTATTTATCCTCTTAACTTTTATTTAGATTTTGCAGTGGTTGCAATTATTTTGCTGGGGAGGTAGGAGCTGTAGTACATGGTTGAAGCCTAAAGAGTCTTTGGAGCTTCATCGTACAATCTGAAGCAGTAGTTCAGTGAAGATATTTCCATACTCCGCTTGTTTGGTGGTTTACTTCTACTCCCGGGCTGCCTTTTTCTTTGTGCTGGGACAAACGTTTTTGTAGCTATGTAGGGGACTCAGCTAAGGAACTGGAACTGCCTGAAAACTAATCTGACAAAAAAACCCAAAATTTGGCTGTCTTCAACCAGATCATTTGTCAGGTCCAGTTCACTGCAAGGCCACAGAAGAGGCTGTTCTAGTACAGGGACAGGGGCAGTACAGGGATATGAATAAGAATGCAAGTGTAGAAATCAGTCCTGCTTCTCAAATAAACAAGCTTGTGCTTTTCAAATGTTTTTATTGTCTTGCAGCCTCTGACCAGAGTCACAAACAACTGCAGTAGTATGAAGCAGCTATAAAATAAAATGTTAAAAATGCCTGTAGCTGTACTTACATTCTCAATAGAGTACTATCAATACTTCAATCCTTGTGAAAAGTGCTATGTTCACAGTTTAACCACATATTTTGCAAGACACAACTTGCATATTTGCAGTTTAAATCAAAATCATTTTTTTGCAGTGGAATAATTGATATTTCCCTCTCCACTTCTACAGTCAAGGTTAGGCACTATATGGGTACACGCAGTGCTCTGCACACTGCTAAGATGTAGTCATGTTGCTGAAGAGCGCTGCCTTATCCCCTCATTTTTGTCACTCTCATGTCCCTCCAAACTGTGTAACCACAGCTAGTTCACACTGACAGGCACTTGATGGTGCTAATGGGGAAAGGTAGATTCAGATCTAGTCACGCATTTGTTTTATCACCCACAGAAATACAGCCTGTTACCTGCAGTGAACTTCCAACCACCTCTTTTCTTCTTTAGCAGAGCTCTGTCAGCTCTCAACAGTTGCAGGAGTCTGCATGTTCAGAACTCCTTGCAAAACTGGCATTTAGATCATAAGAACTTAAGGGTGAGTGGGCCTTTGTGTGCCCATGAAACCCATTAATAGAGGATTAAGAGGCCTATAAAATGCTATGTTGTCTTATCATTGCTATTGAGCGTTACAGTTAGAGAGCTGCATTCTTAGATTAGAGCCTTGATTGTAGAAACTAGAGCTAAAATATTGCCTTGCAGTTTTCCACAGCTTCTCTGTAACTCTTCTCACCTCTAATCTTTCTGTGAGTTTCAGTCTGGGATATGTGGCTGTTTTCTTTCCTTCTGCAAGTTTTTCACCAAACCTCTGAAGTGTTATTCTTCCCAAGGTTTACTGTATCCCATAAATAGCCATGAGATCACTGGACTCACAGCTTCCAATACCATTCACCTGCTTTCTGTTTCTGGCTGGAAGGATTGAAGGACCTGTCACTGCACCATCTCTAACATAGTCAATAACAAAAGCTGGCAGGAGAGGCATTTTAGCAAGTCTGAAATTCACCAAAGTATGTTTGAGCTATTTGTACTATAGGTAACAGCTTATTAATTTAGTACAGGCAAAAGGAGCTCGTAGCTTTTCCAGCTGCCTCTTTTTTATCAGCATTACTGCACACCAGATGAATTACTACTGCATGATTTAAAGTCAGTAAGATTAACTTTGCTTGAAACGTTCCCTAAACTACTGGCCAAGAACTCAAACAAGAATGCTACTATTGGAATAGCACTTCACCCTGCTCAGCTAATCTAGGTAGAAATTTATGTGATACTTTTTTTTTTCACCTGTGGGCTACATGATGCATAATTACACATTGCTATAGAGCCCTATGATATATATTCAAAGTGACAGCTATCTGTCCTTCTTGCTGAGAAGTCTTAATCTCAGCCACACTATTTGCTATGGAGAAGAAGCCCTAAGTAGGGTGGCTTTCAAACCTATGGTCTTGTCATCAACATGTGAAATTTAGCCATTTTCCAAACTTGCTGGTACACGATACCCCCATGACTGTGTATACAGTTCCACTGTTGTAAGATATTTCTTCAGTTCTTTAAGGAGGTTTTTCCCCTAAATGTGTTGACAGATGTAGTCCATGTCTATACACCATGCTTTCTAGGCTAATAACCGTTAGAAATGTGATCGTTGGCTTCATTAAATCTTACTATTTGTTTTTAATATGTTCCGATATCAAGTTCTAACAATTTTAAATAGCAAAGTTCTTGGAGAAGGAACATAACAGCAGTTGGCAGTGATCTCACAAGGACGTCTAACTCCCGGGTCCTGTAAGGTTCCGCTTTTGTTTTCAACACTGGTGCTTACAGGCAATATAGCTTATGTATTTACAAATGGGAATTTTCTGTGTGATTTTTAAGTGCTAGTTCTGTCTCTCTCATTTGCTTCTTAAAGTTTTTGCCATCTTCTGTGTGTTTATTTTGATAGCAGCTTACATAAAAAGAAGGAAATAATTTATTGGTAATGGACAATATCAAGGGCAAAATCTAAACTTGCAAAAACTGTTCTTTGAAGTAGTTTTGATCTTTAGAAAATAGATTGTTATATAATGATTGGAAATTTAGTATTCTGGTTCAATAGCTGTGAAAAAGGTTATTATAAGAAGGGTATACATATGGTTTTTAATCAAAATAATTCTAAGTAATCTTTTATTTCGTACAGAATTAGCTACATTATATTTATGTCAGACAGATTATAGTAAAACTTTCTACAAGATTTTTTGCGCGTTCCAACAAAAGAGTTACTCTAGATTTAACTCTTTGGGATTGTATCACAACAGGCAAAAGTGGATAAAACTGTTTAGGTCATTTTGGGAGGTGCTTTGTTTAGCGCACATCTGCCACATGTTCAGTATTAGTATGTTTGAATTCCCTAGAAGTAGGTTATTAGTATATAGATTTATATATTAGTAGATCTAAATTTGCTTTTTAAGAACTCTAGAGTTTCAAGCACGTATCAGTATAAATAATATTCTACAACTGCACAGCTTTGCTGAACGAATTGAACTAATCACTACAACGTAAAACACAAAAGGGCAATTTGCCATCTTGTTCATTGTCATTGCTAACAAAAATCTTACTGTTCATCACAGACAGGACTAAACTTGCTCCAAATATGTATTTGTAAAGAGAAGACACAAGCAGGAGCCCTTTGAAATGTCCTCATAATTGTGCCCCAAAGATAGTTTCATCTCTCTCTTAGGTCAGCTCTTCCTTTAGTCTGGCTTATGATTCCAGTTTTTATCACCCATTCAATAGCTTTTTAAAATAATATTTCATTGCTTTCTTCCATGTATCTTTTCCTACTTAGGAGGGATCCTTTATAAACATCCATGAAGCTCTCTTACTTTCATTGCTCTGATTCCTCCCTAAATGCCTCATTTGCTCTAATGGCTTTTAAAAAAATGCCAATGCTTAGCACACTCACCATTTGTTTGAACACATTTGCAGCTTCCCGCCTTACACTTGGATTGTAAGCTCCTTGGAGAAAGCACCTTTCTGTAGTTCTATGGATGTACAGTAACTAGGAAAAGAGAGTGCTGAACTAGGGACCTAAACCTTGCCACACACACTCTCCTGTAATTAAAGTAATGAGTAAATATAAAGTAATGAGTAATAATAAATAAAAAGCTCAAGTTCTGTCTAACATGCATGCGATTGCTTAAAAATGTTGGAGTTCCTCTACAGTTTTAGTTGTATTTTATGTAGGATATAGGGAACAGAGAATGTGAATTTAACCAAAAGATCTTTTTTGAATGACATTTTTTATTTTCAGTGATATGAAAAAAAATATTAACAGAGATGGAAATCAGATTTTTGGAAATTCTGAATTTGCTTCTGTTACAAAGTAGTGTTGTCTCACTGAAACTGGCACGTAATAAAGCACTTTTTGGCATTGTTAAGGCCAGTAAGCAGCTGGTTCTTGGTTAGAATAATATGCTTTTCTCTGTGGCTAAGTTCAAAAATACTGTATATCTCTAAGGCTGAATAAATTCAGTATGCAGATATGTTTCCTTGGAAACAACTCGTAATTTTAAAGCACATGCGGCAATGCAGCCCTTATGTAATTTATTAATGTGAAAGACCTGGCTCTCGTGAGCCTTATTAAATAGATCAGCCTGTATTGGCAGGAAAAAGGAATTTGCTTTGATTACAAATACAGCTTTTCAAGTGCTATTAGATACTGAGATATTAGTGAGTGGAACTGATCTTACTGCTGTTGTGCCAAGTTGCGTTGCCCGTTTGGGTGAAACAGTTCATACACTTTCTTCCTGAAGAATAAGAATACTCAGGACATTCTTCCTATTCTAAGAACTTCCTTCTTTATTGCTGCTAGGGTGCCACAATTTAGGAAAGGTTATCTTGCTCTTCCTTTTTAAGATGCCACAGTCTAGAGAAGAGAAATCCTAGTCTGATTTTAAAAGAAGCAAAATTCTTCATTCAGTTCTTTCTCAGGACACTATTTCAGCTATGTCCTTGTTTGTATTGCAGTAACATGAATGATCCAGATCTATATAAAATCTTATATAGATCATATAATCATATGATCTATATATAGAGATATATATATCTATATATAAATATATAGATCATATGATCTATATATTTATATAAATCATATAAAAGACTTATAAAAATGTATAGTGTCTTCCTTCCAAAGCAGTCTCCAGACTGGACTGAACAACACTTCAGTAAAGCATGTGGTTCAGCAGAATTGTTTGTGGCAGGGAATCATTAGGAGTCAGAACGGCCCAGTCAGGTTCTAAGCAGGAGAAGGAAATTGTTCATCTTCCCAAGCTTTTTAATAGCTGGGATGTCAAGCTAAATAACTTATCTAAACTCATGCAGACTGAGAATCAGTTCAGGTTTCTGGGCTGTCAGTGAAAGTGTCTGTCAAACTGCCTCTGTATAAGGTCTCTAACAAGTAACCTTACCTGTCCTTCCCCTCAAATAGGATACATTGCTCATCCTTCCATTAGTTGTTTACTTTACTGGGGAAGCTGCTGAAGTGGTCTTCTAGAGTCAGTGAGGTGTTTGTTTTGGTTTTGTAAGCATTTTTTTCCCCAAAAACAAACTGAAGAGTTATAACAAATAATTTCCCGTCTTGAATTTCCTCTGCTGCCCTGGGTCTGAAAGCCTTTGTTCTCCCAGGCATACTCTCCTAAAAATTACCTACCTGTTTTGATGGGCACTATATTCAGGTCACTTGTATGCCTTAGATCATTGTGCAGTTGTCTCTTTTTGTGACCTTTTTTCTGTACATCAGACTATGTCGAGGTAGATTTTACATTCCTTGTGTATTTGTTTAAACAGATTTGCCATGTTCCACAATGTCAGGATACCTAAAGAAAACATACTGAATATAACTGGAGATGTCACAGCGGAGGGAAAGTACTCAAGTTCAACCAAGGTAAGAATCAAGGTTTTGTTTCATTAATGCAGTTCATTGAATATACAAAGGTAAAAGTAAGCAAAGAGATGGAGGCTGGACCTCTCATGTTGGGAAGTACTAGATACCTGGACTTAAATAAGGCTGTTGATGATTTCACATGAGATAGAATGCTGGCTTTTTAATTGCCTTTCAGAGATGTCTCAACTCACCATACTGATTTTACTGACTTCTTGCTCTTCGTGCTACCCCACTGACCCCAAAGTTATTTAGATAAACTACTGTGAGTCTGGCCTGAATGCCTTATTTGAATGTGTCAAGGGTCAAAATAGCTGATCCTCTGGGCTTCTGATCATGCTATCAGAGTTGTATCCTTACAGGGCATGTAAATGAAACATTTGCCTCACCATTCAGTCTGTGCTTTTTCTTCATTCAGAATGTTAAAGAGCATTTTAGTGCAGTTCTGGGATCCTTGTCCACGGGCAGAATTACAATCACGACAGCTTCCACGGCCAATTTAAAGCTTGCCTTATCGATAGCCGTTCGCTTCTCAGCAGCTCGCCGTCAGTTTGGACCAACCGATGACGAAGAAATACCTGTTCTTGAATACCAAACACAGGTAAATACTTTGGAATTCACATCTACACACTTTTGTATAATGAAACTCAGATTCAGAGCTAGTGCAGATCAAAATAGCGACACTGAAGTTAGTGAAATTGAAGTTGCCTGTGTCATCTGAAGTGTCACTCTAGGGCAGCTGTGGTGGTTCATTCCAACTCAAGATCTTCTCCTGGTGCGACAAGGCTTTGAAAGATTTGCAACTTTGAAAGACAAACTGTTGAAAGCTGCCTTCTTTCCACCTCTTCTGAATAAGCCATGGTCTGCTTCCCACTATTCTTTGAGTCTCTCAATTTTTCTCAGTTTTGGCTTGTTCTGTGGGCTCTGCTTGCTGAATCTCTCCTTCCTTCTCCTCTTCTTTTTCTTCTCCTTCTCTTCTTGCTCTACCACAAAAGCTTCCTCAAGCAGTTTCTCTTTTCCTTCATGGGCTCCCAGTTGCATGAAGCAGCAGATATGCTTTTTTCTCTGCTTCCCAGCCCTGGTTTTTTTTTTGGGTTTGTTTTTTTTTTTCTCCATAAAATGCAACCAGCACTAACATACATTCAGCAACAAACAAGCAAGTGAAACAATCTCTGTCATGTTGGTACTGAAGAAACACATGAATTGTGACTGGCCCCAGCATGTGAGACCTTATATAATACAGGGCAAAGATATGTCATTGGCCCCCAAAGCTTCTTTGAACTTTTGCAGTGGTTTAAAAGGAAGTTTATCACAAATTCATAAAATGCATGAACTAGAATAAGGTAACTGTAACTTGTGTATAGACTAGTTATAATTAATTATGTTTATAGATGGTTATTGTTAAGTTCTCTGTAAAACAGTTTTCCAATCTGAACAAACTAAAAACAAGTGGGGTTGGTTCAATATTATAAGGTAGTTACATATATATTTATATATAACACTATAAAAATATGTATCAATTTGAAGTCAAATCTATTGAATTTTTATTCTAGCAATGGCGTCTTCTTCCTTATCTGGCTGCTACATTTGCCTTAGATTACTTCTCCAAATCTCTGTTTGAGAACTTCATAGAATTTTATGCAGGCTTATTGACAAAGCAAAGGAGTCAGAGACAGGTGAGATATTTACACATTTCTTCTTCACTGAATTCTTACTATAATAAACCGGAAATTGTTAAATAAAGGGCCTACTTAGAAGTCTTAGGCCATCTTACAATTAAGAATGCTACAGCAACATCCCGTGTGCAAAGTAATGATCAAAATTGCATTCAGAAAAGCACCCAAATTATTTTTGACGGAGTCGTTAAAGTTTTATTGATTTCTGTGGGATTTAAGGTTATGTTCCCTTGCAGAATTTTTTATCATAAATATATGATGGTAATGCAAATTCAACCTATAACTCCTGTAAATGATACTGCAGGGGCCATGTGTCAAAGACTTTCTGAAATTATACTATTCTTAATTCCTGCACAGACTCTGTGAGTCTGGCTTGAGTTTGCAATTCGTATTCCTACATTAGCAAAAATATTTTTGGAGAATAAAGTTAAGACATTTGAGCCTTAATGCTGAATTTCTCATCCACAGTCAGACCGTTGGAAGTCACCCCTTTACAGAGGAAATAGTTTGATTAATCTGTCTCTGTGCAAGAACTGATTCTCAACCAAAATAACTGCAGTATGTTTTTTTTATAGCATATACATTTTTTTTATTTATTTATTTTGGCAATATTAATCATTAGGGCCTATGCACTGGCTGTGTATTGCTCAGATCTCACTTAAACACTCAGGCTTTTTTCAGCTGAAATAAAGCTCATGAAAGGTTTGTGTACTAATGGCTGGTTATTCTAATTTCTCCTAATTTCTCCTCATTGCACAAACCACAGAAGAATCTGTTTGATTTTTTTAATCTGATATTTTATCTCTGGAGGTCTCTGGTGCAGTCACTAATCTTAGGCAAAACATTGGCTATCAGAACAAAAATTATGATAGAAAAAAATCTGATTGTTGACTATGTTAACAATGTAATCCTTTGGAATTCCTTTTGTTCTACAGGAGATCATAAAAAAACAAGCAAACAAACACAAATCAACCAGGAAGTTACTCTTAAACAAGCTTTGCTGGTATCAATCCACTATCTCCAGAAACTGGAATTCCAAACACATTTTCAATGGAGAGACACCAGACTTAGTGTAAATGCAGGCTACTGTGATTCTTTGGAAATTGAGGGGGTATATGTTAGTAAAAAAATATACAGAGTTTTAGTTGTATTTAGTTAGTTAGTTAATTTAATTTATTTATTTTTATTTATTTATTTATTTAGTAATAAAACATACAAGTTTTACTACTCTTTGCAAAATTGATGCTTTAAAGATCAGTGAAAACCATGTAAAGCAGTAGATATTATAAATATCCTTTTGCTGACTGGGGAGAGAGTGACTGCTTATGTCACAGAGGGGATAGAAGCTTTCTCTGGACATGCCACCTTCAACCACCTGCCTCTCCATCTTTGGGACTGTGGGAGGAAAAGGTTGGCAAGCAGTGAGCTACCCCGTGCAATGCCATGTCAGCTGGAACATTTGAGCCACGATGTACCCATGTGTCCATTACCTGGCAAAAATTATTGCTGTCCCATATAAGCAAGTTAGTGCTGAAGTTTTTTGAGTTGTGGCAGCAAAAAATATGCTCTGCCCTTACACAGATCTCAGAAAATTTTATGTATGTATTGCCAGTTACTCTTTTCTTGAGTATAAAGCAATACACATAGCTATGACTTTAACTGGTCACAAACTTACTTGGTGCAAAAATTATTACTCACTTGTAACTTGTTTTTCATGAAGAATGATATGGGACGTGAGATTCATGCCTTATCTGCTGCCAGCAAACCACTGTCTTCTTGGACTGCTCAGCAGGCAGCCCAGGAGTGCCGAGAAGCTTGTGGAGGACATGGTTACCTTGCCAGTAAGTTACAGGCTACTGCATACACTGATCAGAAAGGGAATGGGTATGTCGATGTGTTCTTTGTTGTTGTGTCACAGTGTTTAAATTTTAGCAATATGTTTAGAAAGGGTTTTTCCTCATATCCATATTGTTAAAGTTTATTTCATACATGATACCACAAAAAAAACCCTAAACCCATGCAGCATCTGCACCAGCATTTGGACAGACTACATGTGATTCAGTCTCAGTTCCAAAAATAAAGATGCAGGGTTTATAGATGAGAATTCCTCTTGTAAGATAAATGCCACACTTTTTCTAAAATCTTTCCAATATCTTCATTTTCACAAGCTAAACAGTGAACTTTCAAGCTCATCTCTTGGTAACAATAGCTGTGCATGCAGGGACAGACAACTCTTGCATTCTGTCACATGATAATTATTTTATCCCTCTCAGATTCCATTAATATATTGCAATATATTAACTTGTGCTCTTGTTATTAAGTGAATCGTCTGGGTGAAATCCGAAATGACAATGATCCAAACTGCACATATGAGGGAGATAACAATGTCCTGCTTCAGCAAACTAGCAACTACTTACTGAGCTGGATGAATTGCATAAGAGGTAAGTTTTCATTGTGGAATCCTATGCTGGACCCAACAGTGTGTAGCTAATGGAACTAGGAGGTAATTTCATACTGAAAGCAATTGACAGTCATTTAATCATTTTGTAGAGCATAAATGATGTGCTGCAGACTCGATCATATGACAATCACAATACACAGATACCTGCTGCAAGAAATATTCTTTCTCTTAAGTCTTGCAGAAACTACCTAGATGTTTTGACATCCCTAATCAGGTTAAGTATCTCTAGTATCTTACTCCCTGAGAAGCGCAATTCAATGACTACTCCTAAAGTTGTCGTAAGCCTAGGTATCCTCTGCTCGTTGTACTTAAAATAGTTCATATTGCCTAACTTGGTAGCAATATCCATCAGTACAGTTTGTAGTTCTCTAGATTTTGTTTTGATTTTCTAGCAGTGAGTTTCACCAGCATCTTACAGAACTGGAAAACTCAGCTACAGGAGTTGAATCTTATGGGGCTTATAGGTAGTGATGTCAGGTTTTTCAGCACTTGTCCACCAGTCCTCATTTGGCTGGACTAGGCCGTAATAAAGTAAATATTATGGCCTAATTGGATCTGGCCTATCAAGTGTATGCATGGCTTCATAATAGGCTTTTTGTTCCAAAGAGTCTGATTTCTTTTCTCATAAATCATTTTTATTTTCTTTCGTGTTTCAGATAAAGCTCCTTTTGAATCCCCTTTTGGAACAATAAACGTTTTGCAAGACTACCATAATATCCTTGGCTGGAAATTCACAGCCATTAGTGTCGAAGAATGCATGGACTCCTCAGGTAGCCTTCTGCTGTTGTTAAACTGATTCTAGAGTCTTAAATTCCTTTCCAGAGGAAAGGATACAGAGACTTGAGATTCAACCTCTACTACTTATTAGATATTTTTCATATTACTATTTGATTATTTTCTTTGTATTATGTGCATTTCAATTTGCTAAGAACATGGTTTGCATTTCAAAGTATGTCCTACTGCCCCTAGCCTCAATTCTGGAATGGAAGGATAGCATCAGATATTTTCCATTTTTGTTCCTCTAAAATGGCATTTGTGATCTAGGTTTTTTGCCACTGTATTCACAGAATCACAGAATGGCAGGGGTTGGAAGGGACCTCTGGAGATCATCTCATCCAACCCCTCTGCTTGAGCAGGCACACCCAGAGCAGGGGGCACAGGAACGTGTCCAGGCGGGGTTTGAATGTCTCCAGGAAAGGGACTCGACAACCTCCCTGGGCAGCCTGTGCCCCTGCTCTGGCACCCGCACAGGAAAGAATTTTTTTTCTCATGTTTAGGTGGAACTTCCTGTGTTCCAACTTGTGCCCATTGCCCCTTGTCCTGTCATTGGGCATCACTGAAAAGAGCCTAGTCCCATCATCCTGACACCCTCCCTTTAGATATTTATAAGTGTTCATAAGATCCCCCCTCAGTCTTCTCCAGGCTGAACAAACCCAGGTCTCTCAGCCTTTCCTCATAAGGGAGATGCTCCAGTCCCTGATCATCTTGGTAGCTCTCCGCTGGACTTGCTCAAGCAGTTCCACGTCCTTCTTAAACTGAGGGGCCCAGAACTGGACACAGAACTCCAGATGTGGTCTCACTAGGGCAGAGTAGAAGGGGAGGATAACCTCTCCCGACCTGCTGGCCACACTCCCTTTAATGCACCCCAGGATACCATTGCCCTTCTTGGCCACAAGGGCACGGTGCTGGCTCAGGGTCACCTCGCTGCCCACCAGCACTCCCAGGTCCTTCTCAGCAGAGCCGCTTTCCAGTAGTTCAGCCCCCAGCCAGTACTGGTGCATGGGGTTGTTCCTCCCCAGGTGCAGGACCCTGCACTTGCTCTTGTTGAATTTCATTAGGTTCCCCTGGGCCCAGCTCTCCAGCCTGTCCAGGTCTTGTATTGTTTTCAAGTTAAACTGTTGTAAAGGCCATTGATTGCCACTACCTTATATCACTAAAATATCTTATTTTAGAAAACCGTAAAAGTGATTTAGAAATATGTTGAAAAGGCTTTAAGTGTGTCTGCTTTTGACAGTTGCTTTTGGTTGCATTGAGAAAAATGGGTAATGGTAAAAGAAAATTCCCTGCAGTTTTCCTGGCTTACTCTGCTATAATTAAATCAAGTATGACATTAGATGCCATTGCCACTTTTGTATCACTGTGAGGCCAGATTGGCCCTTGGAGGCAAAAATTAACAAAGAAAAGAGCAGATAATGGAATAGTGGCAGGGCATTGAGCAAAAGTCTGTGAATCTGGGAAGATTCTGTGGGATCTGAAGAGAATCTTTGAAACTGAGAACATACTGGGGGAAGAAACTCCAGTCTTAATACATGAGGAGCAATTGAGTTGATTCCTAGAATTCAGTAAACACTTCAGTGCTCAAATAGTTGAAAAAAGCTGAACTTTGGATAGCAATGCATAGTACCAAGTGAGATATTATCATAATAGCTGTGGGTTAAAATCTGAATAACTTCAAAATACAGAGGCTTATAAGAAAAAGACCAGTTCAGAACAACTGCTTGCTTTCTTTGTTGTGTGTCTCCAGCTTGTGGAATCCAGCAGAGCACAAACTGCTACCTAAGCACATGTTCTCTCCTCTCTTGTAATACCTACTGAATCAGACTATAGTTTTAAAAATACCTGAATCTGTTTATTGTTCCATTCTGTTAGAAACTGGACTGTTAATTTAGGTGCCTAAAGTTAGGCAGCATGTGAACACTCAAAACTGCCTAAATAATATTCTACATTACATCTTAAGCTAAAACACAAGCAGGATTCATACAAGGTTTTTGTGCTGAAGTACTTTTTTCCTTAATAGTTCCAGGCTGCTCTAAAAATGTAACACCCTTACGTACAAAGCAAGGTATTCGAATGCAATTACATTCAGCCACTTTTGCAGTGTTAGAAGTCACATACTTCCACGAAATGTAGACTGTCTCTGTTCTTGTATTCTCAGAAGTGACTGAGTACCTTGCAGACCTAAGTCTTAATATGGGAAGAAAATAACAAGCTAAAAAGATTTGATCGAATCAGAAGTCTAAATTGAGCTGTGGATATACCTTGTCTTTTAGCTTGGGGTCAGTAAGGACTAGTGTATGGTCAGGCTTGGTATGTCTTCATTGTACAGTTACAGACTGACTGTCTTATCCAGATGCTGTTTATTGCATCTGCAGTAATGGGCAAAGTGTCATGTTAATGGATTGATTAATTAACACTTCCACATTTCATCTTGGGTAACAAAAACTGTGACTGCAGCAGAATCTGCGTGTGACTTTGTGAATTGCAAATGTGAATGTTAAGAATTTTGGTTTTCTCTTTTTCACAGTTCCTTTAGCAGCATATAAATGGCTGGTTTGCTACCTGCTCCGAGAAAGTGACCTAAAGCTGAGCAAGGAGAAGCAGTCTGGGCGAAGTGATTTTGAGGCAAAAAACAACTGTCAGGTAATACTTATTCAGCTTTCTTATTTTATTTACTTATTTTCATCCAAGGTTGTTGGATCCTGTTAGTTTTTTCTTCTTGTGCCACGAAGTACAACTTCCTCAAGCATAAAGCAGCAAGTCAAATAACTAATAAAATATAATACCTGTCCATGTGCATTGTATTGAACATGATAACAGGAGGACAGTTACCATCAGCAGAAGTCTTCCAGGATATGTTTTCCTTCAGAAAAGTTGCAGGCACGTGCTGGGTGATGTCTGTAATTTTGATAGCACAACTTCTGAAGACTAACTGCTACTATTAAATCTACTGCAGCATCTGATTATTACATCTTCATCTGCTCTTGTGGCCAAATACATACTGTAGGAAAGAATCTTGCTCTGGCGGGTAGGTAAACTAGATGACATAATAGGTCTTTTCCATCTCTAATTTCTATAGTGCAAAGTACTCATGAAAGATACCAGACTGACAGCATTGGAACCTGAAAAGGAAACATTGGCAATCTACGTATAGCAGATCCACTCTCTCACCAGAGAGTTTTAACTGCTAGGAATGGCTTAACTCCAAATTTCGGTGTATATCCCCAAGCTCCCCAGATTCTTCTATTACCTCCATGAGAAAAGCTGGCTTGCAGCCAAGGAAAGAACACTTGTCGTTTGTCACTGAGGCGAGAGATCTGTTTCCTGAAGATAGCCAGTGTCATTCACCTTATCTGCAGAGCTCATTAGAAACATCAGGAAGGAATATTCAACTCTGCACCTAGAAAGAGCCATCCTAGCTTCAACAGGGTATGGTCTGTGTGAAACCACTGGTAGAGTGGAGGAAGTCTTTCCTGGTTTTACCCTAGAAGCAGCTTATTAGAGAAACCCTTCAGGGTCAAATTCAGAATGGGAATTACCAGAAGTTCAGGTCTGATTGCCTGTCAGTTGGCCAGCTCCTGGGAGGCTGGTGCCAAGGCCAGTGTGAGAGAGAATGGTTTGCTCAGGAATATGAAGGTTCTCTTCACTTTTATGTTCAAATGTGCTAAAATGTGAAGATATTTAGGCACACAACTGCTTTTGAGATACGCATTGATATACCTTAGGTCATTAGGTTTTACTTTCTCCCTACAATTCATCTTCAGGACAGCGGGATTTTGTATTTTAAATGGCATGCCTCAAAAACATCTGAAAATGATTTGCAAGCTGTGCTTTAAAGATGTGTACATATTTGATTTAAAACTCTCTGGGCACGAAGAAGCATTTTTCTGTCAGCCCAGTGGCTGACTAATATATAATATTTGTTCTTGCTATGGGAAATCTGGAAGGGATTCCTAGCCTATCCCTAGGCTATTTTGGTTTGGTGCTAGCTTGATAGAAACAATACAGAAGTGCAAGCAAAGATAAAGAAGGAAATAGAATTATAGGGGAGAAGAACGGGGAATTAATTCTTAATGCTTCATTTGCGATGTTAAGACTTATTTCATTCTGACTAGGGAACTGACATTCGTATCTAAAAAAGTCCATGTAGTAAGGGACAAGTCCTCCTAAACCAGCAGAGAACAGATGTGTACTTTGCAGTTCATACTTGTGTCTGAGCTTCGACGTAAGTATGCCACTGAACAGCTAACAAGAGAGACAGTAATCTTTGGAATGTGCCATTTTAAAATCATAATATCATAGAATCATAGAATCGTTAAGTATGGAAAAGACCCTTAAGATCATCGAGTCCAACTGCTAACCTATCACTGCCAAGTCCACCACTAAACCATATCCTCAAGCACCACGTCCACCCTACTTTTAAATACCTCCAGGGATGGAGACTGCGCCGCCTCCCTGGGCAGCCTGTTCCAATGCCTGACAACCCTTTCAGTGAAGAATTTTTTCCTAATATCCAACCTAAACTTTCCCTGGCGCAGCTTGAGGCCATTTCCTCTCATCCTATCGCTTGTTACTAGGGAGAAGAGACCAACCCCCGCCTCGCTACAACCTCCTTTCAGGCAGCTGTAGAGAGTGATAAGGTCTCCCCTCAGCCTCCTCTTCTCCAGGCTAAACAACCCCAGTTCCCTCAGCTGCTCCTCATAAGACTTGTTCTCTAGACCCTTCACCAACATCGTTGCCCTTCTCTGGACACGCTCCAGCACCTCGATGTCCTTCTTGTCCTGAGGGGCCCAAAACTGAACCCACTTTTTGAGATGTGGCCTCACCATGCTGAGGACAGGGGGATGGTCACTTCCCTACTCCTGCGGGCAACAGTGTCCTTGATACAATCCAGGATGCTGTTGGCCTTCTTGGCCACCTGAGCACACCGCTGGCTCATGTTCAGCCGGCTGCCAACCAACACCCCCAGGTCCTTTTCCTCCAGGCAGCTCTCCAGCCACTCCTCCCCAAGCCTGTAGCGTTGCGTGGGGTTGTTGTGACCAAAGGGCAGGACCCAGCACTTGGCCTTGTAGAATCTCATACCGTTGGCTCCGGCCCAACAATCCAGCCTGTCCAGGTCCCTCTGTAGGGCCTTCCTGCCCTCCAGCAGAGCGACACTTCCACCCAGCTTGGTGTCATCTGCAAACTTACTGAGGGTGCACTCAGTCCCCTCATCCAGATCATCAGTGAAGATATTGAACAGGACCGGCCCCAACACTGAGCCCTGGGGAACACCACTCGTGACCGGCCGCCAGCTGGATTTGACTCCATTCACCACCACTCCGTGGGCTCGGCTGTTCAGCCAGTTTTTAACCCAGCGCAGAGTGCACTTGTCCAAGCCGTGAGCAGCCAGCTTCTCCAGGAGAATGCTGTGGGAGACGGTGTCAAAGGCCTTACTAAAGTCCAGGCAGACAACGTCCACAGCCTTCCCCTCATCCACTAAGTGGGTCACCTTATCATAGAAAGAGACCAGGTTAGTGAGGCAGGACCTCCCTTTCATAAACCCCTGCTGGCTGAGCCTGATCCCCTGGTTGTCCCGTACATGCCGCATAATGGAATTCAGAATGATCTGCTCCATGACCTTTCCCGTCACTGAGGTCAGGCTGACAGGCCTGTAGTTCCCCAGATCCTCCTTCTGACTGTTGTTGTAGAGGGGCATCACATTTGCTAGTTTCCAGTCATCTGGGACCTCCCCAGTTGACCAGGACTGCTGATAAATGATGGAGAGTGGCTTGGTGAGCTCCTCTGCCAGCTCCCTCAGTATTCTTGGGTGGATCCCATCCAGCCCCATGGACTTGATAACATCCAGGTGAAGGAGCAGGTCGGTGACTGCCACCTCTTCAACAACTGGGACTTCATTCTGCATACTAGCTCCATCTCCCAGCACAGGGGCCTGACAACCCCGAGGAACCATGGCCACAACAGCCATGGTTTCATGCTCCCCGTCTGTTCACCAGCTAGGATGTTTTCAGTCAGCAGTCTGTTCAGTGGTAGGACATATGCCACCATACAGCAAAGGTGAAGTATATAAAAGTAGATAATTGTTCCTATGTGAGTACAGTCACTTAAGGTTTTATGCTCCATATGAACAGTAACTGGTGACTTGCCTTTCTGATCAGATAGTTGGCAGGGAATAGTTGGACAGTTCTTTCAAAACATACCGCAATCTATTGCAATCCATAAACAGAATCCACTGGTGCTAACATGGGCAGATTTTTTATTTATTATTTGAAGGGACTGTAATAAGTTTTCAACAGGCTACTGAACCACTTTGAGGATTTTATCCTCTTTATAAAGCTCTGCATAATATTAAATAAATATAAACCTACCTTTATCTTCTTAAAGTTATATGGGTTTATTAATGGTCCTAAAGTCAGCAAACCTGACTTTGCATGGTCTTCACTCTGATGTAGCTACTTGATCCCATACAGTCTGTGTGCAACTGCCAAATTACACTGGTAATAGGCATAAAATCTGGGCTCCCTTTGGACTGGTATAAGAAAGTACCCAAACAGGAAGACAGTGGAAAATTAGGATCTCATCTGTAAGAGGCATTTCATGAAGCATTTCACGTCTAACCTTTGCAAAGACATTGTAGAAAGGATTTTCTCCTAGAGTTTCTTCTTAGTCTTTCTTTAATCCTAAACTAGATCAGCAGATCTAAATCAATAAATCTCCACTAACTTCACCAGAGCAATGGCATTTTGCATCACCTGAGGACTGGTTCCTTGTATTTTGTTACTCAGTGTCCTTTTCTGTTTCCTAAGGTGTACTACTGTCGATCATTAGCTATTGCTTTTATCGAACAAACAGTCGTACAAAGATATCATGACTACACTCATGATCCCAGCATACCATCTACCCTGCAGCCAGTGCTTAAGAATCTCAGTGCTCTGTATGGACTCTGGTCTTTGAGTAAACATCTGGCTGTGCTCTACCAAGGTGAGATCAGCTCCCTGAATATACTGTGCATGTCACTTTATAAAAGTCCTAACTTGGCATGGGGAGGGAATCCTAATTAGGATTTAAATTATTTCTTACATTTTCTTTTTTCCTGTGTAATATAAAACAATCATTCTGGACAAAATTTTCAGGAGCAGGAATCTGGAGTGACAGATTAACCCAAAAGACTCTCTCTTAGCTCAGAGATGATGGAGGGCTCACAAGTTTTGCTGTGGTCCAGTGCTTGGGGGAGGGGACGGGGGATAGGCAGCGAGATGCTGTAGTGTAGCTTGTTAATGCAGAAGGCTCCATATGTCTTAAATTAACAGTTTTGCAGTCAAGTCATTAATGAAAAACAGTCAATCCAGTTACACAGGAGCATCTATTTAGTCTCTTGAATACTGAACTGATAAACTCCTTTGTAAAAGGATTGTGTCAGTGTGTTCTTAACTGATATAAGCTTCTTTGTGAATGTATTTGCAGGTGGCTATGCTTCAGGTGAACAAGCTGGTAAATTTATTCAGAATGCTATTCTGGAGCTCTGCTACAGGGTAAGCCTTCAGTATCGTTTGTTGTGATGAAACAATAACATAGTATACAAATACTAAAAAAGAGGTATATCAGTTATTCTGTACTTTAACAGGTAAATTAGCAGGATATTACATTAATAGTTTCTGAGCAACTTTCTGTAAAGTTTAGTAACTCATTGACCCTGAATCTAGTCCTAGTTTATTTACCAAAAAATGAAAAACAACGATTCTTACAAAATAACACTCTTACCACTTGTGGCCTTGCAATCTTCATTGGAAATCCAGTGAAGTACTGCAGTCCAGTTCTCTTTATTTCATTATTGTGTTAGCTCATGAGTTTTTCTCTCAACACAAAACCTTTTCAAACTGGATTATGTGCTTTACCAGTAAGCAAAATTTCAAAGAAGAATCTGGACATTATGTTTTTAAAGTTCAAAAATACATATTTTTATGTGTGTAACAGTACCATCTTGATCCAAATGTGTTTTAAAACCCATAAGCATTTAAAGCATTTAAAGTACAGTCTCTTGGGGCAATTACCCTGGGAGGAAAAAAGCAAAATAAATCTAGACTCCTTATTGTGGATTTCTCTTAAGTTACCAATAGCTGGTACTTCATGAAAATAATCTTTATGCTGCTCTGTAGTTCACAGGTAGCCATAGACTACTACAGAAGTTGCCAAATGTGTGTCTTTTGTTTTTAAACAGTTGAAAGATGATGCAGTTGCCCTGGTTGATGTCCTTGCTCCTCCTGACTTCATTCTCAACTCTCCCATTGGTAAAGCTAGTGGAGAGGTAAGAAAACCCATTTTAAAATTTGTGAGTTTAATCATTAAGAAGAGTCTTGCCTGTAAATAGCCATAACATATTCAAGACACTTCACAGCTGCAAAAGAAGACACTTTTTCAGTGGAAGGTACCACAGGTAAGTTGATGTCAGCAGAAAATGACATTTTGCATTTGCTGGAGATAGGCTTCGGTGGGAAACTCATACAGTATTGCTCTGTGTGGTCTTCTGGGCATCTGTGCTCTGAACAAAAAAAAATTACATCATACTATCTCCTAAGGTTGTTTAAGTAGTAACATGTCTTCAGTATATAGCTTAATGCCTTGGAGAGGTAGTAAGGTGTATTTCTTCTCTGCCTAGGACTTTTGCTGCCTTTACTGGTATTCACATTATACCCAGGTTGTGTGATGTGCATATAAATGGTGTAGAAAACATTTATTTCTTTTAATTCTTCATAACATTTTTATTTTAATGTGAGAAAGGAAAATTTAAAACTTACTCCCATTAAAAATTATATTAGAAATTGCAGAATTCTTTGAGAATTCTGTTTATCCAGTGGGAATTCCAGGATGTGACAGTATCCTGAAGAAAGCAGTGCAAGGTAGAGCATTACCCAAGGGATCTCAGTAATCTTAACGCAGACTTGAAGGATCCTGTTTCATTAGCACCTCTCCTTGCTTTAATGAATATGTTCTCTCTCCTTGTTAAGACTGAGAATATTTTTTGTACAGTCTAAGTTACATAAGGCAAGAATTGACTCCCGAGCATAAGAATGGCCATACTGGATCCAGATCACAGAATACTCGGTAACTGACAGCGGCCAAGGAGAACGCGGCATGAAACAGATGAAATATCAAGGTGTTCTTTCCCTGCTGTCTCAGCTGTTGGCAGCTGGTGGTTTAAGAGATATCTCATGCCATGGCTTGTATTTGTATCATTCTGTTTAACAGCCACAGATGTGTCTATCCTTCATTCATTTTTCCCATCCATTTTCAAGTTCTGCTGTCTCTTGGCTTCCATGACACCATAATTTCCATAATTTAATTATGCGTATTGTGAAAAAATACTTCCTAGTCCCAGTCCATATGCATTTACTCTCTGTGAGGGCCTTTTCATTCCTCTGACAGGCCTTGTTTTCCTTCTCTGTATCTTTCCTCGTTCTGCCATATCCTTTCTGAGGTGGCAGAACCTCAGGAAGCCCAGACCTACGTGCAGGGTTCAGGATGTGGGTGCGCCATGGATTTGGCTGTGCTAGATCATGGTCCCGCTCTGCTTTTTTTTCCTTGACATATTTAATGTGCTGTATTTCATTCCACAGTCTCAGCAAACCAAAATTCTTGTTTACTGGCCAACCCTACTCAGCAGGGCCAAGCTGTGGGATAACTATTATGTAGACTAGCATCACAGTACGGTAGTTTGGTTTAGTGTGGATAGACCCTGTAGAGAATCACTAGAGCCTGGGGAGACTGCCAGGAAGTTTGACAGGATTGCTGAGTCAAGGGTACTCAATGCTTCTCAATATTCTCTGTCTGTGTCTTCATGTCTGAAGTTGTCCATCGTTCCCATGGTGATCAAGCAATACAGAAGGCAGCCCAGATGTTTCTAACCAGACACTGACCTAACAAAATTATTACTTTGGTAACACAGTCTCTACAAATAAAGGAGGAAAAGCTAGCTCTACATATCCAGCCATCACAGCAAGAGGACTATCATCATCACTGTTTCCATTTCAGTAGATTTTTGAGGCTTAAATTAATGAAAGAGGTAATGGGAGGGAAGGAGCATCATCTGTAAGAATGTTAAGAATATCTGTGTTGGCCAAAAGCCCATTTTCACCCATTATACTGTCTCTGACAGAAGCTGTGACTAGATGCTATAGGCAAGAATATAAAATACGGTGCAAGTACACAGTGATCCATTCCCAGAATACTACCCCCTTCTAGCAGTCAGGTGGAGATTCCTTAGCAGCAGCTGATAAAGCTGTCATGTAACGGATTTGGCTAGCTCCTCTTTGGCTAGCTCTTAGCTACACAAATACAGAAGCCACAGAGGCTTATTAATATTAGGAATATAATATGTGAGACATGCAGATAGGACTTCAAACACTACTGAATTACTCGTGTAATAAATACTTGGTAAGTTTTATGTAAATTCATTGAGTCATATTGAGGAAATCATTTCAAGCAGTAATATCCAACCCACATTCTGCAGAATTCAGGAAGGTTTTCTGAACTGCCTCTAAGTCTGTGGTTTTCAACCTGTGTAAATATTTTCAACTGAAATTTGAAAAAGGCTGCCAATCCCTCACTCAAAGAAAATACTTAATAAAGCTCCTTGTCTCCTGGCTGTCTGTATTTAATTCTCTATTCATTGCTATCTTTGCAACTTCTAAAAACCAATGCAAACATTTTAGTAAGAATTACAGTATGGTAAAGATTAGATTATCCGAGCATAACAGGAAACTGCATTTAATTCAGGATAACCTTTGTCGTACTGCAGTGGAGTGCCTTGCACCACGATCCACAGATCATAATCGGAGCAGAAGAAAAGTTTCCAAATTTGTTATGGGCAGCTTCAAGCACTGAGTAAGAAATCAGATTCTCTTTAGAAGCAATTTTGATGGTGTGGACATCGTTTCCCCATAGAAGCTTGGACAATCCCAGCTTCAATGTGCGAAGTTATTACCACATTTATTTCAAGATTAAAAATCGTTAGGCAATATTATATCAAACCTGGAATGGAATAAATAGTTAACACTAGCCCATGTAATCAAGGTAAAATATATTTAATATTAAATATATTAGATTTCAGTATTTATTTAAATCATCACAAATATACAGGGCCAAGCCATCTTTTGATACAGAAAAAAAGCATTTCACTTTACATCACTGGCTGCTTTTATACTATGTTGATATTATGTTATACTATACTCCAACTTACTGCTGAAAATATGGCCACCTTTTCCGCATCTTTCTATGACATTATTTAAAGTTTTAAGCTTCAGTTAATTATGAACTGCCAAATATTGCTAAAATTATACTTTTGCAGAATTCACTTCCCATGCACTTTTTCTTTAACATTTCCACATAAAATTGCAAATTGATGAAGATGATGAACTAACATTCTGCTTATGAGAGAGGAATGTCTTATGCTCAGATCAAACAGTTCACGTCTGGGAGAGAAGTTACATTACTCTCCAGAAATGTGTTGAAATAGAGGTTAAAAACAGACATGCACAAGTGCTTTCAGACACAGTCTTCAGGTTTGGACAGAGCCAAGATTAGCTTAATAGAACCTTGTTTCCAAATTTCTACCTTTGATAACACAACTCTTGTGAAGTTGCAAACAAGAAATTATAAAGGTTACTGGTTTCCTGCTCTTATGCCAAGGATGGTCTAAGTGATTTACACAGATTTCTGGTGTTTACAGTACTTTGAAATTTTGCGCTTTAGCTTTGTGTTTATTCTTTCCTGTACCTAGTTGTTCACACGTGTTATCTAGAAATTCAATCACAGTCTCATTTCAACCGATAAGTTAGATAATTTGTCTTGCAGCAGTTTTCTTTGTTCTATTTTCTGCATTAATTAATCAGTTTTTATTGTTATTTTGCAGTTATATAAAAATATGTGGACAGAGATCCTTCAAGGCAGCAAAGCTCTGAGCAGACCTTCATGGTGGGCAGAATTTTGTGTTAATAAACCTCTTCGAGGCAGGCTGAGGTCAAGATTGTAAACTAAACAACTTGTAAGAGGCTGGATGGGCCTGAGATGGATACCGTATTTCAAACATCAGGAGGAAATGAGACCGTATGTCAAACACTGAAAATGAAAGAGATTTTCACAGAGAAGTGCCAAGTTTTAAAATAACTGAAATCAAGTCCAGCTTGGTCTCAGGGACTGTTAACATAATAATGACAGGGGCAAGAGCAACACATCTGCACACTGTTCATATTTACTCAATTAAATACCAAAAAAATAAGATCCATTACGGTCACTGCTTTGCAAAGTTTCTGTAAAAGAAATGTTCCACTCAGTCTCTTGACTTCACTGTCATATTACAGAAGTTAAAAAATTAACAAACATTTCCCACCAGGGATTATGAAATAGCTGAACAAAAGCAAAATACAAGAGAATTTGAAGAAAAAAGACATCAAGAACAGCAACAGTGATAAACCTGTATTAAGGGATGGGAATCATTTCCAACGGCCCCTTTGAAGTCTGTGAAGCCATTCTGATTTACTTCGTATGCCTCTGTGTTAAACTGCTTGATTCCTCTTTCAGTGCAGGAGAGGATTGGGATTTTAGATAATCTGTCTTTGAATTGAATTAATTTTAAGTGACTCATTATACATAATTTTTAAAAAAAAGTATGGGAATGCAAACTTGTAAGTCTAATATATGTTCTTTGTTGGTTACAACATTTTCAGTACTGGGAAACCAGTATCAAGCCTGGGATACATTGACACACATAGAAACTGCATCTATGCTTTAGGTCAGAATACACTCGAATTATTATAAATAAGGTCTTATAAGAACATATGACAGTGGTATGCGGTATCGAACACATTAGGATATTTCTCTTTCAGCTATATTAATTATCAAATGGTTTTATTCGCAAATGGAAGAGACACTAACAAAGCTTTGAAAATATTTCTGGTTTAGCTATGCTGTGAAAAAAAATTAATTTTTTCCTTTGTTGTGTCTATGAACAGAAGTACTGTTAAAACCTGATTCCTGTTGCCCTTACTGTTGTGAGCAATCCTATCAAGCCAAAGAGATTATTTTATGTTAAAAAAATGAGTACTGTTTGTGGCTAATCAGGGATGAATTATGGTTTGGGCTATAAAATAAATGTGATTTCAGTACTCCAGTGTTGAATCTACTTGAGCAGAATCAGACCCGTGTCCTTGTGGGGTTTTATAATTTCATCTATTGTTGCAGTGTCAATATGTGAAAGTTTGTTAAGTCTTTACAGACTGCCACAACGTGACCAAGTAGTTCTGTAGAGGCTTCTTTGATTCCATCTAAATCTGACACAGCTCAGAAAACATTTTGTGGTTGGAGAATGTATTGAAAGGCCATTGTTAAAAAGATATTGCAGAGAACCTCAAGGTACACTTATTTACTAAACAGATTTTTTTTTTAAGTTTTTGCTTGTATTTTTAAGAGCAGTTTGTGAGAGAATCTGGGGACTCCCAAGTGCATAATAACAGAAGTACAATTTAGGACAGGTGTCCTGGTTTAGCCCCAGCCAGCAACGAACCACCACCCAGCCGCTCACTCACTCCCCCCGGTGGGACGGGGGATGGAATCGGACGAGTAAAAGTGAGAAAACCCATGGGTTGAGATAAAGACAGTTTAACAGGTAAAGCAAAAGCCACACATGGAAGCAAAGCAAACCAAGGAATTCAGTCACTGCTTCCCATGGGCAGGCAGGTGCTCAGCCATCCGCAGGAAAGCAGGGCTCCATCACGCGTAACGGTTACTTGGGAAGACAAACGCCATCACTCTGAATGTCCCCCCCTTCCTCCTTCTTCCCCCAGCTTCATACACCGAGCATTACATCATTTGCTATGGAATATCGCCTTGGCCAGTCTGGATCAGCTGTCGCGGCTGTGCCCCTCCTCTCCCGGCCCCTCCTCTCCCGGCCCCTTGTGCACCCAGCAGAGCATGGGAGGCTGGAAAAGTCCTTGACTGGTATAAGCACTGCTTAGCAACACTTAGCAGCTACTTAACAACAACTAGAATATCAGTGTGCCATCAGCACTATTCTCATACCAAATCCAAAACACACTATACCAGCTACAGTGAAAAAAATTAACCCTATCCCAGCCAAAACCAGGACACGGGTCAGACAGAAGCTTTATTAACTATGATCATAGTGAGAGAACATTCGGAGAGCATCTCCCCCTCTAACCCCTGCTCTCAGCCAACTGATTGCAGAGACCCAACCCATACACAGTTTCAGAAAAAAGAAAGAGTTGAGGAAAAGCAATCATTTCAATGCTAACAAAGCCAGTATCCAGCCTGGGAGGCATGCGCTTCTTACGTAGGTGGCTGACTGCCACAATTCTGAGGAATCAAACAGTAAGTAATACGCCTGTGTGAAGAGATGGCTCTTGGTGGAGCCTGTAGTAGTGGCACAATCTGTGTAACCTTAGCTCAGAAGTGGGAAGTTGGAAACAATCACAGGCCATTAGCTTGTAGTCCAAAGGACTGTTCTTTTGGTCAAGCTAACTTCTGAGCCAGACCTCTCAATCTTAAATATTAATAGTTTTACCACCACAAGTTCAAGATGACCACCCTCAACACACTCCGGTAAAAAAAAAACCAAAAACAAAAACAAGCAAACAAACAAAAAGCCCCAAATGCTGAAACCATTGTTCACCATCCCATTGGAATAACAGATAGAAACTATCTTGTCAAACCTTACCTGTATTTTTTTCTGAACTTCATTTTCTTTGCCAATCAATGTTGCCTGTGTTTTTTCTCTCTCTATTCTTTCTTCTTTTCTAATGAGGTACCATAATTCAGGGTGTCCCAATAGAAGCTCTTTGTACTATTGAACTGTAGGAAACAGCCAAAAGCTTAGCTGCCTTTGATGAAAACTCCCCAGTATAAAGTATTTCTTTTCTTTGAACTGTTTTGCCTCTTTTAATAATGTCCAATAGGTGGCATCATCCCATGGAAAAAAAAAATTATCAATACAGCTAAATACCTATAATTAGATATTATGGAATCATGGAGTCTCATGATTACCTTCATCTCTTTTCTGCATCCCTAGGGAATCCAGCAAGTCTGTACCGCTTGCAGATGTGCAGACCTGAAGGAAGTAGGCAGAGCACATTATGCCCAATATCCAGTGCGAGCACCAGGATCTCTGGCAGTGAAAGGGGCACCTGGGGAAGAGGTGCCCCACTGCATAAAATGCAGAGACCAGTAGCATTGATCTGTCACTCCACATTCTGTACTATCCATTGATCGGCAGTGTTATTTTGCTGTCTTATGCACGTGCAATTTCACCATCACCTCTGAGCTCTTCATAAGCGATATGGTCTTTTCCTGCCTCCCTCCTCACAACTGGGAAGCAGAGCTGTATATGACTGTTGCATGTAGATGATAAGTCTATTTATGAGGCCTTTGTAGCCCAGAAGGAAAAATAAAGGTGTTCAGCATGTAGCTTGAGCCACCTTTGCATAAGAAAATCCCTGAGAAATCAGGTGTGTCACAGCAGAACAGGACTGAAGACCCGGTGAGTCCCAAAGACACCCACCACACACGTGACAAGAAAAGCAGACACCTCTGTGGAAATACATCCCTAAGCTATTCCTGGTATTCTTGTTTATTATGACTATTTAGTCAACATCCAAACTCCTTGATAAAAGCTGAGCCCCTTTGTGCTGATAAGGACTGTACAAACTGGCAGGAAGGTGTGCTGTTTGTTCTGAAAAGCTTCTAACTTTGACTAGAGCAAGCGCTGCAGAGGGTGCATCAGCAAGAACATGATTATGGGCAGGCAAAATGGGATACTCAGTAAACTGGCACAATTATGGACGCTAATATGAACTGTCACACAGGTTGCACTAAGCTTAGAGCGTCGTGGGCTCCTTGGATACCCACACAGTTAATGGCAAGAGTTAGGCACCCAAGCACCGAAGCTGAAATAAGTAAAACCGAAGCAGGTTACCATGAGGCCTTGGGGATTCACTCTTTATAACACCCTCTCATCTCTGTGCCCCAGCCATGGGGTGATGGCAGCTGCTCCTCAAGACCCTTTGCAAGCTCAGTGCCGGGTGTTCAGCAGCTGTTGGGCCTTATATGCTGCCAGCAAAGGCTGTCTCCATTTACTCTCACAAATAGTACAAAGCCATGGCACAAAAAAGGCAGGCTCGTTCTATGGGCCAGAGTCACGCTGCACTCAATAATGACCAAAACTAATATTTTCTGTACGAATATCTGGATAATCATTCTTAATCAGTTATCGCTGTGAATTTCTGACCTGTGTGTTCAGCCAGACCTGCATAATTAAATGAGCCAGATATCCTTTTCCTCTGAAGTCAACAATAAGCCAAGGTTCTAACGGTCTACAACCAGCTTCTCAGAGCAGCAGAAATTGTGCAAACTCGCAGAGTTCAACATGGAGGGAGAAAGATGTCATGAAATTTGGCATCCAATTCTCTACTAAATCACAGGGCAATAATTCAACAACTACCACAAGATGTCATTATTATATGCAGTTTGTTCCTCTTTAACAGGACATTAAATAAAAGAGGCCTCTGGCAGAACAGAAAAGTCATTTCCCTCACAGTTAAAACACCAAATAAAGTTGGATGTGTCATTTTAACTTGGTTGGGGAGCTGGGTCAAAGGCTGTCAAATAGCTTCAGTCCAAAACAACTTGGCCATGGGAATCTGTCCTTTCCAGCTGCCACATGAAGGCAGTTAAATCTGTCACCATAAAGTTGAATCCAAGTAGGCCTGAAAGAGCCCCAGCCTACTGCTTTCCCAGTGCCCGTGATGGCTTTCTCCCAGATAGTGGCGTTTTTCTTCTTTGTGACTTTGCCAGACCACCTACCTGCCAAGGGTATTTCAAACTGGTTTCCTCTGTGATGTGATATTTCTGCGGATGTGACTCAGTTAAAGCAAAAAAGCTCTTTTCTATCAGAAAAAAACCCCAAATTGTTCATGTGCATTAGGACACTGAATGCACACATCTCCCTTGCTGACGTAGGAAGACAAATACATGAATATTTATCTTTTGTTAAATGGTGTCCGGAGAAAGGCTTAGGGAGCCAGACGGAAGTCCTACCATCTTGACAGCTGCAGTTCTGTGGGTACAGGCTTCCCAGAGGTTCTTCCCTGAGGTGCTGTTTTCTGCAAAGCTAAGTAGACTCATTTGCTGCTCTTTCTGTCTGAAAGCCTCTTTCCCACTGTAATAAATGATTTATCATCCTTTCTGCAGGGTAGTAAGTTTCTCTTCTGTTTGCCTGTATTCATGTATTTTCTTCACTGACTTAACGTGTTTTCAAACCTGAGTGGTGATTTAATACTAGCACATGCTATCAGCATGACCGATCTCTCTCTCAGATGCAACCATACAGACATCACGGAGGCCTGTGTTTCCTCCTGTAGCACTGTACCTCCACGGGCCTTAGCAATGGTTGGTTATTTCCAGTTCTCATTAGCCTGAAATCAGAGTAAGGCTCCAGATCATTTTTGCTCGGTTCACTGGCCTAAGGAGCACTGTAAGCAAAGGGCAGCTTGCTGCATGAGACATCCATGTGATAGTATAATCTTGAGACAGACAGATCCAGCCATGGGAAGGTCAGCTGTGATCACAGCAGGCTGCCCACAACACTGTCAGTGGGAACAGAAGCATAAAGCTTCACTCTTTTCCAAGCGAGTCAAGCCACAGTATTATCAAATACAAGGAGAGCATTTCACATCATTTCCTTTCAGAAGCAGAGAGAGAGATGAATGCAGTTTCTGCTGAGAGCAACAGTTCTGCTAGCTACCATGCCTTTTTCTTTCCCAAATTTTTCTGGTCTGGTTGCATTTCTTCAGCATTCCCACAGCATGAATGTCTCTTGAATAGATGCAGTTTCCATCAGGATTTTCTTCACTGTGTTTGTCAAAGAATAGACCAGCAAGAGTGTGGCTAGAACAATTCCCAGGGGGTTTCCTGAAGCAAATTTACCCTTTTTTTTTTTTTTTTTACATTTTTGTCTGGGAGCTATGGTCAACATCCAGCATCTGCTGAAATTTGCAGAAGACTCCAAAGACCCAGTGTCAGTGGGCAGTAGCTCCCTTCACCTGTCCATGTCCTTCCATCCTCCTGCAGAGTGCCCTCCCCAACTCATTTCACTTGCTTGTCATCTTCTCTGTACTCATAGCTTTGCAAAAAACTCTTTATTGCCAAAACATAAAATATCCCATTATTCCTCCTTTTGTGTGAAGAATATTTTTAAATTGTAAGTTCCTTGATAGAGAAAACACCTCAATTCATAATGGTAATTTCGTTTAGAAGGGCAATTGCTTGCAGCATATGTGCCATGGAGAGAGAAGCAGGAATGGGCAAAGAGCCCGTGGAAGGACAAACATGGAGCTCTAGTTTGGTCAGACCCGTGACTGTGATAGAGACGTGCTGTGTGAATATAATGAGTGCTCCATGGGCCAGGACACCTTCTAAAGCATCCAGAGCAACCGTATTGACTTCAAAGCTGGGGGAAAGTGTGGTACAACAGGAAACTGGATGAAGTCTATGTTTAGCATGTCAAAGAGGAGCTTAAAATATGATGCAATTACAGTATTATCAGCTTGTCCAAAAGTGGAAAAAAATGTTGAATGTCAAAACAAATCTAATTTGTGTCTAATCATTAGGGACAGATTTAAGGAAATGGTTTACTTTGAAGGAAAGTGTGTGCATATACACGCATTATTTGCGATGACCAAACGGTCTATGGTTTTGTTACATGCTGTACCAAGATCCTTTAAATCTCCTTTTCAGAAGAGCTGGTACCATCTGAACTGCCCTCCAGCAAAGTACTTCTCTGAGTGTCATTAAATAATGATTTTCTTTAAGCCCACGCAAACACTTGGCTTTTTCCATCTAGTTTATCAATTATGAGTGTTCACAAAGTCCAGAACTGAGGACTGGCTGTATTTCACTAGTCTGATGGAGGAGCCAGAAAAAACATGTCTCCTGGGGAATATTCCCAGTTGTAAATTTTTTTTTGACACATATAGGGTGGAATTGGGTTTCTGTGCTTGTTTTGATCTCTTTACAAATTCTTATTACAAGAATGTCTCCCAGCTCCATAGAAACTACATATCCTGTTCCAGGCCAAAGCTGTGGATAAATCTCACAGCCAGAAGTGCGGGGCAGCGGGAGCACAATTTTCACAAAGTATTTCTGTAGGAAAACTACTTTTACCACCTGAGGACGGGTACTACCACCCGATTTTGACAAGACCATAAAAAGGAAGAAACACACAAGTGTCTAAGACACCGAGCAAGCGGCGGCCCAGTTCTTCACTGAACACATGACTATTTGCATGGTTGAGCTATGCTCTAGGGCAGATGAAAACCATATATTTTTTTCACAGCAACCAGTCGCAGCGAGCATTGTTCATCCAAAGCACAGCCCATTGGCACGGGGCCAGTCAGAGCCACTCTTTGGTCTCACTGGTGGGCTCTGTTCCAGGGTGGCCCCACAGCAGTCACCAGATGATACTTTGGAGGTGGTGCAGTGCTGTCCCGCTGTGCTCTACCTGGGCAGGAGAAATCCACTCTTAGCCTGCAAAGTCCATCGTGGTTATAGTGAGAACACGTGTTCAGGGAATTTCCCTCTATGTTTTTGGCTCGCTTTTTGTTTTACGTTTCATTTGGGTTTTTTGATGGGGAGGGAGAATTAAAGAAAATTTTACCTTTCTATCTACCAGGACGCCTGTTTTGACAAGCAAGGAAATGGGCACAGCATTACTTAGCCATGTTATGGTTTCTCCTCCTCAATGTCCATTTTTCTGCTGTCTCCTCGTTATACTTCAGCTGTGAGGCCAGTTCTACAGCAAAAGTTGGAGCATTTGCAGTTTTATTTCTGTTGCCAGGCTCCCTGTTCATTATGGGAGGATTCCATATGCGACCAGAAGATGATTTTCCTCTGTGTTAAGAAATAGTCCTGGCACTAAACTGTTTGAGTCATCTTTCTGTTTGCATGACTTCTCCCATAATAATATTATCCAAAACTTGATTCACCAGCTAATCTCACAAGACAGGATTTTAGATGTTTTAAAAAAATAAAATAAAAATCTTGGGGTTTTTTTTTTCATTTTGACCTAAGAAAGCTCAGAGTTGAAAAAGTCATGCTGTATTTTGCTTCAATTAAGGTTAGAGTGCAAAAAACTTCTACAGAAAGGTACATGCCTTAGATGTTCAATTTGAAACATGATAGATTATAGTTTATTTTATTTGGGGGGAACACGGTAACATCGTCAGTAGTGAGGTGTGTCTTACCACTTCTCATGGTACCTCTGAATTGCCAGGATGAGTCTCTCATATGTATTTAAATTCCCATTCAGGGATGCAACAGTAGGTCAAGAAAAGCAATTAAAAGTCCCCATACAGATTCAGTCATGGATGTTCCTACATCGTAAGAGTTGAAATTATTCAAGACATCATCTAGTCAAATGCTGTTCTTCAAGACAGAATTAACTATATCTGTGCTAGTCCTTAAATATGACATCTTCTTGATTACAGGTTCAATGTTAAATTGTAATTAACATACTGGAACAGGCAGACATGGCTGTTATTCTAGAAATTTACTATTTTTCATCACGTTTTTGTAGATTCATGGTGGAGAGAAAAGGAGAGTTTACTCTAATGCCTGAGAGGTGAAACCACAGACCAGGGTCCCACCATCCAGAGTGGTGTACAAACCTCTCACAAATATATCTCCAAAACCTTACAATTTAAATAGAAGACAAGAAATAATACACTATGAACAAATTAATATGTCAGTACTGGATAGCAGTATGTGCAACAATCTCAATGTTCCAACTGCCATTTTTAGCCATATTTTTTACAAACATGGTGTCAGGGGAGTTTAAGAGTGAGATGTAAAAGAAGCTAATGGAAAACTTATCTGGAAATTTGCTGAGAGCTTCACAATTTGGAAAGGAAGTGTATGAGAAAATAGGTAGCCAGCATTTGTCATCAAGGATGGCATCGTGGAGGCTGGAGTAAATATCCTATCTGTGAATGAAAGATTTCAAAATTAGGACTAGGCTATGATGAGTCTTGAGAGTAAAGGCCAAGAACTTACACTTGATCTATTATAGAAGACAGTGGAAAGACACAGAAAACAAGGGACATACCAAGGTAGGAGAAAGAGCAAATAATCTCTTGTATTTGGCATGGAAATGGTAAGGGCAGAGGTGCATTTGCCAAGGACAAGAAAAGGAAATAATGGGTACATGCTTTTATGAGCAAGTTTTACTGTATGAGAGAAAGGAAAGTCAATAGATTTTGCAGAAAACTCAAAGGAGTTTTAAAATTTAGAGGGAACTTGGACAAAAGGACCAGACTGACTGACAGTAAGTTTTCATCCACAGTGGAAGTCTCTCCTTAAACCACTACTTTAAGTAATACATCTGTTGCAGTTTTTGTTCAGTTGTTTTTTGCTTCTGTATGTATCTAGGCAACACCTGGAATAATATTATTTCCAAACAACTTCTAAAATCCAGTGGTTCATTGCAACATGTTGCAACATTTTCATTTTAAAGGTACAGATTTCATACACATACACAGACGCACACTTATTTACAAAACCCAATCCCTGCATGTGTGTTCAGATGCAAAAATAAAAAACTTTTAATCAGGCTTAGTCAAATAGTTTTCCCTCTGGTTGTTAATTCTTTGTGTCAGAATTCAGCCAGAAATTAATGTGTAAAGCTAGGGGGGTGTGTATGTTTTTTTAACAGGGAGTCATAACATTACCGCAGTAATCAACTCCGTACGAAAGCATTATGAATGGCAAAGAGATAACAAGGGACTATTTGTGATATGGTATATTAATTAGAATTATAATGAAGGTTAATAAGATCATTATCTCAAGAGTTACACTGTAAAATGTGGGAGAGGGAATTTCCTTATTACATTCAAGAATTGCAGCAGAACTGAGAGCATATTTTATATTTTCAGTTTATTTTTAAAAAATGGATAAACTCATTTGTCTAATGAAGTTGCAGTTATATTTTTGAGTAATAAAGCAATGCAGGGGAATTACTGTTACTTTAACAAATGCATCCTACAGAAGTTATTATCATCTTAATTACCTCAAGATGTTTAAAGCTATTTCCTTTTAATTAAAAATCAGAGAACCTAATAGCAGTGGTATGCCTAAATAGCCCAGGGAAATCATTTGTTGATCTGTGGTTGCTATGAGAATATTCAGAACTATAGATTGTCTGTGGATTAACATACAGCTATGTAAACTATAAATGCTTTGAAAAGCTTGAAGGTTTAATGCAAACTACATTTCGGTGCATACACCCTCTCTAATTACTTAAACAATATGTTTTAAATTATTACATTCTATTATTTCCACACTTCAAAGGCAAACTCTGTCTAAAGCCCTTCCTTATGAATTTCCCTACACAGAGTACGTATAGAAACTGCCACATCTCACGCAGGTTACCGTGCGTGTGTGTTGCAAAGCAAGCAAGTCAATGTTTAATCCACACCAAAAAGCCCCACCACTGAATATAGTAAACAGTGGTCCCTGAGCTAAAGATTTCCAATTTATGAGGGCTCCAGGGACTGTAAGAAGTGAGCAGCCCCCGGCATGTAAGAAGCTGCCTCTGCAGCACCAGGGGTGTGCGCTGGCCACCCGCGCCCGCGGGAGCCTGGGTGCGGAAGACCCAGGACAACAGCTCCATAAAACCAGTACTTTGTTACCCCCTAACTGAGCCATAGTGTACAGACAGGCCATGTTCACGCACCACCGGCTCTCTGATACGGCTGGCCTAACCGTTTGGGAAGTCTTTTCATTCTTTGTCCTCAAACTTCATGAAGCATGTGATTGACGGGGTGTAAAACAGATTAAATCTGGCAGAGATCACTGGTATGGGTTAAACCCGAGCAGCAATGCTGTGCATTTTGGAAGAGTCACAAGGGGGATACTAAGAAGACAAGGTGTTGTTTTCCTTGCTGCAGCAAGCACAAAGCACAAGGCATGGCCTGAACCCAGTGCCCCTGGCCATGTGGTCTGACAGCATCTGCCCATCCCCAGAGGTCCAGACAAGAAGAGCATGTGCGGAGGCTTGGCCTGAAACATCTGCACATGACTCCATAAACACAGCTTACCATATGTTACCAAATTACTGAAGCAGCCTGTGACTCAAGAGGAGGACTTCTGGTAAAAGCAGAGGAAGAATGTATGTGAAAAACCTTTTTATTTATGCTACAGTGTAACCAGAAGTGAATTTATAATTGCATTAAATTGGTTATGCAGCAATGTAACAGCTGACACAGCTGTTTTCTCCTCCCTCTTGTCAAATTCCATTTTATTTATGGCTATTTTGACATCTTTATTATTTTGATGAAATACATTTTACCATATTGCTTTACTGCCTTCTCTGATTTGCCTCATGATTTAAAGATACTGTGGAATGATTAAAGTCCCAACTGTGACCAAACTGGAGTATATACGGTTACAGTATGCCATCTATCCCCCTGCCAGAGGGACAATTTACATTGGCACAGGCTTGGCATTGGTAGCACTCCTGCTCATGTCCTCTAAAGTCAGTGGATATGAGGTGGCCCATGCTCTTCTTAACTACCTGGCATGTTAGCATTAATCTGTCTGTAGCTTAACTTTTTGCTGGGAACTGTGTTTGATATAGTTCCCCCAAAGAGGAGAGAACAGTAGCATCATCCTGTACACATTAGTAAATAATAAAAGGCAATGTATGAAGAAGCTATTGCCATTTTTCTTTCTACTTCCACCCACTGTGAGTAGCTAACCAGGGAAGGACCGCCTAAATGTGTCTCTGCAAGCACTGAGCAACTCTTATCATATTACAGATATTCCTCATATAGGAGCTCTACAGGCACATTGAGCTGAAATTATGTACTCGTGTTTGAAAATCTAAGCACTCGCAAGTTAGACATCTGTACGGAATGGCAATGGAATCATAACCATCACAAGAGGGTTTCCTCAGCATCTTAAAGAAGCTGATGACTTGGGCTAAGAGTATATAAATTGATATTTTCTATGGGAAGACTTTTTTTATCCAAGATAAAGGTCAAGCACATCTGGAAGACATAATAGCCGCGTCCTATAGAGACTACATCAACTATCTCGCTGCCAAAATCTACTATAAACAGGCACAAAGGGCCAATCTGCTGATTTTCCTAGCTGTCGCTGGTTTATTTAAGAGGCTAAGTCAGTTTTCAGTTTTTGTTCTGTTAAGAAAAAAATGAAATCTATTGTGTAAGCTCCGTGCCAAATTACCATTGTTCTATGCTACATTTCCTTGAGTTTTGAAAAGCTCATTTTCTGTTGTCCTATTTATCTCCTTGGACTGTATATAATTATTAAATGGTCCCTAAAATCTTCTAGCCATTTCACAGAACAAGACAAACATATTTCCTTGAAATAGTTATAGCAAGAAATCTGCTTTAAATGGGACAACCGTTTGCTGTCTCAAGCTATACTATCCAAACCACCTTTTAAACATGCCAATATTCATTCTGACTTTATTTTTGAAGTGCTAAACTACCTCACTGTAATAACATTACTCAAAACTGCATGGCACAACTATGGGTGATAAAGGTATCATATCCAAGAACACAAAAATAAGTTGTATATGTTATGAACAGGAGAGGTGCAGGACTGGCTGATAGGAGGCACCCTGCAGACAGATGCATCCAAACCCCTGCTCCTCTCTGCAGCTACAGAGCCTGTTTCAGGACAGCACATGACACCCAGGAGGCTGTGGAGCCCACAGCCCTCCTTTATGGGTAAGGTTTAGTCTTTAGAACAATGCTGCCAGCAAGGAGGTGGCACTGTCCTTTTAAGTACCAACTCAGGGAAGGGAAGGACCATATCCAGCTCCCTCTTTAGTTTGAGATGTCTGAAATGCACTTTGCTGGGAAGTGTCTTTACTATTTCCTTCTGAATGGTTTTGGAGCCCCTCCTGTTGAGATGAGGCCCACATGCATCCCAAGCTGACAGAAGCAGAGCTACAGCTCAACAGTAGAAGGTTAGACTTGGTCCATGGGTCCCAGCTCCTTCCTTAAAGCACACATTTCTTGATTTGCTCATCTCAAGCCAAGCAGGAGACGTGGTCAACAGCATAATGGCATCACATCTTCAGTGAGGCAGCACTTGTGACGAGGGTCTCTAACAGCTATGTCAATGCAAAGAGCTATCAGTTTATAACCACCAGGCTGGATATTTGTTGCGTTTAAAAGAAAATTTAGAACAGCCTCACTCTGATACTGGTTTGTGTATTTCATTAATCACCTTTAAAGTAATAAATTGCTTGACAGCTTAAAAATTAGCAAAGGAGTATTAAATGCAGAAAAGCATTAAAATGGATGGACTTGTAGCAGCTGGTTCAAATGGACAAAAGGGAGGTTAAGGACAGCACGGTGAAGGTGAGGACAGAAACTGGCTGTGTATAGTATAATTTTAAAAATCTTTTTCTATTCTTATTCTTGATTCTTATTCTTTTTACAGACTAGGAAGAGTTAAACATTTGTGAAGATAATGATTCAGCTCTTTACTTGCACAGAACCTCTGTAGATCACCAGAGGTGGAGGACTACTAAGTGCCTGCCTTATGAGGTGATTCATGAAGGGTGATTTGTTTTCCTGGGAACCCTGTGCTATTAGAGATTGTAGGGTCTGGACTCAGTTCCAGGAGAAAGGGGAAGACAACATCAGCATGCTATGGGAGAGGCTCTGATGAATCAGCACATCTGAGACAACAGCAAACCCAGACCATAACCAGTATGTTGACTGGGGCCCGTTTAAGCAGCAGGTGCATGTTAGCATCTACCAGGAATATTCAGAAATGCAGGCCCTAGGGTGTTTCACTGGGTACAACCCCAGCTCCAAAAAAACTATCGAAACCACCAATTCTGTGAAACAAAAAAGCAGGTCTTCCTCAAATACAAGTCAGGCAGGGTGGGAGGAGAACTTGGGCTCAGTCCGCAAGATGGACATTGGCCAAAGGGCCCTGAACACACTAGGGTGTGGAGGGACACCCCAGAGATTGACTCAGATTTTTACTCTGTGGGTGGTGCCCAAGTGAGGAGATCACTTACAGTCTGTGATACTTCATCAAGCTATGAGCTGAGCAACCCTCCATCTAAACCTACATTTAGCACAGAGGTTTGATGTCTGAACCAGCCTCTCCTGGCCTTAGATATTGACCAAACGGTGCAGCTGAATAGAAACAGGCACTTAGAGGGTACAGTTTATAACAGCTGTTTCAGAGGTCTACAGTGAGGTGAGATGAGCAGTATTCTATGCTGTGCATGAGGAGCTCTACGACACTAACAAAGGTACTTATTTCCAGACTGGAATGGGGAGATAATTGGACTGTTATGGGAGAGACCTGTAAGCCTACAACCACATGTTCCCAGATCACCTGCACTTGCCCCCAGCTAGTTCCAGTGAGATCCAGAAACAAGCCTGTGAATACCCACCTGCAGCCTCTGCCCATTTCATCTGTCACGGGGGGAAGGAGGAGTATATCCCACTGATGGAGTGATGGTTCCTTCGCTCCTGAAGAGCTGCTACTGAGCAAAAATATGAACTTGGGCCAGAGAGGAAGGAAGAAGATGAAAGCAATAGCAACATTTCAGATTAGTTAATTTTTTGTGTCTCAAGGAATGAAACTTAACACGACAGCTAGGATTGTTTGGGTGGGGCATTTATTTACTGAAGTCTTACATTGGGTATTAATTGGATCAGTTAAACTGCAAGTTCTGTAGGAAACAACCTGTTTATCCAGTGGCTAACACAAGAGGGTTGAATCAATAACATTTTTCCTTAAGTGGTGTTATAGATAAAGTAAAAGAGCACAAGAACCCAGCCTGTACCTGCCAGTGAAAGGTACCTCTGCAGACCCCAAGGTTAAACCTCTGCAGATAAATTAAGCATGTTCAGAAAGGCTGTCAGGGACTCAAGCCAGCTGGCACAGAGCAAGCCCTGTCTGCTGGCGAGCTCACCTCTCCTCCGAGACAGGGCAGCTGCATGCGGCCACCACCCCTGGGGAACAGCCCCGGGAACTGCTGGGGAGAGCTGGCTGTCCCTGGCCACCCCAGCCCAGCCCTGCTCCAGGAGCTCAACGCCACAAACAGCCACCTCAGCTCCAATGGCCAGAAGCAGTGCCTGGCATTGACTAATTATTTGTAGGGATGTAAGCGATAGGTGAAAATAAGCATTTAGGAAGAAATAAAAATAAAAATAAAAATAAAAATAAAAATAAAAATAAAAATAAAAATAAAAATAAAAATAAAAATAAAAATAAAAATAAAAATAAAAATAAAAATAAAAAATAAAAATAAAAATAAAAATAAAAATAAAAATAAAAATAAAAATAAAAATCATGCTTTCACTTAGATTACAAGAAAAAGATTTAAGCAGGAATGTTCAAAAACGAGCAAACCATAGCATGTTGGCTTATTATTTGAAAGCAATGAAAAGTAAGAAAAATTTCTAATCTATAAAAACACTCTTAAATTCACTGGGATCATCAGAGATGGCAGAAGGTAAAGAGGATTGTCTTTAATAGTGTGCAAACGTGCCTCAGTTTCAGAGCTGGAAAAATATCCAGTACTCCAGATGGAGAGCAAATTGAAAAACATTCTTTGTTTATATTTATTTATTTAATCTCACGGTGTTCTTGGTTGCCCAGAGGAGCTACTGAGCGTAGTTTCTACCGTGCTGGTGGTTAGAGTTAGGTTACACACGCTTTTGGAAATTCAGCTGTCTGCCACTAATGAATTGTTCAGCTTAGCTTGGGGGAATGACACAATTAGCAAAAGTAGGCCAAATCCGTCCCAGGTGAAACTCTACTGATGTCAATGATTTTATTCCTGATGATGTGCTTATTCCAGTGTGTGTAGCGACAATATGTAGAAAGAGTCATCTTGCAAAAGGACTTATATGGATTTCATTTGTCTTTTCTGATACTAATCCTGCAGTAGACCGAATGAAATGTACAATTGCAACACTTGCATGGACAGCAACAGTACATTTCTGTGGACCAACTCACAGGTTCCGTCCATTAATAATGTTTTTATATTTTTAACAGTGTCCTTTACAATTTTACCCACAGGCATATAAAACAATGGTTGTTCCATTCCCTGACTTCATGCTAATTTTCTGAATTTGCAAGAGCAAAAAAAAAAAATTAAATCTGAAGGTCTCTGTTATCCCTGGCTGTTTTAGGACTGGATTTGCTTCACAGGACCCCACAGTTAAGGCATGGCAGGCATAAAGAAGGGTGAATTTTGCCTTCACTTCCCTCCTGAACGGAGTACTGTGTAAAACAAAGCAATAGGCTTTCCCTGCCCAAAAGACCATTAACATCCCTTCCATCAATTCTTTAAAGATACATTGTATTGCAGTGAAGCTACCAGGGCTCCGTGGCTGGTGCCCTACTAGACAAGAAAGGGAATACAGATCCAAACTGAAAGCACAAACCCGCCTTTTCACCCAAGTCATGCAAGAAGTCTGTGTCAGAGCTCCCAAACCATTATGATTCAGGGTTACACAATTATTTTCTCCAGACTTTTCTGGAAAATTGTATCACTGTCCCCCTGGTAGCAAGCAAAGCCTTGATACAGGTGTCCCGGGCCAGAAAGACTCTCCAAGCTGCGTGGAACATTCGCCTGCATTAGCATGGGACGCATCAACATCTGAGACTGTGACAAAATCCAAGCAAATTGTGTTCCTGGTCAAGATTTTGTCCAGAAACCACCAGCCCTGCTTTGGTGTCTTAAATAAAGAGCCATCCTTCCTCTTACTGTTTTCTAAGCAATGACAGTAATGGGGGCAAATTTATGACTAGCAGGGTAATCCACTTGATACTAATCCAAAGAGTACAACCTATGGTCCTCAGGTTTTTTACCCCTGAAAAAAACCAGTGCTTTTTAAATGGATCTGCTTAAGTGTGACCTCTTAAATTATCTCTGCTAGTGGGTTGTAGCAACAGTTCCCCAGCTGTGCTGTTATTCATCAGTAACCATAGAAATTAAAGTGCTGCCAAGTATGTGCTCTTTGTTTTTTCGAAGGGCTGAAAGATGATGCAGTGATGTCTTTGCCCCTCCTGACTTAATTCTGAACTCACCCACTGGCAGACCTGACGGAGAGGTGAAGACGAAACTTGCTGTCATTGGAAAGCTCCGGCACCAGCAAACTCAGTCAACGTCACCTCTGCAACTGGGCTGCTGCTGCGTTTTCCAAAAGCCTGTAGCTAGAAATAGGATGTGGTGGAAAGCCATATCCTGTTTTTCAATAATTGCAGTCCTTAATGAAAAACGTTTTTTTTTTTGTTTGTGTATTTCTGTTGAGATTGAGCTGAAGCCGTGCGGGTATTTTTAGCCAAATGATTTGTTTTGGAAAGAAAAAAGTTGTTTAAAATCTCTCCTAAAGGGATGCCTTTGAGTTAATTATTGGCCTGCATTGATCTTTGAGTTTCTGTGGGTAATTCTGTTATTAGGATAGGATTCTTTGACTCTGAACTAGCATCTGGGCTTTTTCAGTAGTCAGCGCTTTTTCAGCACACTTCCAGTGGGCAGCACTAATCCTGTGTTAAGACGGGATGAATCCTCTTTCTCCCCAGTCATACAGGGAGACAATTAGCTGAGACCAGACTCCTAACTTTTAGACTGCTACAGTTAGGTGAGAGAACTACTCACGGTGGCTTACTGCCTATTTACTGGGCAATTTAAGGACCAAGAAACCTTGGTATTTTGCTTTGTGTTCCACTGGTTGCTTTTCCGCCACACACTGTATTGCTCAGTAACAGCCAGTTATCCATGGGCAACGCCTCACCCACTGGGCTTTTGCTTTTTGTTGGGTATGCAGCATCTGTCCTACAGAGACTCCTTCCCATTTTCCCAGGAGAACGTGGAGAACATCTACAACGTGGGGAAGGGTTATGCCGAGATTTCTGCAAGAGTTTTTCAAGAGGAAAATCACACAGGAGGACTTTCTTGCTTGGTGTGGCAGTGAAAAACAGTACACACCAGACTCGGGTGTCTCTGAACACTTCTGGCTTGGGACGGGCATGGGACAAAGCAATTTGTGTATCTCTTCAACCATAGTGAAACTAACACCACCTTGTTCATCAAAGTTAAACAAAAAGAACAGATTTGGCAAAAATGTATATTTGCCCCCTGTCACTCTTTGAGGGTTCGCTAATGCCCAGTTTGACATCTTCTTCACAGGAACTTTCTCTAGGGTAGAAAAACCTGATTTTAAGTTTTGACTTGTAATTATCAGATATTCCATGTTGATGTGTACCAAAAATGTTGGATCACTGAAATGCTTGGAGTCTGGGGAAAAAAAAGCAATTCATATTGGTTCAAATAAGGAAATCAGTACAAACGCCATAAAGACAAAACTGCCAACTCCAGATTCCAAATGAATTAAAAGGTCTATATTTAGCTCCTACTATTTCTGTTTCAATTATAAAACATTTCTTGTTAAATACACACCATCATCTCAAATGCTCCACTCGACACAGTTGCTTGGAGCCCCATAATTCATCTCTATTTTTAGTTTGCTCACAGATAAGGGAATGGCAAAAGACAGCAAGTAAGTGATTCAGGCTGGCGTTTTTACAGGACCTTCACAGTTGCTGCTCTAGGAATTGCTCTGGAAGCAATTCAAACCTGACCCAACTCCCGCCAATTTCTCTTACAAAGGTAAGTGTCAGATCTTAAGCAATCCTCTCCCGCCTTTTGGGAAGGATAGGAGAAAAAGGTGCATGAATCCTTCGTAGAGCAGAAGCAGCAGATCTGCTCCGTAGGCACCTGACATTAAAGGCTGCTTTGTGGCCATGAAGGGGAGAGTGAAGACGGTCACACCTTGAAAGAGAGAGAAGTTTAATTTAAATGCCAGGCCTGGACAATTCAAGGGGTATTAGTCTGTTTGAATCTTTTACCCGAACTATTTGGATTTTCACGAAAGATTTGCAATTCCCTAATTGCACGTTAGAAACAAGAGTGTTTCCATCTTCTAATAAACCCAAACTTCTTTCCAGAATCCCTTCAAAATGCTCAGCATATGTTGCATGTGGCCTGCAGTCTGCCACAGAGGATTTCAAATTTACCTGCAGCATGGACTCAGGAAGTGAAACAGGGAGGGGAAACACAGAAATAAGATTCAGTCCCACTTGTGGTAAATAGCAGTGGGCTGAAAACCAGGGTTTTTAATTTTATTTTATTGCTATAAGTAGAAAAATCAATTTTTTAGCAGATTATACAGAGAGAAATCAAACTGATGGAAAATCTGGATGGACGGTGGAGATGTGGGCCAGGCTGTCAGCTTTCACTCAAGCTCATGCCAAGGTGTGAAGGTGTTCAGGTGTCAGAAATCCCACTCAACACCATTAGGGGAATGTCTTCACTTTACCACTGTGTCGCGTGCTCTGTGCTTTTCCAAGCTCAAAGGAAGTTAGACTCATCAAACTTGAACTTAGCCAGCATCAATTTGGCTGAACTAGATTTGGCTTCGTTGCCTGGCACAATTAGATGGGCTCTTATAGGATGAAATTAGGAAAAAGGAAAATTTAAACTGGAATACAATTTCTACCACCAAAAAGAAGTGGGATGTGAAGCAGTTCCCTAAGGAAAAAGGCTGATTCTTGCGTCCAAAGTCTTTCAAAGCTGGACCACACAAAGCCCTAAGTATTTCAACCAGGAGCAATCATCCACTGGTGGGAAGATGGAAGAGATGAGGTAATATAAGATAGATATCAAACCCCTCTGTGAGGTACAAGGAGGGAGGTATATATCCCCAGTACTGAGAAAAAGGCAGGCAGAGAGGTTAAAGGCTAGCTACAAAATGTCAGCTATAATTGACTAATAATCTAAGTTCATAAGTGTGATGTGGAAAACTCTCATTCAGCTGCTATTGATCCTGGAACAGCTGTTTTACTGGTAGTTAACTTTTCTCTGTAAAGTCTCCCACGTGCACATCCATGCTTGCCTCACCACAATGGCCTAAAGGCAAAGCCGAGCCAGGAGCCCTCTTAGGCCGTGGAAATAGTTAGAAAGTCTCAAACAAATAAAAAAAAGGAAGTTCAGCCCACTTTTCTCATTTCCTAGCCCAATTTGTAGTCATTAGGATATGACCTGAAAGGTTAGTGTTGGCTTAACCTCCTCTGCCTCCAACTATTCTTTAAAAGTCATCTCTGAGCTGAGTGTTTAAAAAAGTGAGTGTCTGTGCTCAGGACAAAAGTCCGGTTGATGCATCCTAACGGGATGGCAACATGGTGGTCGCGTGTGAGGGCTCCGGTGCTCAGCCGTTCCCAGTGCCTGGCTGCAGCATTGGCCACATTTCACCAGCCACGAGCCTTGCAGTGCCAGTCCAACTCATACCATCTCCAGCCCTGCCCAGGACACAAAGGTGTTTAACTACCTCAGCAATGCCTGTGCAGGCAGGAGGACTGGAGGCTAGATATCCTAAGGGACAGGCAATGCCATGTTTCTCTTTTTGCTATGGCCAAAGTTTGATAAATCCACTAGAAAGTCTGCAATTTCAGCCTTAATTCAGCTACTCTAATAAATGTAGATTTAAATCACCTATTAGAGCCACAGAGAGGAGCAGACACTGCATTGCCATATAGCCAAACTCAGTTCTAAACATTAAACTACTTAACTGTACTGGAGCTGTAAATACAAGCTGTGTGGAGGTAGAAGATAAATGTTAATATCTTAGTGTTTACTTGAGAGTAACGACAGTTTTTTCATGTATGTAAGAATAGTTTGAAACTTACAATACAGAATAAAAATGATCACAAATGTGATTTTAATACTTATATCAGAAGATTACCCAATTTCATTAGAAGGATTTTAGAAAGCAGAATTGGCTTGAAATAGGTACACATCACACAGCTACTCTCTCAAAATAAATTCATGATTAAAATATAAAGCCCTCTATACTACTATGTCACATACACATCATGCTAACAAAAATCGTTCAGTGCTTCTATACCAGACTATATTTAAATCAGTACTATTTTTAAAACTATTTGAAAATGAAGAGAAGTTGGACACTGTAGAAGACCATTTTGCACAGCAATATTTTCACAGCAGCACACCTCTTAAAAACAACAAGAAAATTTGAAGAGTCTTCTAGGAAATACAAAAGACCTTTTTAATAAAAGCAACTAAAGAAAAAAAGGAACGAGGGAAAATAAAACTGACAGCTTCCTTGTGACTGAATGCTGAATTTACATTTGCAAAGACATTTGTTCTAAAGTGTCTGTGCCTAGCATATTTGTTTTATCAGTGTTCAAATAGAATATGATGTTGATGATCCCTTGGAAGATATTTGTTTTGTAGAGCTTGTCCAAGTCCACACACCCAGTGATGTCTAGTAGGCTCCTTCTCCTCCTAGGACAGGCTGATTTTCATTTGTTGCAGCAAATTCCTGAAAACATACAGTGAACTGGAAACCATCCTAACTCAACTGCTTCTTCTCGGAATGACACGTACTGAGTGGCTACATTAAGAAGGACTGAAAATATATAACCTCATTTTATTGACAGGTTGTCCCAAATGGCTTTGGAACAATTCTCTAAAGATTTTTATTCTCCTCAAATTGATATCACGCATTCATTCCATCTCAGTGTGAAATCTGAGCAATCTAATGAATCATGGAAGCCCAGGAACTGTGCATACAGACTTACTAAGAGGCTGGAGAAAAGACCATGAAAAACAACAAAGAAGCATCCACAGACTTCATTGAACTTTGGGTCAGACCTTGAAAAGTTCTGCTTTTTTTCTTATCCAATGACCTACAAATTAAAAAGAAATTAGTTGGGTTTACATCTGACTTTTGTTCACTTCTGAACACAGAAGTAAGAACATTTGCTATATTAAGAGTAAAATTCCCACTGCTTTAGAAGATTTATTTCTTCACCAACAAATACTTTCATAGTCAACTTCCTTTAACCATTAATGGGCTATCTGAATTGCAAATAATGCCATGGATGGACAGGCAGCCAGGTCGATCAACACAGATTCTTCTGAGATGTCTCTGTACCCTGTCTCTCCACTGTGTATCTTTACTAGTCTGGACGTGAAACTGTTGCTTCTGGTCCTAAATTAACTCCATGTACGAGCACACAAAAGTACTACCTGCTTTATAGCACTCTCTCACAGGATGGTACTCACCAACAGTCCACGTGTGAGCTAGCCGGTCCACATCCAGGTGGTTTTTTTTTTGTTATCTGAATGTCCTAGGCTTTCACTACCCTGCAGCTGGATATCTGGCTGCAACTGAAATAGAATAGAGGTTTCTTGGCTGAAGTTTGATGTTGTTGTCATCTTTCCCCTACAGAACTAAAACATCAGGGGTTCATCAAAGCACGGCGATGCTTGTGTTATCCAAAATCAGATCACAAACAACACATTTCCAAGTGCTCGTGTCAGACTACCAACATCAAACACTTGGCCTGCTTGACACAATTAGCTTTTGAAAGACACCGCAAAAAATCAAATGTTTCCAATGCCTCTATCGGAAGCAAGACAACTCTTTAAACATGTTCGCTAAGGACTACTCCCCAAATGCAGGGGAGAGGAAAGTGATTTATAACTTGTTCACAAAAAATGTTCAAAATTCTAAACATTAAAGATGGTGCCATTTTTGTGTATTCTGAAGAGATGAAGGACTTGGGTTCGCCTAGACAAAAGGCTATCCTGCTTCAGCTGCGCCTGGTAATGGTATAAACATAGTTCCACTTACATACATATACTTACACTTGTATAGCCAATTTTGGCCAGGGAAAGAATTATGCTGGTAAAAAACGTTTTATTAATGTACATTCATAACTCTGTCCAAACTAGTGTTATGCTAGCATATATACACTGGAAAAATAATAACACTCTTAAGCAATCCCAGCTACATGATTAAAAGCATCGCCTGTCTCCTCAAATAGCTTTTTATCCCTCTTCTGAACATTTACTTTATGGACGAAACATATAAAAGTGGATCGCACTCTATCTTTCCTACAGAAAACAACATAGGGTATGGTCCATTTAATGCCTTGAAATAACATTAAGTGAACCAAAAAACCTGAAAGTTGTATTTGGCATGTGACATAATCTTAAATCAGCTTTCCATTGCATCAAATCTTCCATTATTTTTAATAACAAAATTGATGTTGCAGCCTTTACCTAAGTAAAACATTCACTTAATATCACTGAATATTTCAAATGAGTATTCAAGGCAGGAGCTGGTCTGTTACGCTATGCATGCTCTGCTTAGAAGCTGAGGAAAGTCTCAATCAAATGTATGTTGTTAAGAGACTTTCCAGAGGACTTTGAATGTGTCGGCAGCTATTCTGCAGGGCAGGTGCCATCAGGTGTATGTGCTCAGGAGACTTCCCAGAGGCAAAGCAGTCAGAAAGGTCCGCCTCAGTCTTTCTTGCTTGCTCCATCCTCAGAAATATCTCTATGTATGAAGATGTTCCAAAATAATTTTTACTGGTTGTAAGAACTATTTAAAACTGTAAAAAATGTTCAGATGTGCACATATAGTTTAAACCTTCAGTTACCATTGTTTGGAGGGTTATTTTCTAAGGGCTTTTGGCAAATTAGGAAATTCCTGCCACAGCTGTGAGTACTTCTATTTGAACATCTGAAATTCCACAGCTATCAGCACATTAGCTCGAGCCTTGGTGACTTGTAAATCTCCCTCAGCGTCTTATTTCATGAGGTCTATTTCAAGCATTAGATGGAAATTACATTTTGCAGAGACCATATTTGCACGACATTACTTAAAGAGAAGTAAATGGATTTTTACTTTAACAATAGTCCAGGTAGATACTAGCGAGTGTTCAGAGAAGCAAAGATCCATTCTGAGCTAGACAGCAGGTCTTTAGACAGAGACATTTTTATCATTAGTAATGACATCAAACAACAGGGAAATCTGAAGATCTGAGATGAGAACACATTGTCTAAAAATGCAAACTGGAAGGCAGGCACAGCCCTGACACAGCACCCACCTTGCCAATAGCCGGTGACAAGCAGATCCACCCACCCAAAGAATGCTGTTTCAATTCCCACTTATTCACCCTCGCTTTCAACACACCCTGCAGACAGCAGAAGGTCTGCCTGCAGCATTTTGAAGCTATCAAGTGCTATCTAAGCCTGTGTAAGAGCTTTCCAAACATCCATCCTGAGCTGACCTATGATACAAGTAATAGTATACCTAGTTAAGAAACAAGAAAACTGTTTCTGTGTTGTTCCTGATGATTTTCCTGCAGTTACCACCCAGCCATCCATTTCCCCTGATCATTAAAAGCAATAGCCTGCTTGTGCCTGCTCAGAGACTCAGTTTTTTCCTGTGTTACAACCTATTGCATGAGTGCTTTACCTCGGCCTAGCATAGCCCCTAGACCTGGTGGGTAGGGACTCCTACTCAGTCCCGTGGATCTGAAACTTCTCAAACTTTAGAGAACCTAGATCAGATCTTCTGCTTTCTATCCCACCATTGGCCTATGGGTTGTTTGCCACATTTCTGAAAATGTAGGGATTTTATCCCCTTTCTTAGGACCCAGGATATCTTTTGCCTAGAATTAGGCCCCAGCTTAGACCAGCACTTTTCTCACAAAGCACCTTAAACGAAGATGCAGATCCCTCTCACTGCCAAATAACCACACAATCAAGGCACTCATCTAGGTAAGGGAGCTAGGTGTGTGTTGCCTACACACTGGACACAGTGCCTTACCAATGATAACAGAGAGACTTCACCACTTTTCTCCACAACCCAGCTTATGCACAGTGAAATAATCCCTCAAGAAACCTCGAGAGCATCCAAGTCAGTCTGTCTACCAACAGCCCAATGGTTTGAATCCTTTCCTGACAGGCTGGTGGGCACCTAGACACACACTTGCTCTTCTATAGAAGGTGTTCACCAAAGACTGAGGGGAGCTACAGACAGGAGAGGCTTCATTGACCTATGTAGGAATATACAGATCTCAGCAAAAACATCTGGGCCAGACTAGACACTGGAAGAATTTTCATCCATGGAGAGTCTTAATCATTGCATTGTCAAAGATTAAAGAGAGTTTTCACATCCTCCTCCTCCAAGCTTTGCTCCGGGCAGAACTGGAACATGTTCTGAGAGCATGCCCCAGAGGACAGGGACGTCATGAGGAAGACTGACAAAACACATGGAGCCTAGGAACCCTGAGAGGACTTAGATACTGAGCTGCTATCAGGATTTTGAAAGAAATCCATATTTCCAACACCAGAAGTGTAGACATCTAGAAATCTGCACTGATGGGGATTCAATTTCTTTGAAACGTATGAAAGAGTTCCAATGATCTATGTTTTGACTTTAAGTACCTTAAGCTCCTTTGCAGACCTTGGCCTTCCCTTTTTCTCTCTGACACTGATGTTACTCATGGTCTGTGTATTTCTACAGGGCAAGTGATATAACAGTCTACTACATCCAGTCAATAAAAATCCAAATAGACCCTCAAAAAGCAAAAACCTTTTTTAAAACCCTAAACAAGAATTCTGTGTTGTTTAATGGACTACCTGCAGTGCAGGGAATTGCTTTGGGGCAGGTGGAAACAGGGTCCAGAACTCCTGAATATATTCAAAGCAAATAATTTCCAGACAATGACAAGGTTTTCAGGATTAATAACACAGGTGATATAGTGCAAATAGGTAGCCTTCAGAGGAAAGCCTCCACTCCCACTTTCTGAAAGCCAGCTCTGGAGCTTTTATTGATTGTGTGACTACTCTTTCCAGTGAATTTCCAGGCAAATGCTGTTGTCAACACATTATGTTTTTCAGAATCAGCAATATAAGGTCAGATGTGTGACACAGCCTGCTTAACTGCAGAGTGGTGGCCCTTTCACCAGTAACTTATGTAGCCAGTCAACACCAGCCATGTATGCTCTAGCATTGACAATGCAGAAAAGTCCAGCACATCACATACATCAGAAGACAGTAAATATCCTTCTACCTCACTTACATATTAAAGATTTTCACAGCATGTCTACTGAGCAAGGTTCTTCATGGAAATGCCCGCAAAGGTTTTTTTGGTTGTACGGTCGGTTTGTCATCCATTAATGCAGAGCACTCGCACAGCCTGTGAAACACCTATTTCCAGTTGTTTTCTTAGACTAAGGAATATCAAATACATGTGTCCCAGGAATGGGATCTAAACATTGAACTGCTGGAGGATGACTTCATACACCCTTCTAGACAGCCAACTTTCCCTGGAGTTATAAAAAATTCACTAGGCCAAGAGATAATCCTTCTTTTTTCAGTTTAAAGAATTCCTTTGCAAAAGTGGACTTGGGCTCCAGTCCTTGCTGTAAGACCTGTTTAAATATCTTGTCCAATTACTATGGATACTGTAGAAATAGGATGCAGTTCCTAAATGCAGTAGAATTGGAAAAGCATGTTCCCATCTTTCAGGGAAAGGACCCAGCCCCTAGATTAGAGCGTTGATTTCATTATTTCTGTCTCATTCATTTTTCCTTGGGCAAGCCTTAAAAGTATGATCAAAACTTACTACAGTACCATTGATAGACATTATTTTCTTCTGTCTTCAGTAGGCCACATTCATATTTCACTTCACATCTAACTTGCCCATGCCATAATTAGCATGGGAACAAACACCACAGTGTGCTCTCATTGTTTCATAAAACTAATTAAAAATAATAAAACCAACAACAACAAAAAAGCACAACTCTGATGTTATTGGGCTCCCATCTTCTTTCTTGCAAAATATTTCAGAGTCTGAATAAATTTAGTATTAAGCAATAATTTTCATATTCAGCTTATAATTCCACTGAGTTCATGCTCCTTACTCATGCCCCCTGGGCTATCACTCCCCTTGCTGTTTTAATCTCAAAATAAATACTTTTAGCAGGTTTTCTTTTCCCTCTTAGTCATCATTTGGCCAAATTTGAAACTTTTTTTTTTTTTATTTTCAGAATATGATTTGTTGAACTAACCCTTTGACTTCTCATTCAATACTGTTAATCTTCAAATTCAGCATACATTTCTTTATTGTTGTTGCCATTAAGTTAATTAATACCTGTCTGAGCTTTATATTTAAAACATTAAAACAGTTGACTCTTGAACTATTTAATGTTAAAAGATGATTTTTACTTCTTTGCCTCTGTTAAAACTTCTTCATTGACACTAAGATTTCAAAACCTCTTTCTCTAGCTGTATATCTCAATATAAAGCAAATCCAATGGGGAACATAATTTAATCTTTTTCCACATTTAATCATAGTTATTTGTCCTGAAAGTACTTCAGTCATCTAACTACTACACTTATCTGGGCTTTTTCCAAATCTATAGAAAGGTGCTCTAGTCATAGAAACATAGAATCATAGAATCATTAAGGTTGGAAAAGACCCTTAAGATCATTGAGTCCAAGTCAGTACATCCTTCCTATTAGCCTTGACACTTCTTTTTTAGTTACCTTTTGCTCCCTTTTTTTCAGCAGAGTTTAGAAAACTAAAATGTTCTAAGCAAGTAGTACTCAGATAGCTGAAGCCAGGCAAGATGTCTTCTCCATCTTCCGTAGATTTTGGCAACTGCTTTGACTTCAGTGTCTTTAGTTTCCATTAACATAATAAATAATGGCTTTTAGTAAAGCTGGGCCTTGCACCAATTTTTGCAATACTCCTTATGTTCATCTTCCCTTCCAAATTGGTACATTGCCATTATCATTAACCTTGATTTATGGTCCCTTGCCTGCTTGCCAGCCTACTTGAAAGTGTAGTTATCCAAGTCATTTTTAATTCATTTCTGAAATGAGACTCCATGCCATGCTATTATAAGGTCCAGATTCAGCAAATACTCTGAATTCCTATTGTATATTAATCCTGCCACACCATTTTACCAGAGATGTCATTCTGAGGAGAACAAAAAGCCTAAGGAGTGTTAAGACCCAGCATTCCCAGCACAGCAAGAATAGGGGAAATATGTCTGACAGGTTGAAGAGATGGCTCTGGATTTCAGGAATACTCATATGCCTTTTATGTACAGCAGTACAGACCTTCTATTTTTTTCATTATGCCAAAGAACCAGCATGAAATTGCCTTTATTCATTTTCCTCAAGAATTCATAAGCCTGGACACCATTCATCTACATTATTAGAAACATAGTTCATTTGTATCGGTATTTGTCTTCTAAATACCTTCAGGAAAGTTGGCATTCTGAGAGGGAATTAGTTTAGTATGATTATCATTGATTTATTCAACACAGTCCCATTGTACTCAAAGGAGTAAATCGTCCTCTTTTTCAAAAGTTTATTTTAAAATAGTGTTTGTTTTCAAAAGGCTTAGTCTGTAATAGTCAGTGACAGAGGTGATTAAGCTTCCCCACACTGAAAATCCACCTCTGCTTGATTTCTTTCCATCTTTGTCTTTACTGATAAGAGGAGTGGAGGCAATTGAAAATCTGATTCATAAGCGCAGAATCTAGATAATGAAAAGCCTCCTTTCTGGAGTGGGGCAAACCTAACAATCCATCACCCCACAGAAGCGCGTCTAAAAGTGTGATGCACTGGCAGAAATTATTTCCTTTTAATCAATGTGGAGAGGGAGCTATAGAGAAATGCTTCTTCCTTAAACCAGTAAGAAGGGGGAAATTTTCTCCCACTTTTAGGAAGGAAAAGGAAAAAGTGTCTGCTTTTGTGTTCCACTTTTATGAAGAACTAGAACCACAGTCCCAAATCTATTATTTTGACCTTGGCGATGTGCAGCATTACAGTAAAAGCTCAAATAGCAGCTAGTCCCCTAGCAACAACTGCAATTAAAAATCTCTTGCATTTTCTTAGAGATAATAATGTAAATAAGGATAGGAATAAATTGTCAAGCAAAGCTTTCTACTTAATGGTATTCTTCAATCCTTCTTCCCTCAGTTTCTGTGAGCCTTGTTGGACACTGACAGTCTTTTAGATAGTGTTAAATACAGTAATCAGCTTCTTCAGGGAAGAAAAGAGTTATCAACAAAGGTTGGAGCTGGAGAGTTCTTGCATTTTCTAACTCTGAATCTGCAGAATAAATCCCCACCAGTGGCAAGAGGTAAAGAAGAGCAAAGCTCCTGTATCACTTGCTAACCCTTAGTTGTCATCTCACTCCAGGGCATCTCAAGCACAAAATCTCATCAGACACTCTTTGATCCAACAAACTCATACTTCTGCTGTGACCTTATAGCCGGTACTTAGAGCTGTCTCTGTGCATTAAGACAAGAGAGGTAGTATAGGAACCTTTGGCAGGCAAAATAAATTATAAAGCAACCCAAAATGTTATGGAAGGATGTAAGATGGAAAGGAAGAAGGTACATGAGAGAAGAAAAGACACTAGGAAACCAAGAGAGGGTTGGAGATTACCTAAAGTTGGTAGAAGACACAACATTGTATAGTCTATTTAGGCCTGAGGCAATGAGATGTGGGAGGGTATCTTGGGTGATCATGAAGTATCAAGAGGAAGTTGTGGTAGCTGTGAGAGCTGCATTACAGTACGGGCATTTCAAGACATTTAATTCATTTTGTCCTTTTTTTTTTTTTTTGAGAATTCAAGACTTGAAGAAAGAGGGAAAGAGAAAGAACGGGGGGATGGAGGGAGGAGGTGAGAGAGAAAGAGAGAAGCCCATCCTTTCATCAGTTTTTCCAACTTTACCCACCAACAAAATCCCATTTTGATCCCTAACTTTTCATTTAAATCTCCACTTCCTTGCCTACCACAATTTCAGCATAAACTTCGGGAAACATTAGTGGACCTATTTGTCTGGAACAACCGTGCTCTTTCTTCTTTGTTTTCATGCCTTTAACAGCTGTTTTCCAGCAACTGAGAAAGAATTTGGGCCTGCTAGATGTTAATTATCACACTGCTTTCTCACTCCCAACTCCACATGTACACCCTGATCCTGCTCTCCCTTATCATAAAAACATCACAGAAACTACGCTACACGGCTAGAGTTACGGTAAAAATGTCTCTGCACACAGAGGTCCTTAGTTATTGCTCAATACTTTCTCGGGGAAACTTGACTTCAGTGGGAGTTGGTCCATATAACGACAGAGCAGAGATTTCAGGGCATGAACTGCAGAGCACAGGAACTCCCACAGAAATTTTATTTAGCAGATCAAGGTAGTGAATCTTCGCCAACAGGCTGTTGTGGGAATGCTGACACCACAACTGAAAAGCGTTGGCTTCTGCTGCTGCTTAGGATATATTGCAAGATCAGAACCTATCTTTATGTATCAGCTTAAGGCTGTAAAGATTTTTATGACATTTCAGGCTTGATAAAAACATGTTTGTTATTGTTTTAGTATTACTTTTAGCATGATCTAATTTATAGACCTAATAGTAGTTTTAAGATATACAATAGGTGGATTTGGTAGCACTGCCTGCTGTTAAACTTTCCTAACACACTCACAAGACCCTATTCAGCAGTTTATAGCTTTGCCAGACCTGAACCATTTGGGCTGAAATTTTACATGTTTCTCAGAAAATTTATCCTTAGGTTGAATTTTACTGGCAAGTATCAGCCAAAATTATGCAACTGTTCAGCTTTCTCCAAGAACAAAACTAGGAAAATTAAACATTTTTTACAATGTTGAAAGTATACAGACATTTTCTTGGAGAAGCTAGAAGCCTAAGCTACAACACATATTAGAAACAGTGAAAATAACACTGTTACAAGGAGCACACTTTCACTGTTTTTCACCAAATCTAGGCAAAGCTTTACAAACTAAACTTCTATGAAATCACAGCTTAAATGAGCTCAGCAGAAACAGCTTCTGTTTTAAAAGCTAAACAGCACCTATTCTGTCCTCAATGAACAGTCGAAAGCTTCTCTCATGTCCTGCAGTGCTGGGCTTTCAGAATGAGAAATAGGGTACCTCTCTCTTCCAAATTCCCCCCTTTTTGGGGCACAACAAATCAGTACAGAAAACTAGCTGATGCAAACATGGACTTGGATGTGAGGGAACAGAGAGGAGAATTGTCCACTAAGGATGTGAGAGGGAAAGACAGATCAGTGAGGGGAAGGATGCTCTGAAAATTAGTGAACAAAGATTTAAACCTTTGCTGGAAGATGGGAACTGGGGATGGCTGTGTTACATGGAACAAGAAGCCCAGGAGAATCACTGCAGTCATAGGAACATGTTGGAGAAGGTGAGACACAAAGTGACAAGTTGGGAGTCATAACATATTTTTTTCAGCCTGTAACAGATACTCAGCTTCCTAAGCCTCATCATTTGCTGTTGCCAGATAGTAACTGTGAAACCCATTGGTGATCTATGTGCATTTTTCTCCTTCACAGCTGGTCTCTATAAATTATATCAATTTACTTCTGCTATAAATTATTTAACTGCTTGGTGGCACCCTGCTGAGTTCAGCAATGACTTCTGATGAAATAACTCAATACCTTATACAAGAAAAGAAATAGAAAATCTGGCCTGGTCAGAAATGGGTACCGTAGTTCAAGATGGCACTGCTCTATGTGCCAAAAAGTTGATTATTGTTCCTCTGGTGGATTTAACTGTCCCCACAGCTGCATCATCAACAGATGAAGCACCTAAAACTTCTCCTCCACGTCAGTTTGAATTCTGGTAACTTCTTGCTGAAAGATCACAGAATCACGGAATCCCAGGTTGGAAGGGACCTCAGGGATCATCTAGTCCAACCTTTCTAGGAAGAGCACAGTCTAGACAAGATGGCCCAGCACCCTGTCCAGGCGACTCTTAAAGATGTCCAACGTGGCCGAGTCAACCACTTCCCTGGGGAGATTATTCCAGTGGGTGACTGTCCTCACTGTGAAAAATTTCCCTCTCGTGTCCAATCGGAATCTCCCCAAGAGCAACTTGTGTCCATTCCCCCTTGTCCTCTCCATGGGACTCCATGTAAAAAGGGAGTCTCCGTCTTCTTTGTAGCTACCCCTTAAGTACTGGTACATGGTGATGAGATCCCCTCTCAGCCTCCTTCTCTCAAGGCTGAACAAACCCAGCTCTCCCAGCCTATCCTCGTATGGCAGATGCTCAGACCTGTCTGATGTTGCACTGAGCCAGAGAAGGAGCATTCACACAGTCCAGTCACCCAACTCATAACAGTAATCTCCAGTTAGGACGTGGCCTAAAACACAATGAATAATGATAGAATTTCAATAGTATGTAGTTCAAAACTCAGAATTCCATGTAAAAATAATAAATAGGCCTTTCTTAATTCATTTGGTACCATGATGATGTAGTGGGCCTGTGGAAAATGCTGCATTACATCTATGTAAGAAAAATGCTTGTGCGCAAAGAACTATTTTCTAAGATTTGAGTGCCTGATTTTGGTCCCTAAATTTATCTGTGGCATATTAAAAGATTCCACATGTGCCTACACATATAATTTCCTAAAATATGATTTGTTCATTGTACATTATATTTTTTTTCATCACATTAGATTTCATTCTCTGTGTTCCTGCTAGAAGGAATTTTATTCTGGGTACCAGAATTTATGCTGCCCAGAGTTCAGTTCAGTGTTCAGTTATTTATTTGTGAAACCAAAATAGAAAACTACAAATCATTCTGGATACTTTTTCTAAGTTAACTTTTTCTGCGTAGTAAACAAACCCGCCAGAAATTCCTGACTTTTTGGTTGAAAAAACCTAAGGTGCTATTTCTCCTACAGTTGAGCTTAAGAAGAGTCAGTCACTGTTTTTTCCACTCTTTAGTTTGGCATCTAACTTTATACAGTTTTATTTTGTGTCCACCAGTGCCAACAAGGCTTCCCCTTTCATTCAGCATCAAACTTGGAAAACTGAGCGCCATGGAATTAAATTCTTCCTCTTGTCTAGAGCAGGAAGGCTGAAGCTTATCTTGAGCTAAAGCAGCTTATACTTTGTCTTTGCTCTCCAAGGCTTCATACTGCAAGGCTCAGCAGAAAGGTTTCAATGACTTGCTAGGGTTCTGATCAAAATATTGGTTTGGGATTTTCTTCAAGAAGCCTTTTCACCTTCCCAAAATGGAGGAAACCTGAGAACAATTGTCAGAGGAGGAAATCATCCACAAACTCAAAAGCCTGCAGGCTGCTTATTAAAGCAGTACTATACATTTGAGGAGCAATGGCTTTGCAGTAAGGCTGTGGGCTAGACTGAGGCGATCTGGGCACAGTCCTTGGTTTAAACAGTGTCAGTTTAAGCAAAACATCAAGAGCTACAGCCAGCGAGGAATTTAGGCTGTGAAGAGAGTGGTGGAACAAAGGTACTGATGCCAAAAGTCTCTGCCTAGATGCTGCCTGCCCTGTGCCCATATGGAATACAGGAATAAACCATTCCTCCAGTTGTGCCCAGAGAGGTCCAAGCAGCTAATTTAGGGATTCCTAATCTCAATTAAATCCTAATCCTGAAAAAGACAAAATACTCTGTATATTTAGCACAACTTTCTTCCCATATTCTGTTAAAATAATTTTCAGTGCAAATTTTAGCTGTGCTAGAATGGTCCAAAACCCAAGACTCCCCACTAGCCACAAGTTGCATACCCCTTCTGGCTTTGTTCCCTGCTGGACCTTGGATTCCCTTTGGCACAGCAGTAAAGGAGAGGGAGAGCTCCAGTTCTCTGCAGCATAGCCCAGGAGGCCAGGGCACTGGAGTGAACAATACGCTTGAATGCCCTACATTCATGCCTGTCTGGACCAGTTCTTTCCCTGGTAAGTGCTTAACGCATAGGACTTATTGTATAAAACAAGGGTGCTGCTTTCATCTTCAGGAGTACTGCTTTTAAAGAAAAGCAAGAGCGTTATTCTTTTAAAAACCAGATGTAAATGTCTAGCCACAGAAGACCCTAGGCTCTAAAATGAATGGATACACCATTCTGTAGGCTTGAATCCAGAGTCTATGCTCTGGAGAGGGATAGTATTCATAACATATAAAAACTCCATTCTTAGTTTTTCCTATTGGTTAGCATTAATCTTCTCCCTGCTTAATACACGTGTTATGTATTTTCCAAGATGTCTAATTTTCCCCCTGCTGTTCAAAGGGAGCCTATGTACTTCATACACACTTACTCTTTGCACTCAGAGGGTCAATGAACTAAAACTGCTGGTGTCTAAAGGCATCAAAGTCCTCTCAGGAAACCAGGTCAGAGACCTATGGGACAGGTTCATATAATCAAATTTCTTGACTGTGTATATAACAAAATTTGCTATCTCAGTTTACTTGGCCTATCTGAAACATCCACAGACCACAGACTTACTCTCAGAACAAAAAACAATTTATTAGTGTGACAAGCAGAATATTTACAACACGTCTTACAAAATCTAAACACCATTTTTTTTTTGACACAGAAATGGAAGCATAAAGGCCCTCTGTAGCAGAGTCACAGCAAAACACTGGCTGGAGCATTGCCACTTTGCAATTCTGATTAAACACTTTTCCATCCAACCACTGAAGCCATCCAGCATATCCTGCTGAAGTCTGTGCAACTGATTTCTTAATACTAGTGAAAGAACTAGCTCAACCTATAATCACTTCTACTTAATGTGACTGGGACTACAGAGACAAATACTATTACACTGGCTTCATCCACATTTTCCAGTTACTGTCCTAAGTGTTACAAATGCCTCACCACAAGAAATGAAATTTCTATTTCAGATTCCCTCAACCACATTGCTTATCACAGAATTATAGAAGCATCAGCTGGAAAGGATCTCTGCAGATCATCTTGACCAGCCTCCCACTGAAAGCAGGATGGTCACCAATGCTGGATCAAACCACCTGTAATTTTGTCTTGAAAACCTCCGAGAATGAAGACTCTACAACTGTGGAACCATGAGTCAATCTAACCAAAGAAGCCAAGCAATTTAAGGTTGAATGGAAGGCACCATCCCAATGGGAGAATCAGCTCTGGCTGTGTAATCTAGCACTTAGTCTTCGAGGATACTCTGCAGATGCTTAGGGGGAATACATTAAAACAGAGAGTATGCAGACTGATCCTCATATAGAAACCAGATAAATTAATGAAAGGGAAGTATTTTTAGGAATATTATAACGCATAAAAATGCAGATACAACCTGAAGCTCAAATTCCCCAAGTCTCAGGGGAGTATTTTGCTGGGAAAATAACACAGGGACTACATATCACTGCTTACTTGTCCTTTCTTACTCTTTTTCTTTATAAAATGCTACTGGCTACTCGAAAATACAGGATGCTTGGCCAAAAAGGCCTCTGTACCCTCTAAAGTTCATCATGGGGGTTCTGTTCTAAAAAACAACAGATTAACCACCAGCACCACCCTCATTTGGATCAGAATCTTTAATCTCATACTATCAAGAAAGCTAAATATTCCAAAGTATGAGATCTTACTCATATGGCTCAAGACAGAAAGGAGGCTTAGGCATTTAAGGGGGCTACATATTTTCTGTGTGTCATCAGATTCAAGCTACCACAATTTGGTTGCTCTGGTTTGTCTTTAAATCGCTCTATGCCTTTGCTTCACAACTTCAGTAATAACACTGCTTAGACATGTTTCAAGAATATATATCTAATATGTTGTTAAAACACTCATAATGATAATAGATGTTATTAATAAGTATCCAGGTAAAAAAATTATAATTGCATCATCACACATTTGAGGTGCACACGATAAAAACAATTGCCCAGATCAATTTACACAGTATAGAATGACAGAAAAAAACAATTGCCCAGATCAATTTACACAGTATAGAATGACAGAAAAAAATAAGATGCCTGATTTAACAATATATTTAAAATGGAGAAACAATAAGTATTTCACCTCCAAGACTTTGAAAAGCAAATAACACCACTTTGACAGTGAATATACTGAGTTTTCCTGTAAAATTATGAATACAACAAATTCTGGCAGATTCTCTTGCATCATTTTAATCTTTCTGCATCTGTATTGTTTATACACCCTTTGGTTTCTCTGTCCCTGACATGCATCATCTCTATTTCTGGGAAAATATTATTGACATTTTGTCCTTGGGTGCCTGTCACTGGTGGGGGGCAGGGTGAGATGATCTAATGCATGGAATGTAGGTCATGAAAGGCTGAGGGCACTCAAGATGTTTTTGAATGAGAAAACAGGCTTTGCTGGAATAGGAAAACAAGAAATTAGCTTAATGTGATTTAATTTTAGATACTTCACTGAAACACCGCAGCTGCTCCACTGGTCACATCTTTCCTGGAGACAATGAGACGAGTGTTCTTACAATAGCTTAGTGCTGGTAGGCAAACTGGGCAAAATTCGGCAATTAAATAGAACTTCTTTCTTTTTTCTGCAGAAATACTGGGGACTTGTCTTTCCTCTCCACCAGTTCTGCTTGCTCGTGCGCAAAGGCTGCTAGGTGCATGCTGGAGCTTAGACACTACCTCACCACCTCCAGCCCCATCCAAGGCAACTGGTGAAGAACACTTTGCATTACTGACAAAGGAATTTGGGACAGTTGGAAAGTACTTCACAAGTTTTTTCCATTCCAGTTCTTCTTTCTGGGCGGTCCTTACCAGAGCCTGCTCTGGGTTTTGGCTCTTCTCTACCCAAAGCTGGCCAGAATAATTTCAGTTATGTAACATTTGCCAGACACTCCTCCATTCTTCAGACTGTTCCTTTTCACCACATTACCCCAGATTTCCAGTTTGCCTAATAGCATTTCCTCCCCTACCTACTTTATCGAATTCTCTCCTTGGCTGTCATTATCTCTGGGAATATCTACATAATATTTAAAATTCTTTTATAACCCTAACTCTTACTTATGGACTCCAAAGTTAAAGCAAAATGCTGCTCACTCCCTGGCCACACTCAAATGGGTACGTAAGAACAAGTTACAAAAAGGGAGATATTCGTATCTCAGCCATTGGCACCTATCTAAGGGACATCTCATTTTCCTTAGAGTCAGTGGAGAATAATGCTTTTTCTATCTTAGGTACAGGTACTAGGCATAGTGAGTATCCTTAAACAATCCAAACTATGCAGCAGAGAGGCCTTAGAAGCATTCATGTAGGAAGCATAATTTCCTTCTAGTAAAGCAGACACCTCTGTTCTGTGGTTCTGTATTCCACCTAAGTTTTTTAAGGAACTAAAAGGAATGACGACTTGCAAGGTGTAAACATAATGTTGTTAGTCTTTGCTATTGGTCCTTTTGATGTTCTGCTCCTTTCCTTCTGCCCTTATCAAGTAAAGTGTGAAGAGCATCCCTTTGGCTGCCAGCTGTCACGCCAGCTCAGGTGTTGGTCGTAGTCTGGGCATGATCCTGAACCCTCATCTCCCAGGTGGTCACTCATGTCCTGAAGTTAGGCTTGTACATCTAATTTCTAATGGTAGCCAGGTGGTTACTGAGGATTTTGAAGACTACTGAACCTAGAGATTTCCAAACCAATGTTTACATAAATGGGAGGCACAGGATGTTTAACGTCTGTCTGCTACACTTCAAGTGCAGTTACCAGAAACCATGCAATCCTCTATCATTATTCAATAGCTCATTTGAGAATAACAGGGTGATTCCCTTTTCAACAGTTGTGGCCCAGAAAACACAACGTTACATAACTTCAACCACCTATTGACAGCTTTCAAGATAGTAAGTAAAAAAGATTTTTGGTGGTTTGGAAGTTTCTGATTGCAGAAGTCTAATTTTAAACAAAGCATCATAAAATATTATCAGGAAATAAGAGACATTCTTCCGGAGTTACAGGCAAATGTATATTGCAGGGAATTTCTCAATAAAAATGCCTACTAGGAATCCTCAAGTTTGTCTGCAAATGTAATAATGTCCAAGAGAGGAAGCAATGTCATAGATAAATGACATAGAAGGATCTCTGCACTGGCAGTGAGAAAAATGTTACTGTTTAGTCATTTGAAAATATGTGATGTTTCTCCACCTGATTTTTAACAATAAGGGGAAAGAGTTATGAAGAATAAATGTTAAAGTCCCAATTCAGATGTACATATGTTGTAGCAGATCTAATTAGCCCGTATAAGTACTTGAAGGGAACTGTCACAAAGGGTAGATCACGATGTTATTAAAAAGGAGAAAAAATTGCATATAAAAATCCCGCCTGAAAATAGCATATCCAAGGCCTAGACATTTCAGGTTTTCCTGTAATATCCAAAGTATAAGACAAGAGAATGTACTAAACTGACATTCAGCCCGAGGGAAAAAATTTGGATGAATGCACTGGTAGAACATAATGTAACTCCAGATATGAGTGAGGCTGTCTGGATAAGTTTGCTTGGGTAATTAATCCACAGAGGAAAAAGGTTCAGAGGTAAAGCAATTAGGAATGACTGCACCAAACTGGAGAGACAAGTTAAATCAGGTGTTTTAATTACTGACATGGCTGTATTTCACTCGGTTTACTACTATCAGTAAATAATCTAGTAAATGAAACAAGTAAGGCCACTACAGAATGCAAGATAAACCTTGATTAAAAAAAAACAAACCAACCTGCTTTAAATCCAATTCATCTAAGGCATAATACTTAAAACTCTCAGACTGCTAACTTCTATCCCAGTTGTTCAGTCAGAGCCTGAACTGTAACCTTTGAAAATTAACAGACTCCCACAGGAATGCAGAATTTCAAAATATAGTGCTGTTGCATGTCTTTTTCCACTCATCTACCTGATATAAAACTAGTAGATTAAAGTCAGACTGCATAGGAGTTTGAATTTAAAAAATCTGGATATGTTATTAAACACAGACAATAAGTGGTAGCAAGCACACAGGGAAAATTCTACACTTTAAGCCATGATTTTTCTTTTCAATAACGTTTTTGCAGCTCTGCTCTTTATACAGACTGAGACTCCTCCAGTTCAGTCCATCCCCTCTGTAATTCTCTGGTGACACAGTCTGCAAACATGCTAAGTACCAAAGCCCTCAAATATACATACCAGTACTTCAAACCCTTTGAAAACCAAGCCTCTTTCAGCTTTTCCCTTGACAAGAGCTAGTGTGACAGAAACACCAGCTGCTCAGCCCTGAATAAGGGCTTTTTGAAGCAAAACCCATGAACATTCAAAATGAGCCTGTAGCAGATACATACTGCCTGAAAATTAGGGATTAGTCAGAGCTGTGACACCTATGGTGGTATTTGCATTATATAGGTAATATTAATAATTGGCAGCATCCTGGTTTAAACAATAAATTAGCCATCTCTTTGACTTGGCTCAGTGTCAGGTGACCTAGTTAAAAAAATAAGCACCTGCAAGACCGAGAAGTTCTCAAAGTGATAAGAGGTTTCCAATTAAAAGTACTTCACGCCAGATTTTACCACTCTGAATGCTTGCAGTAGATAACTTGCACATCTGCTAATGGCATATGTCATTCTTTGATTGTTTCAGTTTATAATACACTCTCTTCTGAAGAAAACAATCACAGATTTTTTAAGCTTTATCTCTAGAAACTTTCCCCTTTCCAATGGTTTACTTTCTGAAGAAAACAGAAACCTGCTTTCCACTGGAGAGGAAGGTAGGTGGGATATTATATATACATCCATGACTCTAGAAAAGACAGGTAACAGTCCTTGAAAGGCCTTGCCTCATCAGTATTGTAGTTGCTTTTCATTTTCACATGTTTCCTCCATAATAAGGCTGGAAGGCATGGGGGAGATTTCTCCCTGGCTGCACGCTGCATCTGTGCTATTGAATGAATACTATTGCTAGAGCAGCAAGACTGGTCATGGCTCTCGTGCTGAACTAATGAGGTTCCTGGTATAATTTCCATACCCCCTCTAAGCTGATGCTATAAATAACAATCAATGTGGCCTTACATGGCTAAGTCTTGATAAAGTTTCTGATGGTGCCAAAATATCCCATTTCTCTGCATGCCAGATGCTTTTAATAAAGCAATTTCCATCTTATGGAACTGTTTGCATTACCCTCGTCCCCTTGAGCTGCTTACAGGGATGCTTACAGTTGGGTCAGCTTTTCTCCCCTGTCTTGCCCTTTTGCCTCTGTATAAGAAATAGAATCATTATCCTCTGGAGCCACCCACAAAGAAGAAAGGATTTGTATGGACAATCTCTTTCTGAGAGCATTTCACATTGTTTTAAGACTTTGTTCCATTAGGAAAGCCCATTCAGGGCTCAATTCCACTGCTTTTAGAGAAAGCTCTCTAAAAATGACTAGTAACTAAGCATAATTTTTTAAAAAAAAAAGTGTGAAAGGGAAGAACTCTAAACCTGACAATAACACAGGGACTTTGTGTCCAGGTGACCTGCTGTGAAGTACCTGCTCCCAGAGCTGAGTCCAGAACTCTGTGCTAAGTCCTGAGCATCTGAGAAGTATCCCATTAAAACCATCTCAGATAACATTCATTAACACCCAAGGATCAAGACTAAGTCACTCTGCTAACTAGGCTAAGGTCATGCTTGTTGCTCTGCCCTTGTTCAAAAATGACAATTCTTAAATCCTTTTTCTCACAGAAGCACAGTTTTTGCCATTTTCCCCAATAGTGACTTAGTTAAGCCAACTGACTAGGAGATGAGAGATGTTGGTTTGAACTCCCTTAACCAATGATTGGAATCAAATCCTGATTCCACATTTCCTGGGCAAGTGGCAGAGTCACAAGTATGCTGTACTGAAAGGGTATATTCCCTCCTAAACATGTTTTTGTTGCTTGTTTGTTTGTTTGTTTTTTAAAGAAAGAGGAAACCACCACAAGAAGCCAGAAAATACCAGCATAGCACTCCTTCAAGAACAGCTACAAAAGCAACCTATGGAGCAGAGACCCCAACATCCTACATAGATTTTGGCTTAACTACAATACTTAGTCTCATCACAACTGCATTGACACAGGATAGGTGCAGAAATGCAGGTGTAGGTATGCACATCTTTGGAGTTTGGATGTTTCTCAGCACCGATTGCTCTTAAGGAGAGATATTTCAATATTGCAGTTCTGGACCTCAGTACCTAATGTCAGTTAAGGCTTGTTTGACATATCTTCTCAGACCCTAGTCCTCATAATCTAATCCAATCAGGTCTTTGTTCTTCCCCTTGTGGCAAGAATCACACAGCACAATACAGGACACTGAGTAAGAAATTCCAGGTTTTTCCTACTCTTGCTTCTGGTGTAATAAGCTAATATATTATTTGTGCTTCATGAAACAGATCTGTTGAGAACTTAAAGGTCAACTGGTCTGAATGGAACTAAATCCATCTCCTGTGTGGAAAGGAAGAAATGAAAGACATGGAAAAAACTAACCAAAAAAACCCAACACCCTTTCATAATGTTCGTGTTCCAGTAAGTACAAAAGTAAGGCAATTACTGTCGCACATTGCTGACTGCAGCATATCTGCTCTATGATGGACTGACAGATAGTGCCCATAGCCCACATTGGACTAAGGTCTTCAGCAGAACATCAAGGAAGCTGTGGTGGAGATGAGGATGGGCTAACAGGATCCCAGAACTGCTCAGTCCATGACCACTTCTGCCTCTGTGGCTCCACTGTTGCACACTGCTCTACATGAGAAAATGTCACAGATTAAGTCTTTTACTATTGATGAGGGAGAAGTAGAAAAAAAAAGTGTATTCCCACACTCTTGCTTGTGCATTAAGACATATGCCAGGCACGCAAAAAAATGTCAGACTAAATTCTCAAAGCTTTTGGGAAATCTATCAAACCACAAACCCAGCCTAAATCAGAGTGAGTGTGTGTCAGTGCACTTATTTAGAGTTCAGTAGTAGCTGGGCTCTGCCTGTAAGCCTCGGGCTGCGCACGCACAGGGTGAAGTCAGTTGTTGCTCTGAAGAGGTTTCAGGCCGCAGTAGGGAAGGCGATCCGGTTCACTACCACATATACAGCAGTTAAGAGTCTAGCTTTCAAAAGGGGTATTTGCATTCACTTATGCCCCAGAAAGGAAAATCCTAATAACAGTCCCATCAGTTCTTTATTTAGAACTGGAAAGTAGGGTTGTAAAGGTTACTTTCTGAGATCTGATAACTCTCTACTAAAGGATAGAATTTTATTACATGCTATTGAGGATTGGATTAAAGCTATTCTATGGGACTTCTAAATCTTCCATTATTGGTCATATCACCTTCTCCATCACCATAAATGGATTTAGAAAAGTTACTGGAAAAAAAGCTGATCTAATTGCAGAAGTAAGTAAGTACAGCCCCAAGATTCAAGGCAGCAATAAGATGCTATGGGCTATTTTTTCAGTTTTCAGCCAAAGATGTAAGAAATCTCATTTTAAAAAGTATTCTTACAAAAGACCACCATTATTTGGGAGATTATCCCAGAGGAACAAAACATCTGTTGTAAAGAAATTGTTGTCACAAATTTGTAGATTTTAAAAAATATATCAATTTCATATTCAAATACTGTCTGAACAATAAGAAACTGTTGCAAAAGATGTCATGAGAATAATTTCATTGTGTACTAAAAAATGTGTCTCCAGGCTCTAGGAGACTAAGGGTAATAATAACTGAAGTTAAATCTGTCTATCAGTATATTCAGCTCTACAACAAACATTGTGAAACTGGCTTTAGTGTTGATTCAAATTTTGTCCTGCCTCAGCATCAGTATTGAAAAACCAATTTTGTTAATTCTGTATTTATATATCTGAGGTAGACCAACAAACTCTCACAGTATTAGAGACTAGGACCAGATTTTGCTATTGCATCTTATTCTAATTATACACTGGATCTGATATTTAGAATAGAAGCGTAATGATTTTGATTATTGAGATATACCTTTGTTAGCCTAGAAAAAAAGAAGATGGCATTTAGGCCATTTCTGCGTGACCGTGTGTTCTGTTTCTCTTTCAAGTAATTGCATTTGCTTGTGCCTTTGTGTTTCTCACTTCAACAGCAGCAACGGCTATCTATTTAGTCCAAACCCCCTCATAATTCAGGAAATGTTTGTGCAAAATATTGTAGTCCGTCTCTTCAGTGACAATTTGGGTACAACTCTGACCCCTCACATACTTTGAATGAAGCTCAAGGTCCTAATCCCTTTATTCCACAATGGCCCATATCTGAGCTCAGTATATTTAAAATTTGGGATACACCTACGCTGTTCTGGAATTCATCCTGATCAGGGTAAAGTTCCTCTGATTTGGGGGCAGCATATTCTTAGAAGTTAAACTCAGTCTGTTTTATTTACCTAAAAACTACAGACCGTTACATAATCACATTACTTTTACTGACTCTATGCACTCCTTGAGTATCAGAGAGTACCACCTCGTGACCGCATAGTCACCTTTTTTTTTATTACCACATTAAGGACAGGACAGGACAGGGCAAGACATAAAAAAGAGTAGAATAGAATAGAATAGAATAGAATAGAATAGAATAGAATAGAATAGAATAGAATAGAATAGAATAGAATAGAATAGAATAGAATAGAATAGAATAGAATAGAATAGAATAGAACTGTCCTCCATTTCATTTGATCTACCTGCAGTTTGATTCTTGCAACATTTCAAAGGAATCTGAACATTTATAGCTTAGTTTCTTCATAAGAACTCAATATAGTAATTTATACAGATCGTAAAACTGGCTGTATATTTTCTAGCTGGCTGCTTGGCTCAAATCCAGGTCACCCCTTCACATAAAATTAGAGCTGTTTCATGACAAATGCAAAAGGAGTTTGTTGCTTTTAGTCCAGTTCTCAGCAGCTTGTAACTGTAATCACAAAGACTACTACCTTGTCCATATTTGCAACAAGGATGAAAGTGAGTGACCACTGTCTGGATTTATTCTTTGCCTTCCTCATATTGCTTCTCTTCATCACCACTGAAAATAGAGTTCATCAATATTTATCAGATAATGGGTTTTCTTCCACAAAAATAAAAGTTTATCCTGAGATTACTATTTTCCATGTTATAATGAAGATTTCTTATTTAGTATCATTTCATGACAAGCTAATGAATACATCTTGCCTCACTACATATCATCCCCCCCCACCCCCCCAATTTACAATATTGTATATAGGTAATAACAACGTAGGAGTTCTTGTTAAAAAGTTAGAGTTTCTCATATTTTTCTGTTCTTAAATCCTCCCTTTCTTTGCCTGACGTTTCCCCAAGCTTATCTGCTGCAACTATTTGGAAAAGGCAGTTTGGCAAAAAGCAATGGGTGGGAGTGGAAAGGCAGGGATCACGAAGCCAGAGGTTATTGAATTTGACAGCCTAACCTAAGTGGTGAAACACATAACATACAGCTGTAGTATGATCCCTAACGGGTCTTCTGAATGCTTTAGTAGTGGAAAGGCTGGATGCTTTCTTGCATCTTGAGGAATCAAAGAAAATGGAACAAATCTTGTCTTCTATTTTCTTCCTCAAAATTGGCTTGCTCAGAAGTCTTGCCAATATCAAAATAGCTGCCTGATGAGCTTATTCTGTATAATGTGCCCAAAGTACTTGCCTTTTAAAGTCACCTGCTGCTATATTATTCCATGCGTAAAAATAGAGAATGCCAGCCAGTCTATGCATATTCTGCTTTCCAACAGCTTTACGAGGAGGCTGACAGGTGACTCGGAGTTAGCCACTTCGAGCGCACTTTAAAACTCTCAGCAGGTTTTCATAGCACAAACACTCCAACAGCTCCCAGATGTTTCAAACCTTCCAAAACCAAATGCATTGTTAACATGCAAGGGCATTTATGGGGATTTTGCCTGTTTCTGGTTGTTCAAATGTTGAGTTACTTTGCAGCTAGCGGATAATGAAGGTTGTTTTCAAAAAACCTGACCTTTTCAGACAAATGTCTGTCCTTGTGCAGATAAGGTCTGTCAACACAGGCCCAACTTTTTGCACAATAACACATTACTCCACAGCAGAGTCAGTCAGGCCAGTTAGCTACTGACCATGGTCTGGCTTCTACCTGGCTGATCTCAGTCTGGGACTTATACCGCCTTTCAAGCACTGGATACAGCTTATAGACATGAGTAACACCATGGTCTTCAAGAACCTGCCCTTACTTGCTACCTTTTTTTTTGGTCTTGGTTGACAACAGATCAAATTAATGAGCCTATATGTCTAAGTATTAAAGCAAATATCTTTCATAAATTACTTTCAAATTTTTCATATCATATAATTAAGAGAGCAGCAAGTCATATTTGCAAAGTGTTTCCCATTAATAGCAAACTTAATTTGGGATTTTTTTCCTCCAAACCCTATAAAAAATAGACACCATCCTTGCCTTTTGACTTCTCCCAGTTTTGACTCAAACACTGGACATATCATCTCAAAAAGTTACGAGAAAGTGGAAGATCTTCTGGCAAGGCTGAATTTATGTTGTTTGACATTAGCTTTGAGTTTTTCCTATGATACAGAGTATGGCACTAGTTTACAAAGGTTAAAAAAGAAATGTTCTGAGGGATACTTTAATTTTATTTGACATCTTAAATCATAAGATCCTTAATATGCTGTTGAGAATTCTCTAGTTGAGACTTGACACACAAAGAAAGCATATATAAAAGAAGAAACCCAATAAAACCCCACCAAAATTGATTCTTTCTGGTAAAGAGGAAACACGGAGTATGAATTTGAGCCAGGAAAACAAAACATGTTGGAGAATGGACGGTGACTTATCAGGATTTAAAAAAAAAATCATTGAAAATTAAACTTTCAGCTGAAAGCCAGTCCAAATTAAACATTAGGATGTTTAGAGACATGACCCTGAGTAATTGGGCACATTGCCTTTACCCTGCTGAGACACTGAATTCAGACGTCTATGAAAGCACATATTCACAGTCATGAACTAAGGTTTCAGTGAAGAGACTGAACATCAGAGAGGAGGCAATGTCCATTTAGACATCTATCTTCTTGCAGACCACACAGGCTCATTGGGGCTCATTTTTTTTAATCATATAGAGACAGTGTTTGCAATTTGATAGTATAACGTCATTTGCCTGACATTTCAGAGTGCTTCATGTTAGGCATTGCTACCAGTTACATCTAACGGATGCAGGAACTGAAGCAGAGGAGGGCCTGAACAACTAGTCCAGCATCAATCACAGTCTGGAATAGATTTGAACCGCAAACCCCTTACTTTTCAAATAAGTTGCAGAAAAAAATTTATCTGTATTGAAGTCAGAGCTTATTTACCAGAGCCACCTCCTCCCTCGCCCTCTTACTGCCATGTGACTCTCATTCCTGTGGTCTGCACAAAACGCAATCAAAATCATCCTCTTCTTTCCAGACATTTATCATTTCCAGTTTCAGTTAATTTTATCAGCTGCAAAGTTATTAGTCTGACTTAAAAATCCCATCAGAATCTACTCTTTGAAGCTTATTTATATGTTCATCAATTAGAAGCCCTTAAAAATGTCAGAGATCTTCCAGTCTCACTTGGAGCTATTCATGGAGCATCCCCACAGTTCTAAGGTTTATGGAAAGTTAACATGAACTATTAGACAGTTTAGACAGTTTCTAAAACAGCTACAAGATATCTGAACCCAATGATAAAATAAGATTAAAAAACAAGGAATAAAAGGACAATCGTAACAAAAAGAAAAAGAATTAAAAAAGCCTAGCTCTAGATACAGCTGTCTCAATTCATCCTGAGCTACTGGTAAACTGAGAAGTATTTCACCATTATCATATGAATTGACTGCCACATGTGGTATTATCTCATTTGATAATACCTCTGTAGTAATCACAGAAGGAAATATCTGTTAGACGATGTTTTCTGCATTAATGCCAATACTTCCACCAGTGTTTTCAACTGATCAAGGGTAAGGACAGCTCTTTTAAAGTTCCCGAGGTGAGATTTTTTAATGTCTGCTAGCCACAGAATTCATCTTTCATCTTTGTATTTCCCTGGTGAATGCTGCTACAATTTTTGGATTCTTATTTATATTAATTGCCCCTTTTTGCATGTTATATTTGCATAGGCTGCATATGTGCATGCAAAACAAATACATGTGGATGCATTGTGCGTGTTTTATAGTATATATAGCCTGGAGCTAATGAGGTGTGTGTGCTATGTCTTCGTCACTCATAAGATCAGGGCTACTACGGACTCGCTACCAATGGCGGATGAAATACATGTTGGACTGGCAAATTGTGATCACTCGCTTGCAGAGATTTGGAGGGATGTTTTAATATTCACATCATGAGAATTCCAGCGCAGACCAGATTTCAATGTTCACTAATGTATTAATCATGTGCTTAACTTCAAGCATATGTTTTCCTTCACAGATTTTAGGATTGGGCCCTAGGTTTCTAATGAATAATTAATCTACCTGGGGTTTTTTTTCAGGTTTTTGGTTGCATTACATTGTCAATCATTCTCCTGTTTCGAATGAGCCAATGTGGTGTTTACCAAGGCTCTTGAGACTTAGCATGGAAAATGAACAGAGTTATTTTGATTCATTGTTGTAACAGATTGTAAACCTCTCCTCTGTTTTTAGAAACATTTACCATAGCAGCTGAAAAATGATTTTTCAGAATACTATTGCTACAGCCGTGGGATTAGATCTTGGGCTTAACCCAAAACACCCTCTAGCTGCTAAAACCCCCTTTTCTAATCCTCCTAATCTCTGTGCACAAACACAAAAAGGAAAGTTAAATAGCACACTGACTGGGTTCTTCTTTTCTGTTTTTAGGGGAGAATTTCAATCTAAACCAAACCTACCCTGTTTAGTACATTACAATCAATATGACTTTGTTAATGTTGGCGCAAATAGAGGTGGAGAATTATCAGCAAGAATGAGCTCAAGTTTTTTTGGTAATAACAGCAGAAAGACTTCTACTACACATCGTTAAGCAGTAAGCTTTAATTTCGTGCAGCTCTTTCCTGTTTTGTATAAATTTAAAAACTGGACATGAAGCAAAGTCTCAAAATGGTGCCATTTTAGCTTAAGATGCTTACTACAGAGTGAAACTGCATTTTTTTCCTTATTATTAATACATAGCTGTCATTAAAAATTTGACAAATTATGTATGATGTCAAAATATGCTTGTGATGGCTGTCTTTTGCTTGCCAGGTGTTGCTAAGTTTTCTTCACCTACTACTCATATAAAGTGTGGGATTTGGATGTATCATCTACTTAATAACAAATTTCTGTGCTTTATAGTATGTGAAAGAAAAACATCACCTCTTGCCCCACCTTCTATCCAGGTTCTCTGTGTGCTCTGTAATTAAATTACTTTTTTCTGGCTGAGCTGCTGCTCTGTTTTTTGGGAGATAAATGAATATCAAAACGTACCACCGTGATTGGAAGTGTTGAGACGAGCTTGCAGGAAATCTTTGCTCCAAGAAAGATGTTTACATTATGACTTTCTCTCCCCTAAATCAGGACATAAACCAGTGCTGTGGTGTCAGATATTGCCATGCACATATAAATTTTGTCTTATGGCCAGTCTCTAGGAAATATAGTACCCATGAGCCACACACAGTGAATCATGTAATCTATGAAGTGTTCGTGGCATACCACCTACATCTTCCAGAGAATCTGGACCTCAAACACTGTGAGAACAGGACTGTATAAAGACAGAGACAGTTAAATAAACCTCTGCATCATCCAGCTACTCCTAATCCCAGCAAGAGCTAGATGACACTTCAGGGCACAATTGCCTTTCTTTTCCTCTTCTTCCTCCTTGCTAACAAAGAAGTGTGATGGTGCATAACTGATTTTTCACTCTTTGTCTTCTTCCTTTATTTTCTATAAAATAAAAAGACCACAGAGGCTTGATGTGACAGAGGGTGCATCTGTGACCATAAACCTGTGCTGCACATGCAAAATGAAAATGTGTTGAGTTCCTTTTGTTCAAAATCTAAGTTCTTTTTCAACTGCATAAGTCCTTGCTACCTCACTGACCTTCTGAAGCTTAAGCATCTCTTTGCATTTAGCCCTCAAACTAAGTGACCTGAAGAGGGTGATAACTGTAGCAAATTTTTTGCATGTTAGAAGAGGAATGTAGGTGGCATTAAACAGGAATCAGAGTTTTCTGGAGAAAAGGAAACTCTATATTTTATGCTGATTTATCGTCTGCAGAAGCATGTTCTCAAACCTGGTCAGATGGACGTGGATAAGGTCTTTGCTATCAGCAAGCTGGGGGAGATAACCTCTCCCCAGCCTTTGTAAAACCAAGTGCTGCAAACTCTCACAGCCTTCACAGTTACATATAGAGACAAATGTATGCCTGACCTCCAGCAGCCCGCAGAACTACAGAAATCGACCCAAAGTCCATGGAAGGGCTTTGCTAGCTGACAAGCTGACTTTCAGGTATCTTTTACAGAACCTCTGTGCCTTAGTCTTTCATTTCAGAACCTGACTCCACGCCACTAGGGTTGACAGCATTAGCAATTGATTTTGTCGGGTCAAATTTCCTCAGTACTATGCAAAATAAATGTTGTGTTATGAAAATATTGCCCATTTAAAAATTATCTTAGACAAGGTTCACATTTCCTTTAAGAACATACTGATATTTAATTACCTACCACGTTTCGGGGTAAAACGGCTTGAAAAATAAGTTTTGCAAATATTGTTCCAAGTTAAGAAAAACCTGTAACGCCTACCAGTGCTACATGTGTAAAGATTACTGTTTTTCTTTTCAGCACAAATATTAAATTGCTTCAGTGGTATAACTAAGCTGTAAAAAAGCTTGCTTTATTCTAAAGGGTGGTAGCGATTTACAGAAGTTTGCCAGGCTGCTTTCAGAGGCTGCTCTTTTTCAGTTTGCCAGGATTTACTCATGTGTCTCTCTTTTTCTACAGCAGCTGTTACAGATGTGAAGAAAAAAAAAAACCCAACCCAACCCAACCAACTAACCAAAAAAACACCACCAAAAAAACGACTCCAAAGAGGGCTCCCTCAACATGGTGTAACCATGTTCAATTTCTTTTTGTGGTTGTTTAGCCTCATACCAGTAACACTACAGACATAGATTAACAAGAAATCAGATAACTTTTCCTTAAAAAAATCTCAGAAGCGCTCAGAAAATTTACTGCAACAAAACCAGCAAAAACTTAGACCATACATGTGGACCTTTTGGGGAAAAAACATGAAACGATGGTATATATTTATCATTGCACCTCTCGTCACTTCCTCAGACTCTGCCCACTGAATTTTCCTCTTCATATAACATCTGACATCCCAAACCACTGAGAAACTGTAAAAGGCTTTGCAAAACATCAGAACTCCCTTAACCTGCCACAAAATTTTCTCTGCTTTTCCCTAAATGGGGGATTTCATTGTAGGATTTATGGGCCAGAATGGCAATATTTTAGTACACCAGAATGGTGATATTTAACCCCAGAGGAGTAACGTATTTCAGATGTTGAAATCTTTCTGTAGAGGCACAGGTGGCAGCTTTATGCCCCTAATGTATGCAATAGCTAGTTTTCCAGTGGGATATGCAGCTTGCAGGAGGTGACCTGCATAACTTGCAGTGGGAAACAGAGTACTGGTGTCTAACCGCAAAGCCTACCAACGTGATGGACTTTCAAGCTCAGATATTTTTATGTACATAAAAAAGGTATTTGGGAGCATTTCTGGTGGTTTAGGTGTATTTTCCTCTGTTCCTTGCATCTGAATTTATAGATGGGAAAGAAACAGCTTTCAAGGTAAAACAGCTAGAAAGGCAAGTGTAATTAATGTATTTCAAGCTCCAATTAGATAACTTGTGGTAGGCACGTCATGGTGTAGTGAGCTTAACACCTGAGTGAGGCAGGATCTGTCATTTTGCTACCTTCGATTAAAAAACCTGCCCCATGCTCTCGTAGATAAACCTAGACAATACCATGAAATAACATGTGTTACTACACTCAGAAAGAGTTAATTTCTCCCATTGCCCTAGAACTTTATGGATTACACCTGCTGGACATGAGACAAAGTTGAGATTCTTTTCACTCATTCAAAATTAACATTGAAATTTAGCTAGTAACCAAAGGCAAAACCTTCATTATTCTGAAATGGGCATAAGACTGTGGGGTTGAAAGTCATCTCACCTAACTTGGGATCCGTACTGCACAGCACATCAATCCTGGTCATCTGAGGCCCTCTTTACAGGAAGGAGCCCTTATAGAAAATATTTTTAGGATACAACTTTTTGGACCTCTACTTTCTGAGTAGAGGAAAGCTACTGTTTCTTTCCCTTGATGCTAAGGGACATCTAGACAGGTAGCTGAGATGAAACAACCGTCAGTCTATGCAACACCAGCCCTGGGGTGTACTTCCTTCCACAGAAGGACAGACCACTTGGCACTACTGCTACAGGGCTTCACATCTTCTTGACCAACTGAGATGTTAGAAAGTCATCTTCAAAAGCATTAGCACTATACTTTATAGCTTCACTGTCTGTCTTTGACATTTAAGATCTTACTGAGAAGACAGTTGAAGGCTTCTTGTTTTCCTGTGTGTTGGGTTAGTTGTTACGGTTTGGTTTTGGTTTTTTCCCCAAGATGCTTCTGGGATTTCAAGCAGCAAATCGCATGCCCAGCTATTTATAGTTATGGAGGTAGAAGATCGTTTCATAGTGGAACACAACTTCAGATGGAGGCAATTGAGAAGTCATTGAACTTAGCAGCTGTGCAGCTGCGTCGCCAAGCCCCTTGTGCTGCCCCATTATTTTTCTTGGCGACTGCTTCCTCTAAGAACTTGTTTTTTCCTGACTATGCCTCAGTTGGCTGTTTGTGAGGGCTTGGCCAGTGTTTGTTGAAGAAAGAAAGAGCAAGCAGTTGCTTCTGTTATTCTCCAGAGATCTTTATAGGGAAAATGCTGTTTAATATTGACATATTCTCACAGTCTCGGGGGGAGCCTTTTCACAGAAAGGGGGAGGAAGAAGAAAGGAGGATGGAGGGAGACCTGCTCTGTCTGACCTTTCTCCCCTGAGGATAAAAATCAAAAGAGAAAAAATAAATGTCTTTTTCCTCTTTTTTTGTTTGTGACTGTTGCAGCCTGAAGCTCTACTCCTGTATCCGTGCTCTGTGCTCCCCAAGCATTAGTTCACCATTAGTGAACATACTGTTGAGGATTTTTAGTGGAAAATTGCAATATAACATTCCCTTGCATGTTTCCCAGAAGATAAAGAATTGGACCAGCCAGCAAGACCTAAGCAAACCTGCCTTAACTGCTGGTGGTTCTTCTTTCTGCTGAGGTTTACACCCCATGGCATGTCCTGTAAAGTTCTTCTACAGCAAAACGCCACCAAGTGACACAAGCACTGGGAAGGTCTGGATAAAAGACCAAATATACTATTTACAGAACACCAAAGTTGAAAAAATAATCTCCTACTGTGGGAAGAGGGATGGGAACAAACACAGACCTGGATGCTTTCCCCAGGCATGGGGAAATGAAGTTAAATGAAGATTACAGAAACCCAAGTATATAAGGGGAATAAAATAAACATGCCATACCCCCTTTCCCTTCTCTTTTTAAGTCTTCTTCCTACTTCAAAGCAATCCTCAGGCTTTAGTCCTATATGTGGGTACAGAAAGCGTACCCACACTGTCCATACACGCCCTCTCTGGGATAAGCTCTCAACCTTGCATGTCTTTGAATACCAGTTCCTGGCTGGTGGGGCCTACACAGAGGCAGCATCACCTTCTATATCCTGCAGTGTCTTGCAGGTAAATAAGCTTTTCATCAACCCACTGCCCTAGTATTATGCTATGGACTTGAAATGCTCAGCATAGCACTCCAGACTTCGGAGCTTGGGAAGAAAAAAAAAAATCCTTCCTTCCAGATTTCTGCTAAACCAACAAAGCCTCAAGCAAGAAACAAGCAGTCAAAACAAAATGAAAAGAGTGTGAGATTGCTGTCTCGGATGTATGGTGGTACAGAACAGCTGGTGCACAAGCAGTGGAGAAGAGCAAACAGAGCTGCTGCTGTGGAGGGAGAAATGTGAAATGGCCCCTCTGGAAGGAGCCGTGCGGCAGAGCTTTGCACAGACGAGCTGGTGCACAGGCAGTCACAAGAGATGTGTAGAAAGGAGGGAATGCAGGTTGGGTGCGTGGTTGTGTGGAGCAGCTTGTGTAGAACATACCGACCAGCAAGCAGAGAACAGGTTATGCAGAAGAGCTGCTGTGCGCTGATTTTATGTGTGACATTTCTCCAGCCTTTTCAGATCCCCACAGGCCAGAATTCCTGGAGGTGCAGCCAGTATGACTGCTGGACCGTGCCTGTGCAGCGTAGCAGCCACAGCCTTTTACAGGCAGGCAAAGCCCAAGACTCATTCACCTTTCGTGTCCTGTCCAGTTCCCTGATAGAGCTACAGGATGCCCTGTAAGGGAAAGAATTGCCCTGTTTGCAAATATAAAGTGTCTCTCTCTCTCTCCAGTGACGACATATTTTTTAACTGATATCAGAGGTACAAGTGCGATGGAGCACTTGTATAGTGGGGAGGCGGATAGACAGCCACAAATAATCAGCCATAGAAGCTGCTCGTGGTGCTCAGGGAAGGTGCCAATGTGTGTCCCACGCTGACTGCAGCCTAAAGGCTCTCTTTCCATTATCGGTTCCTCTCGGGGAGAGTCACTGCTGTTTTGGGATGTTACCGTTCCCTCCCATCCCAAACTGCTCTGAGGCTACAGAGATAAATATAAGATGCCATCCCTGCAGAAAGGGGTCTTCAAGTACCTGGCAGCTGATGGGCCCAGTGTCATGCCCATCTAATTACACAAAAGAAACTAACAGACGTATCTTCTTTGCTTCAAAAATTACCTCCTAAGAATATAATTTTTTCTTGTTATTCTGCACTGTTTCCCTTTCTTGTTTTCTGGTTCACCCACCCCTTGTCTTCCTAACAGCCCCCATCTCTGTTTACAAATGGTATTATATTATGCATGGTGTTACCTCATTCCTGTCTTCTTCTACTGTACATTGAGCCTGAGAAGCTGTCTTTAACTTACTGAGCCGCACAGCAGGCACCGGCGGGCAGGCCCGGCGAGGGGGGAGCTCCCTGCAGGGGTTAGCTCGCTGGCAGTGCTGCACAGCTCCCACTGCAGACCCTGCCGGGCTGCAGCATAGGAACACCCTGAGACGCTCGCGTCTCTCGTATTGTCATTGCTGAGCTCTCTCCTTATTGTGCTGACTAGGCCTTGCAGAAATAGTGGGGAGGCTTTAGAAATCTTCATGGTAATGAGTGGTCAGACTAATGAATATCAAACTATTCATCTTGTTGACCCAACCTCAACTTGGAAAAGCTCTCAGTTTCTTTGAGAGATCAAGATCACACTTCGGTTACTTTTTTCCTTTTTTCCTGGCCGACACAGCCAGTAACTGCTTATAACACAGAAGTTGCCTGAACATTTGGTTTTAGACACCCACTGCCATTTTACTTTATCTTAGCCAAGGCACAAAGACAGCAAAGGTGTGTTATAGACTTGAAGCTAACTGCTGGCATCAGCAGATGCTGACTCTATCTCGAGACCAAGCAATTAGCCTTTGCCGCCCTGGCCAATGTCAGGGGGACGAGCAGCAATAATAAAGTCTACTCTTGTATCTCAGCAGTTAAGGGTCACACCGCAGCTGAAGTGACACAGACGGTCCTGCAGCCGAGGGAAGTGACACAGCTTTCTTTCTAAAAGAACCTCATATGATCTTTATTCCCCCAGAGTGAAACCTGCTACAACGCAACAGCACTTGCAGACTCTTAACACATGCGAGCTCCCTAAGAGTTTCAGAGAAAGCTTAGAAACAAGGAACTGTTGGTAGAATACAACTGCTTTTGATGAGTAAGAAAGCAGGCTTTCTCTCCTCCATAGTGCCACGATTAAAAGGCCAAGGCACTTGGCCAGTGCCAACAACGGTGTATTGTTTTAGTTTTAATGCTGCTATGTCACTGACAGACTCTATGCAGTATTGTTGTAATGAGGTGTTATGCAATTTATTTCAAAATCATTACTGTCTTATCTGGAAGTCAAAAAGTGTCTCTTACGACATGAGAAGCTAATTGCTCTGTGGGTCTTCTTACCAAACAATTCGATGGTCAAAAATCTGAGGTTACCAACAAACTAACGGAAATATTTTGTCTAATATTAATCAACAGACACAAACACCCCTCGCAAAATAGAACATAAGATTCCTAACATGGTACAACACACATGGGTAGGCTTGACTTTAGCCATGAGAGCATCCCTCTACAGCTGTGGCATGCCATAACTATCTTAAGTTCAGAACATGCTTTTGCTTTTTGCAAGCTTGGATGCCAAGGTTGTATCTTAATGGAAAGGAGTTGATCCCTCTGAATATGGAATACTCAGCAGGTACAACTAAGTATCTTCTGTTGGAGGGGTGAAAACAGCTCTTCTTTTATTGACAGCATGGGCATCACACCATTATTAGACATGGGTTATAATGCCATGGAAAGAAACAGTGTTCATTTTTAGGAGGAATATACCCCATCTGCCTTTCAGCTGTAGAGTTGGCAGTCACAGCCAGCCCGCAAGCGATGAACAGATTGCTCTGTTCAGCGTGCCTGGTGTTGTACAAACCCAAAGGTGCAAAGCTTGTCACAAACAAGTCAGCTGGTAGAGCCATAAAGTCTATATGCAACGGGAACCTACGGAAAAGGTTCTAGCTGCTCCAAAGATACACTTTAATGCAAAAAACAGTTAAAGACACAAGAACTGAGTCCAGAAAGCACAGCTTACTGTAGAAAATGCTCCAGATAGAGACGCTCCTCTGTCCCTTTGGGAACAGTAGCAATATTTGCTAAGGAAGAAGATAGTTGTGTGGTTTAGATACCAGGGAAATCTGGATTTAGCTCTTAGCAATTTCTGCCCTAGGTTTATCACATAAAGTCTGACACGCTCTAGCTGTCAAACAGGGTTAATAGCGCATCCTTTCTGCTGCTTGTCACGTACAGGCAGAATTGAGGACAACAGGATCCCAACTAGATTCTCTCTATATGACATCAAAGCACAATTCATAAATATGGAAAGTGTAAATAAATCACTTGTGTGCAAAGGATTTCTAAACATAGCCTATATAAGGGCAGAATAATTATACCATAGGGCTGCAAAGGGTTTTCATAACATCAGGGCCCAATTTTCTGTAAAAAAATTTTCTCTTGGGAGAGTCTATTCCAGTCTGACAGAAGAGGGAGGGAAAACATACTTGTTTAAAAAGAGGTTTACACCAACACAGTACTTGTGTAAACTTTAATCTCCTTACAGTAGAAACATACACCGTACAAGCCAAAAGTAGTATAACAATTTTACAGCAAAGCTTACCAGTAAAATGCAAAACTAATTTGTATCAAATTCTTTAAAAAAATTGTGCACTTTCTCAAACTTAACTTTGTTCAGCACATCGTTTTGATTTATATAAAATAAGGCATTAATTCTATAAGAATCATTTACTATATTCCAAAATCGCATGACCTAGGTGTAATACTCTATAGCCTGATACCATTTTTGTTCCTTTCGATATTTACAGATTTAATCTACCTGCATCGACACGTAGCACACAAGCACTAAGAACAAATACAAGCTTTGCCAATACTAGTTTCACATTGAAAAAGTTATACAAAAAAAGCTCAATTATGCATTGCAATAGCTTCATCCTGCTGCAGCCATGACTGTAGTTTAAGAAAAATTTCCCTTTGTGGCACGCTTCCTCACTTCTGGTAGTATTTTGGTATTTCAAAACACAGACCTGAATCTGCTCTGAACCTTCAGGAACTGGAAGTGGACCCCACTTCTACCAGCTACCCAAGACTTGTTTTCATCCTCCCCCACCCCAGAACAGTTCTTAAATTTCTCTGTAAGTTACATCTTCTATAAATGGCATAACTGAATTCATTCTAGCTACTATGTACAGAAATGGCTCAGGCAATTAAGTTAGTCCACCTTGTCATTAGTCAACAGGAAGTATAATTACTGTAGCTGTAAAGGAGGTATCTAGTGTTCCAGAGTAAGTGAGTTTAATTATGGTGAGAGCTTCCTCAATTCTATTTACATGACAACTTCAGGCTCAATGTTAAATAGCAAGTCATCATTTCCTCTTCGAACTTCAAGTAGTAGAGGTGATTCATTCATCACAGCCTCTTGCAGGTCACTGGAAGTCATCAAAGGACGCCCATTGACTTTAACAATAATATCTCCATCTTGGATCCCTCCTCTGCAGAGACAAGAAGGAAAAGGCAGTAAGTATGCATTCTATGCAGAAAAAAGTACAAAGACTGTTCACCACCTCTTTGGCCGATGTGATAAATTTTCACTTTAGTTTCCATGGAAGGGAAATTCCACCCTTCTGACTGCAGAAGAATGATCGGTAGTACTCGCTAAATGCAACATTAGGCTCCCATTAATTGAGGATTTTCTTCTAAAACAGCAAAAACACACAGACAGTAAAAGTAGTTCAGCTTTCTCTTTGTCTTCCACAGAACTAAAGCAAAGGAGAAACAGAAAAGACTTTTATCCATCACTGACTCACTCCACTCCATCCACTTGCAAACATGCTTTTACTCTCCAGTATGAGTTTCAAACACCAGGAATCAAACCACTCTCAAAATTTCAAGACAAACAAAGTGTGCCAACTGAACTCCAGGTAAATTATTTCTCTCTTGCTGTTCAAATGTACTCCAGAATAGCTGCTTTTACTGCCTTTGCATTTTCTTAATAATTCCTAAAGTAATTTTTAGAAGTGTCTTATTTTCCAACTGTTCTGTAGAAAAGTCTCTCTTTTTAACATAAAACATTGTCTCAGATAATAGCTCTGACAATATCTTGTGTGAATGCTATCCTGTTTCCTGTTTAAAGTCTATCCAAGTTTCTATTTATTAATCTTCAACATACCTTTCAAAAACATAATTTGGTTCATTGTGTTTGGGGTGTTCTTTAGATTTGCACTGTTAGTGCTTATAATGTCATTTTAAAAGTTCTGATATTGAAATATTTCACTTTTGTAGATGTGAGTAGAATCTTAGCACAAATATTTTAACCTTTTTTTTTTTAACCTAAAAGAACAATTTTTAGTTGTTTAAATACAAATCAAGACTGGTAAGAGAAAGTACTTGAATAGAAATATTACCTACTAGCATCTATTTGGAGATCTATTTATTTATGGTGAAGAAAATAATGTGCTCTACATACCTATGAGAAGGTGAGTTTGGAACAACTTCATGTACATAAATTCCACTTCGGACATCAGGAAAATCAGCATTATTGTGTTTCAGTTCTTCCACCAAGCTAAAAGAAGAACAAAACTATACAGCATTTGATTCCACTAAAAAAGCAGTAGCATTCAAAATTTGTTATTTTTTTCTCAATTTTTTGTGACCAAAAATGAATGACTTAACAGTTAATTGTTTGCCCCTTGTTCTTGTGATGAGAATGTAGGGGATTTGATTTTAGAAGAGTCAAAACTACTTACCTGTGCAAAACATGCTATATTTAATGGCCACGTACACCTCCTGCAAGAACCTGACTTTTGCTATTTGTAGCAGTAGCAGGGAGGGCACTGTAGAAGAGCACAGGGACAGCAGCACGGAGAGCACCGGGACAGTAGTACTCTCTGCCCTAGGTGCTGCACAGGGACAAAAGACATTCCTGCTGCAAAGAATTGATGCCGGTGATGGGGCAGAAATTTGCTAACGATTTTGCTGCTTTCATTTTGCAAGTCATCCTTAATTTGTCTTTTGCCTAGAACAATACAGCTTTTGAAAACTTCGGTCATCAGATAGATCAGAACTGTGAGTTTTCCAAGGAAACCAGCTTCCTGAATTGTTTGTGCGTCTCTTTCTAAAGAAAGGAGACAGGAACCAGCTGCAAAAGAGAGACTCTAAAAACATCCTCTCATTTCTGAGGAGATGACCTCATTTCAGGTCTGTGTACATTGTGGGTTAAAACCCTCTTCTAGGAAGAAAGGGTTTTAAACTTATGATGGATAGCTCTGCAGTCTGCCATGAAAACCTGAAGTCCCTCAGACAGAAAGCAAGCCAAAATGTCTGCACACAGCTTCACTTCATTTGGTTTTGTACTGAGGAAGCTAACAATTAAACGACTAAAGCGAACACTCTAAGGGAAGTAGTCTTTTCCTGAAAACACGCCTGGATACATCTTACCCTGCTTCATTAGACACCACAAAAGCAGTAAGATCTCACATAGCATTCACTTCACAGTTACACAGAGAAACATTCCGAGTTTCTCTCCATAGGTGGTGGCCTGGTGATGTTAATGCCATTACAGAGATTTGTTCCAGCTGAGGATCTGACCCTTTGGGGAGGACTGCAAGAGTGTAACTCAATAAACAAAGATGGCTTTACTACTACGCCAGCTGGAAAGTGTCGTTTTATTTTGTAGTCTACTGCCACGTCGGAAATGTGCCTACTGCTAGGAAAGAACACAAGTGTAAGAGCCCTCATTTGTTATCCCAGAATGTATCTGGGTAACAGCAAGACAAAGCAACGTGAGAGAGAAAAGACAGTAAAGAACCGGAGTAAGGTGTGCATATTCTGGCTTTATTAACATGGAGACACAAAGCTTTAGTTCTGCACTTTACCAACTACTTTCTTTCCAGTTAATGGTTAGGCAACAAATCTCACATCATATGGCCTCCACTGGCACTGATAAAGCTACTGCCAACCCGCCAGGCAGCTAATCTGACATTGGCACTCATGGTATCTGAAAGCAGCTGCTTGTTTCAATCTCACGTAAAACCTGGTGCAACTCCAGACATCCTCCTCAAGAACCAAAATCGGTGTTCAGGCTCTTCCTGATTTCTCGGCTACCAACAGAGCATCCACTATAATCAGTATTTAGAGAATAACTGACAGTGATTTTCCAGGTCTCAGAATATATATTTCACCAATATGATTAAAGTATTTGCAGACTTCCTCGAAGCTAATACACAATTCTGGATTCTCTGGAGATTTGTAACGAAAGCTGAACGATGAAGTTCTGAACCACTATTGATGACATCTTGTATGCATGCTTGTACAGATTACCTTTCTAAGATACTTACGCAGGTGTTATTGTCAGCATTCTGATGCCAATGAAACGTTTCTTCCCATCTGAAAATAACACAGTGGATAGAAATTTAGGCAAAAACTGACAAAAATAACTACTTTGATGACCCAAAATACCTCTCAATTAAAACAGGATGTATCAGCTTTCCACAAAGCTAAACAGAAATCATACACATCTACACTGAGGTAATTTTTTATTTTGGTTAGCCTTGATGTCCCTTCAAGCGAGGGTAAGAGGGACACTCGTTTACACTCCATAAGAGTTTTCCATATGAGTTTTCCTTCAGGACGTTCAGGAAAATTTCCATGTTCTAGTATCACATGACCTCAGTAAAAGGAAAATTTCATAACCAACTACCATCTCGTCTGAAACTGGTCAAGACAATTTAATCATGTGGTATTTTCATTAAAATGTAGAAATGGGAGTTAAAGAAATTAAAATATCCACCTTTCAGAGAAAGGACAACCAAAAGACTCACACTGATTCTAATGCAAATGGATTGCTATTTCTACCCCAAAGAATGAAAAGCAAGTTTTAAAAAAACCCATAGACCTCTGACAAAATGATCTGAGGGCTGGAGCACCTCTCCTATGAAGAATGGCTGAGAGTTGGTGTTGTTCAGTCTGGAGATGAGAAGGCTCCAGGGAGACCTTATTGTGGCCTTTCAGTACTTAAAGGGGGTTTATAAGATGATGGGGACAAACTTTTTGGCAGAGCCTGTTGCAATAGGACAAGGGGTAATGGTTTTAAAGTAAAAGAGGGTAGATTCAGACTAGATAGAAGGAAGAAATTTTTTACAGCAAGGGTGATGAAACACTGGCACAGGCTGCCCAGAGAGGTGGTCAATGTCCCATCCCTGGAAACATTCAAGGTCAGGCAGGACGGGGCTCTGAGCAACCTGATCTAGCCGAAGATGCCCCTGCTCGCTGCAGGGGGGTTGGACTGGATGACCTTTAAAGGTCCCTTCCAACCCAAGCCATTCTGTGATTACCTAGGACTTTACAGAATTTTAAGTGGTGAAAATTCACTCCTTTAGGAACAGTGCCACATTTCTGTAGTTGGCTTTTAGTAGTCATTCTATTGCACAGCTGTCTTATGAAAAAAATGCAGTTTGATGACTTCCTGAAGGGAGTGCTTCAGTAGTTAGTTATATCCGGTATGAAACAATATTTCCCCTTACTTGTTCCAGCATAACTACTTCACAATTTCTTCGAGCTTCTCCGTGTTCTCATGTGAGGAAAACATTTGAAAAGGAGATGTACGCAGTCTCTAATTCTTACTCTTTCCAAGAAAAATAGTCCCAAGTAAAGGAATTAGTCCTGAATCTTACACATGTCCAATATTGCCATTAGTGCGAGTGAAAATGCTGACTGCTAAACATTGCATCTACTATACTCTGAACTATCTTACATCTGTAACTGTCATCCCCGTTTTTCCCTGAAATGTTCTCTCTCTCCTCTATTTTAAAGTGAAACTAATGAGATCAAAATCAGCTACAGCAGGACTGTCATGAAGAAGTCCGATTACTCAAAAATGAAGTCTCAAAAGCTTTGGGCATGGCCGTGAACAAGTGTGCTCAGAGTTCTTCTCTAGTCTACATGGCATAAATATAAGTTTTCACTTTTTAAAAATATCCAGACATGATTATTCTCCCACCTGAAAATAATCCCCCATCCTGCAAAGTGGACGGTTAAATTATGAAGCTGTCTTCATGAGACACATAGATGACCGACCCTCTGATGACAGTTTACTGTTTGCATTAAACAGCTTGCTGCTGGTCGTCGCCCGTGTGATGTAGAAATATGCAGAAGCACAAAGCATACTCTGGGGGCTGAGTTAGGAATGTTTATGTCAAAGAAAAATGAAAATGAAAGAGGGTCAAAAGAAACTGATCTGGAAGAAACAAAACAGCAAGGAAGAGATTGGGCAAGAACGAAAGGCCACAGCAGAAATGCCTCTGATCTAAAGAAGAATTATTTCCCTAGTGGCTCATGACACATGTAAAAATAAGGCTTTGGGGGAAAAAAAAAAATCTGGTAACTACAGACTTATTCACAACTGAAAGTCTCATTCTACCTTCATCTTTGGGCCTGCTGGGGTATTACTTCGCTCCTGTTCGTGCATTAAAATTCAAACCAGTCTTCAGCCCTCTCTCCACAGTAAGTCTGCTATACTGCAAATAGCAGTTCGTACTATAACATCAGCAGGCTATTGGATAAAGTAAAACTAATAGCTATGAGCTATGGGTTATTTGAGCAGCAGAGCCTAGATACGTCCCCTTCCCACCCTCCAGCCGTTTTGTATGTCAGAATACAGGTAAAAAAACTTGATGCATTTTGTTTTAGAGAAGTCCATTCCATTCAGTTTAACCCACGTCAAACATCTTGCACAAAAAACAAAAGTTTTCATCAACAGTGATTACAAGGCATGTAATTGTCCAGTTTATTAGAAGCATTAGAGACTGAACAGGGACAGACAACCAGCTGTAGTGTTTTATCATCCCCAAAGGACAGGCGTTTTGATGTCAGGGTCAAGTCACATTGGCAGAACAGCATGTGGCACCTGGAACCACCACTGTCCTATTACATCTGCTCTGTGAATAAAAACTCTCAAAACCTGTCATTCTGGCAATTTATGCAATCATCAGGCAGAAGAAAAAACAATTAGGAGAACTGGAATAAAGTGAGGTCGTAAATCTAAGAAGCACGTCACCAGGGTGAAGTCCCAGCAGTAGTTAGAAGAAGGTTAATATGTTGAAACAATCAGGTTGAACAAATGTGAAGCCATTGCAGCTTAAAGCTGGAGCAGAGCACAGCAGAGAGAGATATTCAAATCACATTGCATTTCTGTAAACACCAGACTAACTACTGATTCCAGTGGTACAAAGTCAAGCAAACCAGCCTCAACCACTAGTTTAAACTTAAATCTGTTTTACGTTAATAGAAGGTGACAAGCAGCTGACCCCTAGTATCTAGCAGCAGTTCACTGTTTACAGAGATTTCTGTTCCACAGTAAGGAAAGCATTCACTTTACTGTTAAACTTTTCTTTTCTTTTTATTGATGCTTGTAACAGTGGAAATACAAACCAGAAAAACACAGGCTGAAGGCAGAAGTGCTTGAGACTTATGAACTGTGGCAAAAAGGACTGATAAATCCAAATTAAGGGGTCAGGTACTCAAACTCTTACGGGCATGAGTAACTCTGGCACACAAGTATCCCCATTGCAGTTGATTTCACTGGGGTCAGGATATCACCAACATCTCTGAGTGAAGAAACAAATCCTGCACTTGTTATTCAAGTGGCAGGCAAAACTCCCACTTCTCTGCTCACTCCTTTTGCACTTAGATCATCTTGCAGATTGCATGAGCAGTCCTGAAAGCATTTAAGCATGATATTCCACTGCCAAACAGAAACCATGAAAACAGCTCAAGTCTATAGTGCTGAATTACGTGCAGTTTACCTTCCATATAAAACGTATAGCTGAATTAATCCGTAGTCTGAATCTACATTCAGCAAGCCTCCTAAGCAGCCCTCATGACTACTGGTAATAATTACCAGTAATAATCATACATAGGTAAGCATATAGTTTCAACACAACTAATAAAATGTTCTGGGGATGTAAACAAGGATTAATAAAAATAAATTGTTGGGTGTGGCCAATGCAGAACTCCCCCATTTCTCCTTGCCCATCAGAAACAAGTTTTATTAATTTTCTGCTAACACTGTATAAGAGGCCAGGCTGACCTCTTAGGCTCAATTTTCTCTTCAATAGTTTGTCAAATTGCTAACTTACTGTGTTCTATCCTAGAGGATCCATGTCTGAACACTTTCTAGTTTTACTGTTCTGCTCAAGACTAAACTAGGAATAGATGGCAGAGCCAAGACTGAACCTGAGAAATTCCTATGGGATACTAACAAAAGGTTTTTTTTTAAAAAATAAAAATCAGTCAATGCTTAAGTAAATAGCTGTCTTCCAGAGGCAAAGACAGAACACACAGATGGTTAAAACCAAGATATAGATGGAGACATAACTTCATGCACCAGTTTAGGAATTCCTAACTATAAAAGGAGGTTAACATTATTACTGATAAATCCAAAATTCGTAAAGGCTTTCAGACCATTCAACAGATAAATATCTCTATGCAAAGTGTAGTAAATCTTTGGTCAAAAATACATTAGGTATTATTACATATTACCCATGTAAGAGGTAATACAGAATGTTTAGATAGTAATAATCAGTGCAAATAATTCATTCAAATGCCATCCGCTCCTTCTTTTCCCCCTCTCCGCTCCTGTACTTCAGCTGATCATATATTTGCAGTTACGTACAATAGATGTGACTTCAGAAATATAGAACTTGTAGTTATCTGATCAACTGAGATTTAAAGACTAAGGTCAAGCTTATTAAACAGTATTCTGAGTATCTCCTATATGTCAGAGAAAATCTAGAAAGAGCAGTTTCCTAAGGGAATTTTATCATCGTCAGGCAATATGATATTTACAGCAAAATGGCAATACCCTTAAACTTATTTTTATGACCTAATTGTACCATTAGGGTGGATCCCACTGAAACTACTGAAATGTAATTGGAGCAAAAGAAAACATGATAAAAACATCCCAAAGATTCTGCTTACATAAGGAATTTATGTCAAGAAATAACGCCTACACAACAAACCTGAAAACTATTACTAAAGGCCTAAAAAATGCAAACTAAGTCTCAAATACGGTGAAAGTATCTCCTAGAAATTCTCCTTCTCTATGCACCAAAGGCTTTAAAAGACTGTTCTTCTCCCTGCAGCAAAAGTACAAGAGGTACTTCAGACAAGCAAAAAAAAATTAATAAAATCTTTTAAAATTGCCTGTGCCCAGGGTATGCCAAGCGATGATGGTCACACTGATGCTAAGAGTAAGTGTGAATCCTTTTCCTTTGATTAGGGGATAATGAGAATGATGAAAAAAATTAGACAGTACGTTACAATCACAAGATAAACGTTAATCTTTCTCTCTTTTTTTTATTCCTTCTGGTTTTTTTTCCTCTTAGGGTTCCATAGGCAAAGTTATCTCTAGGCCATCTGGCTGGGCTCAGCAGGTTCATCATTCTCTGGAGGCAAAGGTGCCTGAAGGAGCAAGGTGGCTGATTTCAGTGATGGCATCTCTAGCTTTCACTGACTTTCCAGCCTCAGTTACCAGGAACCCCTGGCAGATGACGGGCTTTCGGCACGAGGCTTGCGTTCATGCCTCTAGAGCCACATCTGCAGCGTGAGCCATGGTTCCTCCCCATTTTGAGATGAGCAGATTAGTTCTGAAGGGTAACATCACTAATGATACAGACTTGCTTCTCTCAGAAACCAACAGTTAGTAACCTGGATGAATAAATAGTTTTTTTGACTAGTTGGCTGAAACAAAATTGTGTCAGCTACTTTGAAATGTACTTTTCAGAACGTAATTTAACAACTTTTTTCAACTCCCCCCCCAGTCAACACGTGAATACAATCTAATTTGGGGAATTTGGCAAAACACAGATGAGGGGACCCATCAGAATCGTGATGGTCTCAAATCTACAAGCAGATGCGTAACTTTTAAAACCTCTGACTAAGGCAAGTTTCAGAAATAACAGTATCTGAAGGAACACAGAGGACAATGGTGTAGGGAAACAACCCCTGGCATCAGCAACTGGATGAACTCAGAAGACAAGATTAATATAAAAAAAGATTCAAGAGAAGCGGCAGCCAACAGTCATGCTAAAAGATGAGGAGGATGTGGACAGATAAATTGGCAAGCAAAAGAGAAAGGAAGGTTTGGCCTGGATGAAGCCTTACTAGATCAGCTTTGGCTGAACTAGGTGCAGCATGCAGTATGACACCTAGTTCAGTGTGACAGATATGAGACAGGCACAGAAAAAAGTCCAGAGTACTGCAGTTGTCAGTTGCTGGTATATTTAGACTTATATTCTCTTTGGTGCAGAGGCCTTTCTTTTTTCTGCCTCTCCCCCATGTATTTCTTCAGAAACTAGTACATAGCCCTTCTACCACTGGGGTCTGGGAGTCTATCTCAATATCCAATTATACAGCACTGACATAGATGACCATGGCAAAATAAAGCTCATCCACTTATAGTGCACACACTACACTCCATCCATGACCAGTGTTTTAAAAAGTTTTTACCTTATTCTCCCCAGTACGCCTTAATCTCCTTTTCGCTTGGGCAATATGTGAAAGAGGAGGATAAGACTCATTGAACAAGTCACCATCTGTTCTCAAGATCATTTGAGACTGTAATGACTCATCTGTGTCCTCACTACCCTCAGAGGTCCTTTTTCCCAGATTTATACAGACACTGTCTACTCTTTGGAGGTTTGAGCAATAAAAGATCTGTCCCACTTCTGCGAAATTGTTTCTATTTCCAAGTCCATGGTGTTCTATACTGTAAAATAATGCTCCTCCTTTCAGTAACAGAAACCCAGACCTGTGTCTTTTGGTATTTCACCAACAGATCAGGAAAATAATTGGAAAATGTCACTGTTTCTTGCAGACCTTACCTTTACTTTGTTTGTCATGCGACTCTGTGAGAAACTGAGTGATGCGGTCTGAAGGAATAGCAAAAGAAATGCCAGCTGTGACCTTCAGGGTGTTAATCCCAATCACTTCACCATCCTGTTGAAAGATAGCACCCAATTAATTTGCTCCTAAGTGACAGGGTTCAGCTCACTGCCTAAGTTTAGAGTGTTGTAATCACTCAAGAAATAAACATTACTTCTAAGGGAGGATCTGGGCTCTGATTCACAATTCCTCTCACATTTAACTGTGATGGCCAGAGAGATTACAGTACAGTTTGTTCATCCAAGGTCCATCCCACCACTCGGCAAGAGATTACCTCCACTGAGTGAGCAGTGGAGTCACTACTACCACTACAGCCACAATTCACTGACCTGCAAAATCAGTGCTGGTTTAAAGCAATCTATTTTAAAATCAGTTGTGCGGATTAACTAGGTCCCATCTTTGCCCTGCATCCCAGGTTTTATAGTGTGAATGAGCATAACTGCTCCTACCAAATCCCATTTTCCTCGCTGCTGTATACTAAAATTTCCTCTGCTCTATGGTGAGATGTTTTTCAACAGTGTATGAACCAAGACCTGATTTGCATAGTTTGTGTTAGCTTCACGGTATCTGCCTGCCATTAGCTTGAACGACTGGAAGCTAGTAAGACCTATGAATCTTATTTAAAAAAAAAAAAAAATTTCTCCCACTTATTTCAAACTAGCTCTTAAAACAAACCAAACCAGTCACTTGGACTTACCAGGTTAACTAGAGGTCCTCCAGAGTTGCCGTACTGTAAAAATAACATAAGGGAACACTTAATAAGTAAGTGCTATTACAAAATAAATTGGTGCTTCACTGTAGGAAATGCAATTTTTATTTCAAACAATATTTTGTTCGTAAGTAAATGAAAGGCAGCGGGCCATTTCTAAGGCAGCACTGACGGACACAATGTTAATCACAGAAGATTACAGCTAGGTCTTACCCTACACATTCACAACCATACCACATCTGACCTAGTGATCAGATTTTTTTTCTTTTCAGAAACAGGCCTTAAGTTAGGAGCAGGAACGTACCACTCCAAACAGTTAGATCCTAAGTTTAAAAAGAATCATTAAATAGTTAAAACAAGCATTTTGATTCTTCTAAAAATTGTCAGAACAAGGTTTTGAAATAATTAAGTGCCATTTAAAGTTATATTTCAGTGAGGTGCATGTATGGTTCTTAAGCAGTTTTATTCATCACTTTGGTTTGTAACACTGTCAGTCTCTCTTATTCTCCACCGGAGAAGAACACGGTGCTTTACATGTTTAAATCACAGCATACTGCTATGAGGTAGATACTACTAAGGACTGATTTAGTAACCACAGAATGCAGCCCTCTCTACGGAGGGCATATATCAGCTCTGAGCAGTCTGAAATTGCCTAATACCTACTGGCCTTCAAAGGAAACATCCAACAGGACTACAGGAAATGGGAGTTGGAAAAGTTCCTTGTCCATCTTCATGCTGGCTCAACAAGTTTATTTTTGATTGATGCCAGAGTTTTCAAGTAGGTCTACTGAACGGCCAAGAGCAGCAACTTACTACTCAAAATAAATAAAAGCTAAGTGATGCATGACAGCAACGTGAGCCATATAAACTGTTTACACTTTAGATAGCACTGGGCAAAGCTTGTAAATTCTCAGAAGAAGAAAACAGGCATTAAAGTTTTTAAAACATCTTCAAAGTTCAAGTTTAAACAAAGAGATCATTTCTTATGTTGGAGCTTTCCAGTGACCAGAGGCTACACACTTAATTTTTAGGTCTGACTGACAGAAAGAAACCACGATAATGATTTTTCAGCCTTCCTCAGTGTATCATCTTTCATTCACTTGTCCTCTACTTGAAGGATGCGGTAACAGATCTTCAGCACATGCAGTATAGCTCCATTTAGGAATGCATGGCCCTGTTTTCTCCTGCCCCATGTTCCTGCTGTTGTAGCATTTTTCAGAAGGCAGCTGCATGCACATTCCTGCAGGAAAGTCTTGGCTGAGCCACAGGAATGCTCTGAATAGACCAGCTCTCAAACTCCTCCCATTCTCAGGAGAAAACTAGTGCATTAGCTAACACAAAGCATCACTATGCCAGGGACTATCTTCATATTTTGTGGTCTCAAATGGCAAAGCAATTCAAACATATTGTCATTTTCCTTACCTCCTCTGCTATCACTATTCCATTTGGTCTAGCATTATCTGAAACACTCTGTTATCCTTGTCTAAACTTGCTCATTAGCTTTTGAGGGCAGTGAATGCCTAAGTACATACAAGGAAGCAGTCTGATCTTGAGGAATGTCTATAGGCGTGAAGTCAAGAATCCCATGTTCTAATTCTGTCTCTGCCACCAATTCAATGTGCGCTCCCAAGTAAGCCATTTTGCATAAGCTTTCCTATTCTCTTTTTATAACTGAAGGAAGTTATTTCAATTAAATGTCTTAAGAGGTTTGGCTCCTGGATTGTATAGAAGCTTTTTGAAAAAAGCTCACTTTTATGTCATATCTTAGCACAAAAAGTAATTACTCTTTTTTTCCATATTTCTCTCAACAAGTCTGGGATGATAAATATTTGTGAAGTGCTCTTTGTGTGTAAAATGCTAAGCACTATGGCTGATTATGTCAAATTTGATATTGAGGTCCAGCAAATAAATGCTGAAAATATTTTCCTTTCAATGTATAACAGATTTCAGCTGTAAAATTTCAGGCCATTTTCTACCTCAGATATGCATGCTTTTTTAGATATGCGTGCTCTTTTTTAGAATCACCACAAGTTATATGCACATATATGCTCTGAAGGGATATTATTTTCATGTATTTCTATAAAACAGGCAGTGCTAGGACCCTTAACTTTGAACTGTATCTCAAACTTTATGTTATTTTACATCTAGATTCTTACGGGGAGTATGTGATGTGCAAAAGGAAAACAAGAACAAGAACTAAAGAACCTAACCCTCTCCTTAAGTTCTTACCTGGGTGTCCTGTCACTGCATTCAAGAAGATACTATCAACTTGTCTACTCCGTCTGGTTCTAATGCATGGAGATGAAAGAAACTTTGGCTCTATTCTACAGCTTGCTTAGCCAGATCAGCTGAACAAGCAGAGACACAAATGTATTGATTTACTACATTCAACCATGTGTTACTGCACGAGATCTACAGAATGAGAAGGGTCTGTCATGTGTAACATTTTCACAGACAACCTCAAAGAGGGCAGTTTTATTTAACATACTTTTCACAACATTAATACCTGAATACAACTTACAGACACTGCACAGTCTTTTGTGAAAAGAAGAGCCTATCGCTGACTTTAAACAAAGCTGCTTTTATTTAGTGGATTAATCTTTGAGAGCACACACTTCCCTGCTGAATAGGTGGGGATTTCAAGGTCCACGACTGTGAAGCTCAGCTCCTCACGTACCTACTACTTACATTGATAATAGCATCTGTCTGAATGTAATCCATATCCGAGTCCCGCAGGCCAAGTTCTTTGCCATCTCGCTGAGCAGTGCTGACAATACCTGTTGTCACCGTATTCTGTAAGGCAAATGGACTTCCAATTGCCACAACAAATTCTCCTGGCCTCAGATCAGCAGAGTGTCCCAGTAACAATACTGGTAGTTTTTTCTTAAATAAGCACAGAAAGAAAGAAATAAACATTAGTTATACCTGAAAATAACCTGATTGGCAAAAACTAGCAAGAAGTTAAGAACACACACTTTCCATTATGAAAGAGCCGCTCATTATCATATACCCAAAACTGACACCAGGTAAAATTAGTATACTGCAGGGTGTTACTGCTTTAAACTGTCTTCAGAAACAAACTGCTAGCAGCAGTACCTTTCAATTTCATCCAGAAGAAAAAAGCCAGCAAGATTCTGAAACAGACTTCCCTGCCTTCCAGCATATTGTTCCCTCCTCCTCCTCAAAATAGCATACAAACAGCTATTGACCAGCCTGCCACTCTCCCTACACTATGTACCACCTTGCAGTCCCTATATTGACACAAAGCTAGAAGGATTACCCAGTACAGCCTGGGTCTTCAGGTAAAGATAGAAGAACCTGGCCACATATTAACTGAGCTGCATTTTTTTTTCTTTTTTTTTAGCACTTCCTAGCACAGAAGACAGTAATTTAATTCTAAGATATGATTTCCAGGCCTACAGAAACAGTTTGTTCAGTACATTGTTTTCTTCAGATATATTTCCAAAGAATCCCTAAACATATATTCCAGCCAATCACTCTTTGCTAAATGAAACTGAAATAAGGTTCCCAAATTCATTCACTCATCTGTTTATGTCGCTCACCTTAGGGTGAATCTTTATTGTTGCAATGTCAGATTTCTTGTCAATGTCTTTGATGGTTGCTTCATAGGTATCTCCATTCTGTAGCTGCACTTTCAGTTGTTGCCTCCCTGATACAGCATTGGTGCTTGACACCACGTGGGCATTGGTCACAATTAAACCAGAATCAGACATAATAAACCCAGATCCACTGGAAAGTGGGACATTTCGACCAAAGAGAGGGTGCCTGTACAGAAAGCAAGTAATTACAAGTCATAAGGGAAGTATAACTTAGAGAAGATTACACTAGAAATCATTTACCACCTTTCACCCTGCAAAATAGAACATTTGATGACCAATGTTACAACCCTTACAAAAATTAAATTTAAAAAATTGTCGAAGAAAGGACCCTTTTCTGAAAATTGTGACTGCTTTTAGTCAGTCAGGGAGATAGGAACTGAGGTTTTCAGACAACCCACAGGGTCCTTTCCCTTTGGTTTCCAACATTATCTTTATAGGCTTCCTTGCAAAAAGGCTAGGTGACAGAAGGCAAGGAGGAGAAGCCTATCTGATCCCACTGGTTGCTACTTCTATACAGGAAGAAAATTACAGGAGATAATAGGGCTGACAAATAGACTGATCCTCTAATGGGAAAAAGGGAAGAAGAAGAAACCTTGCAGCTGGACAGAGGAGTGAAAGAAGAGGTGACATCTCAGGGAATCCTGAAGCCCAAGTGTAGACTGGCAGGAAAAAGCATGCCTAGAAACTGAAAGGCCTGGGAACGTGAAAGAAAAGAAATGAAAAACACTAACAACTGGTAAAACTTGGTGGGAAACAACATTTGCTGCAATATAGACTGTTAAAAAACTTTATAAACTGTTCGAAGTACTACGACTTTTTTTCTATGAACAATTGCTTCAATGACCTTAGATTTGCTAAGGGAACAGAAAGTGCCTGGGCAGAAGATGATGAGAAAAGGTCCACAAATTTTTCTTTCTTCCAAGATGTGGTCCTTACTAGGAAATTGTTTGAAAGTTCTGGGCTATTTAGCAGTAAGAATTGGAGCCAATCCCAGGCAGAAGGTAGTATCACAATCAGCACCCACCAGGCTGCTGGACAAACATTTACTTATAGGGAAAGAACAAACAATCTTAACCACATATACAAAGATCTTGAACACCTTCAACTGTAACGTTCTCTCAAAAGACCAATCACCACATACATAAAGCTATGCCTCAGAAAACCTGATTATCTTGATTTTGCATATTAAGAAAGCATATAAAAATTCTCCAATAAATTCTTAAGCCTATGCAAAATTGAAGTACCCCAAGCAGAAAGATATTCAGGTAATGGAGTACATACAATATCTGGAGTAATTTGTTCTGACAGCTGGTTGTTTTGAGCACTCAGTGTTAACCCTGCCTCTCAAGTTGTTTTGAGCATTCAATGTTAAACTTGCCTCCTCAGCTCCAGCTTCAGTACACTGAATATGGGTATGTTATGATCAGCATATTTAGTACATTTATTCCTATCGGAAACCACTTCTGTGTTTAGATAGGTTACATCTGGTCAACACGTTACCTGTTAATGTTGTCCCTGCCAAAATAAAATCAATTCTCATTTAAAGTGGGATAAGCAAAAAGGAACTATATTTTTTCCAGCTTACCTTCTGGATTTGTTTTTTTTTAAACTGAGGCAATAAACATAATCCAACAAGGAACACATTTTAGTGAAAGCTAAAGAGACCTCCAAACACAAGATAGACTTGTTTAATGCCAGATAATATGTATTGTACAGTACTGTAAAGACTCTAAGCCCAATAAAATTGATCTACTGAACAGGAACTAAACACACAAATGGGCGGTTCTCTGGACAAATGAGTCTGCTGTCATGTTCAGAGTAGGCTGTGAACTTCAAGAATTCAAAATGAAAGTTAGTACACTGGAAAATCTTTGTAGACCTTTGTTAAACAATGCAATTTAAACATGAAGAATTACAAGTGTTACCTGAGGAAAAGTTCAATATGCACAACTGCAGGTGCAATCTTTTCCACCACATCTGCTATGAAGTTGAATTTGTATCTTGGGCTGCTGGACTGTAGGTGACCTATACTAGCAGAAAGAATTGGATATGTTAATAAGGCAATACCCTTTTTTACCAAGTAGGCGAAATAAATATACTTTGAAATGGTCTGTTTCTCCCACTGAGATAGTTTCCAAACAGGTATTGGAAAATGAATCAAAGTAAGATTTGTTCAAAACTTATCCAGCATTTTGCTTGATCCTGAGAAAATAAAACATCAGCATCACTTGGCTATAAATTATTTGACCTTCTTAGAAGTCTACAAGACTTGTCTGGAGTATTTTTCTCAACTACTAATTATGCAAAACACATAGGGCCATAGGATAAGTCAGGTTGGAAGGGATGTCAGGAGGTCTCTAGTTTAACCTCGTGCTCACTGCTGGGTTGGCTACAAAGGCAGTCCAGGTTGCTCAAAGGCTCTGTCTAGCTGGGGCTTGCAAACCTCCAAGGATGGAGAGTCCAGAACCTCTCTGGACAACTTGTCCCACCACTTCACTGTCCTCCATGAGGTAAAAGTTTTTCTTATATCTAGTCCAAACCTCTCTTGTTGAGACTCATGTTTCAACTCATGCCCATTGTTTCTCATCCTCCCCCTATGCATCACTGTAAAGAGCCTGCCTCCACCTTCCTGATAACTTCCTCATGAGTACAGAAGGCTGCTGTTAGGTCCTCCTGAAATTCTCTCTCCTCTAGGCTGAAAAAGCCCAGTTCCCTCAGCTTCTTCTCACAGAAGACACGTCTAGCCCCCCAGTCATCTTCATGACCCTCTCCTGAACTCAATCCACTTTGTCAATGCCTCTCTTGTATTGAGAGGTCCAAAATGGATGCGGTATTATAGATGTGGTCTAGCAAGTGCTGAGTGACCTAGCTGCAGCATTTCATTTGGGAACTGCATTTAGAACCCAAGTTAGGATTTTTTGAAGTAGACACATTAGAAACCTATTGTAAATTATAACCTTTGCACCTAAAAAGTTTTGCAAGTTCACATTTAAGCTGTCATAAGCAGCTGGACATAGCAATAGATCACTAAATACTAAGCATTCTGACAGAAGCCAGTGTGGTACTATGTTAAACAGCACTATACACCGCATTTATGAACACCGAGTATCACTCCATGGAATAAAGATCTCAGGGAAAAAAGCCCAAAGCATCCTGGCTTCTAATGTCACAACATCCTGCCTAGCTTCTAATGTCACACAGCACAAAGTAGTAATACTGTTTGTGCTAGAATGTCATGCTTATCTGCAAACCCCAATACATGGCGACATACCACCATGTATGTTAACCATATGCTAGGGGACATATCACCACACTTAAACAGCAATTACTCATTTTCACAGCCTGATGCTTTAAAATTAACTATGGGATCTAGGGAAAGAAGTAAACGAGTTGTAATCAGATACAGCAATAACATTTTTGGCTTTTTTTCAAATCTGGTGCAACAGCACACTATTTATGCCAGGAGATATAATTCTTTTACTGCCACTTAGTCAGGAGGGAGAGGCTCTAAATTCTTACTTCTAAACAATATCAACTTTTCATAAGTGACACTTTGTGCCATCATGATTTTCTCTAACTTCAACTCATGCTGAACTTACCACACAGTAGATCTTGCATACCAAGTGAACACCTGGTCTTAAGGGTTCTAGATTTGCCTATTTCTAGATCACATAACATAGTAGTGAATCCAGATACAGATCTGTCTTTTGAAAGTACATATTTTTCTTTTATCAGCTGCCCTTTACTCAAGTCTTTAAAAGGACCTTAGGTAGGGGGCATCACGCAAAAGATAGATACACAGAACAGAAAGGAGAGAGAAGTTTAAGAGAGGAGAGTTCTCATACATTTTGGTATTCTGTGTAGTTCTTAATTCAAAGATAATTTTCACTAATCCATATCTACAGATATTTACTGACCACTAAACCTTGTAACTTTTAAATTACTTGCATTGAATGTAAAAATTATAGCACAATGGTGTCTAACCTATTTACAAAGAAGATGTCTCACTGATCTATTCTGTTCTTTGAATGAGTCCATAAGATAGTGGGTGACAGAACTAGTTGTTATAGTTCCTACAGTCTCTCAGAAGGCTTTCATAGTAAGTGCCAAAGGACCTACAAAGCCAGAAAGCGAGCGGCTTTACATTACCACAGTATCCAGAAGACCTGAAGCAAAGACAGGAACTTAGGGAATGGACACAACACTGGTAGCAAGGAAGAAAGTACTGAAGAAACCAGATCAAGACAAACAGGCATTTCTCCATAAAAGTTCATGAGTTCTTTTTCCTGTTACTGGACATGGGATTTACTTCTGAGGAGAAAGAAACCATGCTTACATTTAGCAAGCTAAATTTATATGATAGGGTATAAACAGAAGGAACAACTTGGCAGGACTAGATTCAGTCTATTAATTTTATGTACATTCTCATGCACTCTGAAAAATTCCTCTAACCAATTAAATATGCTTGTTTCACTATTCAGTTTAAAAGTGACACTGCAAACAGGAATCACAGAGGACAGTCAAATGTAAGCACAATATACTGTTATTTATTTTGCTTACTGGGCCACTGAAGCCTTGATCGTACCTTCAGTTCACAAGCAGCTTGCCTGATTATTCAGTATATCCTTTGAAGTCTATTAACACAACCTCAAATGCTTGCATACACAGCCGTGTTCACTGACAGGTTATAACATTATCATTACATTTATCTTAATAGAAATGACTACACATCTATGACAGCTGGCTAGTCCCTCAGCTGATGAACTAGCACAGAAGAGGGGAGGGGGGAAAGCATGGTGAATATAGGCTTTCAGTCAATGTAAATCAGCATAGCTCTATGTGAGGCAGGGCAACTAAAACCCTTTTCATCTGCTGAGTGCTGAACTGTTCTGCCCATACCAAATCGCTGCAGCATTGCACACGGCCAAAAGCAGACGAGGATGCCTGACAAAGAACTCAGTTTTGCACCACTCTTGAACTAGCCACCAGGAAAACATTATTTGTCGCAGTGGCGTTCCAGGTAAGATTTGGGGAAGGCAGAGAGAAAAAGTCTGAAAGAGGTAGTGGATGAATGTAAACGTGGAAACAGTGGAAGAAAATAAAATGCAGCAATGCAGAGAGGAGACTAAAACTGAAGCAAAGCTTGTCTTCTTTCCATACCATAGTGAAAGCACTTCTCAGTCTGCAGAAGTCCAGAACCTCTCTGTTGGAGTCAGAAGACAAAAATACTCAAACCTGAAGATGAATCCAAAACTGCACTATATATTGAGGGGAAATTTGAAACAAAGGAGGATCAAGAATAACAGACATGCAAACTTTATAAGACAGGTGTAGCTGAAGATCTGCTGGCCTGATCAGTGAGCTGTTCTTACTATTGCCTGGTGGAGGCTAAGTATTGGTGAAAACTGACACACAACGTTGAGATGCCTTCATAGAAACTGATCTTTCTTAAATCATCTTCTGTAAGCTGGGAGTGATAAGAACCTTTCAACACATTATATGACATCTCAAAAACTCAAACTGTGGATTAGGAAGATGTAACTGCAAAGTAACATTTACCCTCACACATACAGCCCTATTTAAGGGAACTGAAAAGTTAGTTGTTATTAATAACATTTTAATGCACAATTATTAAACTGTTGGTCTTCCTCAGAAGTTCTCAATATACTTTAGAAGGAATTGCAGCCTGAGAAACCGAAGAAGGCAGCAACATCCAGTATTGTCTAAGTTGTATAAGGTCACCCTGAAAACAAGCGTTATAACTGTTGCAGTAGAATCAGGGATTTATGTCAGACCTTTGATCTATCCTTTAATTTGCATTAGTTAGTAGACACTAGCTGCTGCTACTGTTCTTACTAAAACATAATATTAAATATGTGCTTTTTTCTTTCTTGTTTCCCCCCACCCCAAGATAACTCTTGCTGTCTTGCAGAGTTTCACGCAGCTCTCAGACCTCTGCTGGACTGTGAATGTAAAAGCTCTGAGTTTACATCAGCTTTGTGTATTTTGACCTATTGACCTACTGAGATTTGCCACATATTTTTTCAACGGTCTCTCAATAACATCCATTATTTTCCATGTTATTACTGCATGTCCAAAATCATCTCACACTAACCAAAGCTAATTTATCTTGGCAAAAAGCTGTAATTTAATCCGATTAGCTATCTGTTGTATAAACAAAATATCAAAGGTACTCCAACCAGGTTGTACACGAAGTAAAACCAAATTTATACTGCACGAGTCTTTAGCTGTCTACACATTTCTTAACTGACACAACTAGATTTTCCCAATCTGCTCCATAGCCACAAATCAACAGCAGATCTGAACCCCCATCCTATCATTTCAATTAAGTGATCAAATCTTCAGAAGCTCTCCAGCTCCTCTCACAGAACACTCATAATCCAGATTTGGATATAAGTACATAGACTGGAGTTAAAGGCATTCAGTCCGTTTTGTAAAAACTTACTTTTCCAGTTTTATGGGCTCCAACTACACTGGATTTACATGGCTAAAGCTACGTGCCTGTCAGGTAGGAGTATCCTTATTATCAGTTTAAGACTTTTCCTGGATAGTAGTTTCATCTACAGGCTATGCGTTCATTTAATAATGTTTTATTTACTTTCTTGCAGAGACAATAGACCCACTCCAATCTCATTAGCACTGCTGTAAAACAGGAACAACTCCAACAAATTTGTAGAGTTAACCTAGTATGAAGAGAACCGAAAATAATTTCAGCAGAAATAAATCTTCATAATCCCACTGAAGACAATAAAGCTAGACCTATTTACATTTGCAAAAGACAAAGTTTCTGAATATCTGCCAACTTGCTCCTTGTAGAATGAAATCAAATCACATTCAATGCTTTCTTAAAGACAATACATTATATAAAAATCCACAATTTTATATTCATCAAGAATTTGTGAGCCTGAGAGACTCATGCTTTTAAGGTTGTTCCCCTGTCCCCCTTTTAAAACCAGCTTCAGAAAAGGTCTGTATGTTCAGCAAAATTATTATGTCTAAGGGAGGACTGCAACCTGGCAGATCTGATCACCAGGGATAAACACTGTCCCTACTGTGCTTTCATGTAAAGAAATGAAAGACAAATAAAAGATTATAATGTCTCTGCTTAAAAAACAGAAACATCTGCTGGAAACATAGGTTCACGGGCAGCTTTTCTGATGAATTCAGCATTAAGATCAAGTTGCATAGCTGTGCACTGACCATAAAGCCTTGGTGAGTTTAATGTCACATTATGGTTCAGGCAACTTGTTTATACAATGGATGTCTACTGTGCACAGATGAAAACAATTTGGTGAACCAACACCAAAGTGGCTTTCTTGTGCAGTGCAGCAATCACAACAGCCAGACAGAGAGAGACTGGCACAAGCCTTCCAGCAGACACTTCACTGCCTCACTGAATTCAGGCGCTTGTTATTCCTCCTTCCCAAAAAACTCTCATAAGGAGAGACAATGAGAACATCTCTTTCCTGTTAGCTATTCTACACAAAGCAGAGAAGCACTATACTCAGAATATTTACCAAACTCTGTGCAATATTCATCCTCACCTGCAGGAACTCAAAACAAAATCAGACATAAGGAAAACAATCAGTAATGGAATGTGACTAGAGTTTGCATTTCCAGCCAATACCATGCAGTGCATTTCCCTAAATACAGCTGGAGGCAGCTGTAAGGCTTTGGTGACAATTAAATGAGTAGTAGACAACAGTCTCTCTTACCGGGCCACTTTCTCAGAAATGCAAATAACGATTTGCTCAGTTCTTCCTCTGTATCCAAGGCTATGTACAGGCACAGTCCAAACACCCCACATAGAACTGTATGCAATGGCTCTGCTCATGCATTAACCGGGTTTTAAACATTTCTTTTGGGGAACTGAACTTTTAGGCTCATATCTTGCAAAGATTTGACTGACTCTGTTGAAGCTTTACATGACAACCACTTTCTCACAGTAACTCCAGTTAAACAATGCAGAGGACATTCTCATACAGAATCCTGCAAAGGATCAGTGTCAAAGCTAAGGTACTTTTTTAACTGGAACTTCTTTCCTCAAAGGTTTTCTAATCAATCTTCTAGTTTTCCTTGTTGCACTGACAAAACGTCACCCCTATTTAAAAAACAAACAAACAACAAACTATCTTTCGCTTCCATGTCCTAGGTAAGAAAATACAAATATTTTGACATCTGAACTGTCTTCACAGAAGCCATTAGCAAATTAACATTGCAGTGAATTATTAACTGTACTAAGAAAGCTGTAATGAAAGATCATGAAGAGCCCTTTGTGCAAGAAAGAGTCTGACATAAATTGGCCATAGATTGCAGATGACCTTGTGAATCCTTTGAGTGAGGAGTCTGACACTTAATAGGTAGATACATGGCATTGTTAAAACTTAAATTTGCTGCAGTGAGGAACAGGGCTCTGCAAGAATGTGTCTTTGATTACAGAAGTTGTCTTCAATAAATGTTTATGCCATTGCTTATGCGCTAGCCTGTAATAGCTTGTCTTTCCCACACTAGAGGACGGAAGGCAGGAAAAAGCTAGCTGCTTCAGAAAATTCCCATATATTAAGTTCCCATATATCTAATGTTGAAGAGGAAAAAAAATAGTATTTGTAGCATATAGTTTAAATTTGCCTAGGAGTTCCGTGGACTGTTCTTGTTAATATCTCAGAGAAGTCCATTGGTCTGCTCAGATGTATAGGGCTAACTGTATGAGTAATAGTTTTCAGGACATAGACATACTGAAGAACATCAGTGATAGAGGTCCTGTATCCATCTCCATGCAGTACACACCCCCTTTAGTACACTGCAACTAAAATTTGCAATTTGGCGTGGTGTTCTTCAAGACAATCCAGGCCTTCAACAAGGAAAAAAAATTAAATTCTGTCAGTTTGGGAATATTCACTCAGTCATCCTGGGTACTTCTTTCCTCCCCTCCTTTCTGCATCCTTTACTATCCATTATGACTCTTTTTTCATGCATCCGTGTTCACCAGACTTCTGTCACTAGGAAACCACAGTTGAGTTTTCTCAGCCTATCTTGGTTTATCACAGCCAGAATCTAACTTAGCATCAACATAAGTAACTGGAAATGGAGAGGAGTAAAGATTTCAAAAGCTGCTCCTCAGGGTCGTTGCATGTTCTGGAAGTGGCCTAAGCCACGCTATGTAAGGCTGCCGTTACCTGAGTTTGTTTTAATATATGCATGGTTAAGTAAAATTGGATTTACTTCATAACTAGCTTAGCCCTTCAAATTCTGAGTCATCTGAGGCCAGATTTCTTTTGAGAACAGGGAAAAGAGAGAAACTTGACAGTAATTTTAAACTGCCGACTTTCTTCTAAACCTTTCATTACAGCCATTGCATATTATTGTTTAAAAAACAAAACAAACCACAAAAAAAACCAAAACAAAATTGAGTTCTATTCTCAGCCTAACCACCAACTCAGTCTGACCTTGAGCAAGACACTTGGTTTCTTTGAGCTTCAGTTTATGCAGCTGTAGAATTGAATAAAAAAATTAAAACTTAACAAAGAACCAGACGCTTCATCTAAGCCAGTGTTTTCTGGGACAAAAAAATAAAGCCAAAATAAAGAGAACACTAAAATAGCTGCTTGGAAAAAAAAATAAAGAAAAAAGTTACCTCTACCTCACAGCTCCAGATTCCCAAGCCTATTAACAGTAGATTCAGGAGGAATCCTTAAAGACAATGTCATATATGGCAAACCCCAAGCACTAGCGAGCCCTTAGATGCAGGCTAGCTCACTCGTTTTGGTTAAACATTCTGATTATTTCATGTGGATCAGTTCCAACCAAGTATTAGGAGTACTAAAGCTAATGGATACTGATGAGAAAACGAACAGGCAAACAGCAACTTCTAGCTACAAAATACTGAAGAGCCTGATCATTGCAGCTCCAGGCAGGCATCTGGAGCAATTCTTGGCTCTGACAAGACAGTCCTAAAGTAACTCCAAGAATATCATTTGACCTCCTCCCTCTCTGTGACACTGTTCACCTGCTCTCAAGAGCAGGATATATAAAAGGTCCCCTGATTACAGAAAGGCTACAACAGTAGCCCTTTGCCCTCTGACTCCTCCCAATAATTTTGGCAAGTTTGCCACCTATGAATACACAGAATGGTTAGTGGTCTGCTTGACATAACGGAAACACTAGTGCATGATTTAAAACTCCATTATGCATATGACTTTTCTTTCCAGGAACACCATGAGAATGGTAACAGAAGCAAACTCTTAAAATAATGCATCAGTAAGTATGTGAAAAGGTATTAGCAGCATTAACACCTCCATAAATTGACCCATTTTAATACTAAAAAAACCAATTACCAATGTGACTACTAAACTTTCTGAAGTTAAGCCATTAAGCCTGAAGTTACCATAGCATATGACAATAGCCAAAGTCAAGCAAAGGCCTTAGCACGTTACAGGAAACAGAGGACCGTTTGATACCCCGAGTGTCAATATTTTAAACGGTAAAGGAGGTTCACAGGCATTTTTTTCCCGACTTTGCATTCTGTAAGACTGCAAAACTTCTTGTGAAAAGAAAATAAAACAGGCAAAAGACTATGTTTTAGGTGTTTTATATACTGCTTGGTGCTTTTTCTGCCGTTTGAGCTATGTGGCTTTAAGAGTCATTTTCCACCTAGAGATACCCATCAGGTGAATCCAATTAACTTCCCATACCCCACCAGGAAAGGCCCTGGAGCACAAGTGCTCCCGGGTCCCCACTCTGCTTGTGCGGGCCATGGTGCGATGGATCTGCAGTGCAACCTGCAGGGGTGACGCCACTGAAACGCCTCAGCAGTGAGCGCTGACGTTATGAAACCAATGCGGCGTTGGCGGGACTAGAGCAAACTTGTACTGCTGCCCTGCCTTGCGAGGACGTAACGGCGGCCCTGACAGCCTAAAGCCCTCCACCGAGATCGCTTCCATGCCGCCAAGCGCGTTTGCCTCCTGCTCACAGGAGCGGTGCAGCAACACGTGTGCCGAGGCGTCCATGGCCACGCTACCAAGGGGAAACCTTCCAAACCTCAGCTGAGGCCTCTACTCCACATTGAGAGTGGTTTTTGACCCTCATTTTGACCCACTGCTGAGGAGAATTTTTGCCGTTCAGAAGGAGCCTGAGCACACAGTGATCACGGGCAGTGGGGAGAGGTGCCTTGACATTGTAGCCTCTTACCTGGAGCCACCCAGCCGTCACAGGTCACTGAAAACCACGGCTTTTCGTGCCCTGTAAACCAGCACACCCCGTGCCACCCACCTGCCACCCTCCGCCCCAGGAGGCCGTCACCCCATCGGCAGGCCCCGTCATGCTCCTACCCGATTCACAGGCTCCCTTCTGGACCTGGGCGACGGCGGGCAGGCCGTGCTGCAGCGCCTTGCGGCTCACCGCCTTCAGCTGGCAGATGTTGTCGTAGGTCCGGCCGTCGCTGCCGCACACCTGGGCACTGAGCTTGCACTGGCAGACCCCCTTGGCGAAGCGCTTTCCCATGGGGTAGCGGCAGTCGAGGCTGTCCCCGCAGGGCGGGTCCTCCTTGCGGCCGCAGGAGTCCCCCTCGCCCGCGGCGCAGATGAGGCAGCAGTTGCAGCGGTCGGGGACGTAGCCGCTGGGGCAGCTGGGGCTGGGGCACTTGGAGACATCGCAGCGGGTCGGGCACTTGGCTCGGGCAGCCGAGAGCTCCGCGGCGCCCGGGCTGCAGCTGAGGGACAGCAGGAGCAACGGGCTCAGCAGCGACACCCGCATCCTCGGCGGGCTGCTAGCGGGCAGAGCGGCGGAGAAGGGGTGCGAGCCCGCCCGGCTCGAGGGGAGGAGGCGGAGGAGGGGGAGAACGTGCAATCGCAAGGGAAGGGAAAGTCGGGCTTTATGCACACACGGGTGGGGAAGTCCCTTCTGCCCCAGCAGGGCTTCTGCAGGCGGAGCGGGAAAGAGCAGCTGATGGAAGAAAGGAGGCTGGAGTGTAAAGGCGCAGAGTCAAGGCCAAGCTCAGTTCGTCCGAGGCGCGGCAGCTCTGCTGCTCCCCGGGACTAGCTCGCAGGGCTGAGGTGCCGAGCCATGGCCAAGCCGCCGCACACAGTGAGCGCCGTCCCCAGGCGGCCGCGGAAAGCTGTGAGGACGGCGCCGAGCGGGGCGGCAGGGTTATATGTGGGACGTGCCCGCCGCCGCCGCCTCCAGCAGCCGCCGCCGGAGCTCCGTGGCGGCAACGACGGCCAGGCCCCACCCCGGCCGGGGAGGGACGGCTCCCCGCGGGCGGGTCGGGGGGGGCCGGTCTGAAGGGGAGCCCTCAGGCGGGCCGGACCAGGCACAGCGGGCAGGGTTCGCTCCCCTCCGCTGCGAGGGGGGCAACGCCCGTCTGCTGGTAAATCACCGCCCCGAGGGGGAAGAGGCAGAGGGCGAGCCGGCGGCGGCGGTCCGCTCGACGCCGCCAGTTGTGGGTGAGCGGGGTGGGCTAAAAAATTGCCAATAAATACATACATGTAAGAGAATTTAGCTGAAGAGAGCGGTTGTGACCTCTGCGAGAGCTGGGGATAGGAAGCTGGCAGCCATTTTGTCTTCCCTCATGCTCGTCTTTAATGTCAGCGTTAATAAGGACATCTGTCACCACTGCCAAAGGATAATTGGGGTTGGGCCCCTGTTGTGATATCAAACACATCAGCACTTGGACGTGGATCCCTTTTTGCAGGTGATGAAGGCGAGACACATGGACCTGAATGTACCCCCTGGTAGCCACTGGCTCGTATGTGGCATCACAGCACATTGTGTGAGACATTTTCCAACAGCCAAACGGGATCCGCTGGGCTCCCCACCATTGTTCACTTCAGCAAAAGATTTGGTAGCTTCTATATGACATTAATTGAACCTGTTGCCAAAGCCTTAACTCTTGAGGTTTGGGGGTTTTTTTAATCTATTATTAATCTCAAAGTAACTCAGGTGGAACAGAGCATCTGTAGAGCTCTGTTAACTAGTCACCCAGACAGTCTTCATAGCATGCACAGTAAACCCTGCCTCTACGTGCCATCCTTATCAGCAAAACACATTTGCTCTGAGGTAGCGACTAGTCATAACTTTAAAATTAATTAATCTAGGTATGGGTTGAGTTGACTTCCAGAAAAGTTAAACTGACTTAAGAAAGACCTCTGACATAGCTCACCCAGAGACCATGCCAAACTTGGTGAGTCTTACTTGGTGCATATGAAACTTCCAACCTTGACTTCTGCATGCAGTTCCCCCTTCCCTCTTTTTCATGCAAGGGATAAAAGTCATGCAGTCCTGGAAGGTACTACCTCGGTTTCTCCTGATGGGATCCCGTGAACCAGGTTTAAGTATGCACTATTTTCTGACCATCTGCATCTGGCTATAGGGTCATAAAAAGGGAGAAATTATGATGCTGCCTTCTAGTTAAGGACCTCTTGAATGCAGTAGGTAGCATCCAGAATCGCCTGCTACAGTGAGTGTTTTATTGCTTCCTCTGTTATAGGGACAGAGTTGGTCCAAGACTGGATTCTCCAAACAGCTGCAGTTTCACTTATGGAAAAAGAAGGTATACGTGATAGCTAAACACATTACATGTCTTGGGCTTAGAAAACTGTAAAATTTTGCTGTAGAACACATCTTGTCACTTCTCTGAAATATAAAGTTTACTAAATAACTTTATAGAGCAATACCGAAAATACAGAAAATGTCTGTTTTGATATAAACTTGCCATTTAAGGAAACAGTAGACTAATAAAAATGAAAAGTGTTAGGTCTGAAACATGGATCAGAAAGAAACAAAAGCTCTGTGTTTATGTAACATGAATATTTTCATTATTTATGATGACCTTAGTTACGAGGAAGAGGTTGGGGAAAATGTTTCAAATTAGAAATAGCAGTCTGTGAGTTACTGCTGAACTACAGAATCTTTCATAGCTGTATTGGTATTCCTATTAGTTATCTCTTTCTGTAGTCAAACTTGGAGACTTCACACAGGTTATAGGATAACAGGACTAATATGGACAGATAAACAGAACAACCCTGACTGAAGAGTTTGCAATCTAGGATGAGTGTAAGGATTTTCACAGAATCTTTCATAATTGGCTTATCAGTCTACATCTCATTAATTTAGAATGATAAAAAATCTGAAAAGCGTCTTCTGCTGATTGCTGTCTTGCAAACAAAATAAAACAGATGACAATTTCTCTCAGATAAGCATATGTATAATATTGCTGCTGCTAGGACTGGGTATTAATTATATTCTGAGGGATGCTGATCATGCTCCTCTTTATTATAGAAGATAAATATAAAGGACACATCAGTCTGTGCAACCATTTTTTTTTCTTTCAAAAATCATTATTCCAAAAACAAGAGAGTGATGCAGAGTCTAAGGCTAGGAAAAAATGGAAGTCACACCAAGTATTGGGTGTTCCTCTTGGAAATAGTGAGTACGAGGGCTCATGGCTTGATGCTGCTTGTTCAACACCTTTCACTAGAATTTGAATTCATTCAAAATTCAAATGTGGCACTAAAAGCTATTCAAATGATAACTCATTCAGTAATAGTTCTCCATCACTTGGAAAAATGACCGTTTCATGGGTTCTGAATCACTTCCGTCTGTTGGAAATGATGCTTACTGCATAGCTGGAAGGGAGGTGCCTCGACAAATCCAAAGCAGTGC